>NC_083575.1:18205467-18572967 GCF_027579695.1 Neoarius graeffei | reverse complement strand
GATCAAGCAGGTCCGAGGGGCAGAAGAGGCCAGCATCTCAATCCCAGGATAAACATGTAACTCAGAGGGACAGATGGGGGGGGGGGGGGGGAGAGAGAGAGAGAGAGAGAGAAAACACGTTGTTAGGTATGCCCTAAAAATGACAAGTATTAAATCTGTGTGGTAGGCTCGCAGAGACGAGAGTCTTTACATGAGGCATGACGCACAATGGCATGTTAATATGGTAAAAAATATATCATGACCTGCTCTGGCTGGATGCTTGATTGGGTGATGGGAGCACACTCCTCAGCAATGATGAGATGAAGATGGGACCCTTAGGCCTGGCCAAGACAATTCAGTTACATTTCACCGGGTCTGGGACATGCGACAGAATGTCTGACGGCCGATTCCCTGCAGGCTACGATAGCCAGTCGAGGTCCCCACCGTCTCCACCAAAAGATTTCCTGTTGACTCCATGTAACTCAGAGGGACAGATTTGGGGGGGGGAGAAAGAAAACACAGGTGGTTAGGTATGCCCAATGTCACCTGAATAAGTAGGAACAGTATACATATTGCACCGAGTACAAGCGGGGACTCCGGCAACTAACTATGACAGCATAACTAAAAGGAGAGAGCCAGAAGGTAACACAGGCATGAGGGAGCCCCGGGACATAAAGCAGCCAGCCACTGCACCGTCAACAAACTCGAGTGAGCAAGCGAGTGGGGACTGACAGCATCCATACATCCCAGTTTACCAAAACACTCTATGTCTGAGGACCCTCCAGATCTACTCCTTTACCTCATAAACACCATTAACAAAAGGCTTGACTAAACAGATATGTTTTCAGCCTAGACTTAAATGCTGAGACTGTGTCTGATTCCCGAACATTACTTGGAAGGCTGTTCCATAACAGTGGGGCTTTGTAAGAAAAGGCTCTGCCCCCTGATGTAGCCTTCACTATACGAGGTACCAGCAGATAGCCTGCACCTTTTGATCTAAGTAGGCGTGGCGGGTCATAGAGGAGCAGAAGTTCACTCAGGTACTGTGGTGCGAGACCATTTAGTGCTTTAAAGGTCAATAGTAGTATTTTATAATCAATACGAAATTTGATTGGGAGCCAATGCAGTGTGGATAAGACAGGCGTGATGTGGTCATATTTTCTAGTTCTAGTAAGGACTCTTGCTGCGGCATTTTGAACTAACTGGAGCTTGTTTATGCACTTATTGGAACATCCAGACAGTAAGGCATTACAATAATCCAACCTGGAGGTAACGAAGGCATGGACTAGTTTTTCTGCATCATGCAATGACATTAAATTTCTTATCTTTGCAATATTTCTGAGATGAAAGAAAGCTATCCGGGTGATGTTATCAATGTGAGTTTCGAATGAAAGACTGGGGTCAATAATCACTCCGAGGTCTTTTACTGCTGCACGTGAAGAAACAGAAAGGCCATCCAGAGTTACTGTGTAATCAGAAAACTTACTTCTAGCTGTATGTGGTCCTAGCACAAGTACTTCAGTCTTGTCAGAGTTAAGCAGAAGGAAATTTATAAGCATCCAGTGTCTAATGTCCTTAACACATTCCTCAATTTTATTAAGCTGGTGTCTCTCATCAGGTTTTGCAGAGACATACAACTGTGTGTCATCAGCATAACAGTGGAAACTAATACAATGTTTACGAATAATATCGCCCAGAGGTAACATATATAGAGAAAAAAGCAGTGGACCCAAGACAGAACCTTGTGGAACACCAAACTTTACCTCGGTACGTCTAGAAATATCACCATTTATATCGACATACTGATAACGATCAGTTAGATAAGACCTGAGCCAGGAGAGGGCCATTCCCTTAACTCCCACAACATTTTCTAGTCTATCCAGAAGAATGGAATGATCAATGGTATCAAATGCTGCACTAAGGTCAAGCAACACAAGTAGCGAGACACAGCCCTGATCAGACGCCAACAGTAGGTCGTTTACTACTTTAACCAGTGCTGTCTCTGTGCTATGATGAGGTCTAAATCCTGACTGATACATTTCATGGATGTTATTCCTATGTAAATATGAGCATAACTGCTGTGCCACAGCTTTTTCAAGGATCTTGGAGATAAAGGGGAGGTTTGATATTGGCCGATAATTGGACAGCTGACAGGGATCAAGGTCAGGTTTTTTAATCAGGGGTTTGATAACTGCTAGTTTAAAGGATTTGGGTACATAGCCAATCATAAGAGAAGAATTTATTATTTTTAGAAGCGGTTCAATTACTCCAGGCATTATCTGTTTGAATAGATGTGTCGGTAAGGGATCTAGTACGCAAGTTGAGGCTTTTGATGTAGAGATTAATGAAAGTAATTCAGTTTCTTTTAGGGGAGTAAAACATTCTAACTGATGATCTGATACAGTTATATTGTTAACTACAAGGTCACTTTCATTGTCTAACCTTAAATTAGTAGTTTGAATTTTTTGTCGGATATTCTCAATTTTGTCATTAAAAAAATTCATGAAGTCGTTGCTACTACATACTGCAGGTGTGCATGTGTTGATAGTGGACTTATTCCTGGTTAATTTTGCTACAGTATTAAATAGGAATCTAGGATTATTTTTGTTATCTTCTATTAGGGAGGAGAGATATGTTGATCTCGCAGCACTAAGAGCTTTTCTATACTTCAGGAAGCTCTCCTTCCACGCCAATTTGAACACTACCAATTTTGTTTGACGCCATTTACGTTCCAATTTTCGAGTGGTCTGTTTTAATGTGCGAGTGTCATCATTATACCAGGGTGCTAATTTTTTCTCTCTAATCATTTTCCTTTTTAGAGGAGCTACATTATCTAAAGTATGGCGGAATGTTGACTCTAAGCATTCAGTTGCCTGATCGAGTTCTGCAGGGGCTGACAGTGACCCAATCAAAGTTGACAGCTCTGGGAGATCATTTATAAAGCTCTGTGCAGTAGTTGACGTGAAAGTACGTTTAATACAGTAGCGTGGTGAGGTGCATATATTATTACTCAGACATATTTTGAATGAGATGAGACAATGATCTGAGATAACTTCAGACTGTGGAAGTATGACTATATTGTCTACGTTTAATCTGAATGTTAGTATTAGATCAAGGGTGTGACCACCATTATGGGTCGGTCCTATGACATTCTGCTTAATCCCGACTGAATCTAAGATGGACACAAACGCTGTTTTTAAAGGGTCTTCTGGGTTATCAAAGTGAATATTAAAATCTCCGACAACTAAAGCTTTGTCTAAGGAAATAACCAGATCTGAGATAAAATCTGCAAATTCAGAAAGAAACTCAGAATATGGCCCCGGGGGCCTGTAAATAATAAGCAATGGAATTATGCAAATGCACTCTATAAACCATAAGCATATTGAGTTTGTGTCTTGGCTATCACCAACATGCACCAGAGTACAGGAAATCACAAATACTAGATAGAAAATTGCCCCCCATTCAACTACACACCCACTTTTGGTGACTTTCCGAAATTTTCCCTTATTTTGAGTTAAAAATCTGGGAAATATCCCTTTTTTTCAAACCTCAAAGTTGACAGGTATGGCTGACACATAGACACAGACAACCATTCACACTCACACCTACGGTCAATTTAGAGTCACCAGTTAACCTAACCTGCATGTCTTTGGACTGTGGGGGAAACCGGAGCACCCGGAGGAAACCCACGCGGACATGGGGTCAAAGTCAAGTCAAAGTCCTTCCCACGCCTTACAGTACCTGGTATTCCTAGGCAGTCTCCCACTCAAGTACTAACCAGGCCCAACCTGTATGTGGCGCATCGGGCGGCGCCGATCTCCGTTTCCATAGCCCTCGGCCTCTCGCCTATTACATAGCTAGGGTTACAGTGGGGGGCTAGTCCTCTGGTAACCACGAGAGTTTAACTCCCCATGCACATCTGTATTGCAGCGTGCCTTGCCAGATGGCGGTAGGTACCATTTTTATGATGGTCTTTGGTATGACCCGACCGTGAATAGAACTCACGATCTCCCGATCGAGAGGCGGACACGCTACCACTAGGCCACTAGTCGGTACGCGGACATGGGGAGAACATGCAAACTCCGCACAGAAAGGCCCTCGACGGCCATGGGGCTCGAACCCGGACCTTCTTGCTGTGAGGCGACAGCGCTAACCACTACACCACCGTGCCACCCCACAAAGTAATTATTGTTCACAGAATTCAGGATGTCATGTTTAATTGCAAAAGTAATTGAGAATGGACACCAGTTTCAGCCAATAAAAGAAAACATGTCAGACCAAAATTTTGGCAAAAATATACTATAACAACAGATATATCTACACTTGGAAAACTGTGGCATAATTGTATTTTTTACAATTCTGAGTGACAGCGGATACTGGGATTAAACACAGATCAGCCATAACATTAAAACCACTGACAGTTGAAGTGAATAACATTGATCATCTCATTACAATGGGACCTGTCAAGCGTTTGGATATATTAGACAGCAAGTGAACAGCCAGTTCTCAAAGTTAATGTGTTGGAAGCAGAAAAAAATGGACAAGCGTAAGGATCTGAGTGACTTTGACAAGGGCCAAATTCTGATGGCTAGACAACTGGATCAGAGAATCTCCAAAACAGCAGGTCTTGTGGGGCGTTCCTAATATGCAGTGGTTAGTACCTATCAAAAGTGGTCCAAAAAAGAACAACTGGTGAACCAGCAACAGGGTCATGGGCACCCAACTTATTGATGTGCATGGGGAGCAAAGACTAGCCTGTCTGGTCTGATCCCACAGAAGAGCGGCTGTTGCAGAAATTGCTGAAAAAGTTATTCCTGGCTATGACAGAAAAATGTCAGAACACACAGTGCATCGTAGCTTGCTACATATAGGGCTGTGTAGCCACAGACCAGTCAGAGTGCCCATACTGACCCTGTATGGGCATGTGAGCATCAGAACTGGACCATGGAGCAATGGAAAAAGGTGGCCTGGTCGGATGAATCATATTTTCTTTTACAGCATGTGGACAGCTGGGTGCGTGTGCATCACTTACCTGGGGACAAGATAGCACCAGGATACACTATGGGAAGAAGGCATGCCAACAGAGGCAGTGTAATGCTCTAGGCAATGTTCTTCTAGGAAACCTTGGGTCCTGGCATCCGTGTGGATGTTACTTTGACACGTACCACCTACCACTGTTGCCGACCAATTACAGCCCTTTGTGATAAAGGTATTCCCTACAGTGGCATGCAAAAGTTTGGGCACCTTTACTGAAAATGTCTGTTACTGTGAGTAGTTAAGTGAGCAGAAGATGAACTGATCACCAAAAGGCATAAAGGTAAAGACGACACATTTCTTTTCAGCGTTTTCTGCAAGGTGTGTATTATTTTTGTTTTGTACAGTTGGAGAGTGAAAAAAGAAAAGGAACACCATGCAAAAGTTTGGGCACCCCAATACATTTGCGTTCTCAGGTAACTTTTACCAAGGTTCCAGACCTTAATTAGCTTATTGAGCTGTGGCTTGTTCAAATTCTTCGTTAGGAAAGGTCAGATGATGCAGATTTCAAAGCTGTATAAGTTCTCTGACTCCTCAAACTTGTCCCTAAAATCAACAGCCATGGGCTCCTCTAAGCAACTCCCTTGCATTCTGACTCATAAAATAATTGATGCTCACAAAGCAGGAGAAGGCTACAAGAACGTAGCAAAGTGTTTTCAGGTAGCTGTTTCCTCACACTGTAATGTTATCAAGAATTGGCAGTTAACAGAAACAGTGGAGATCAAGGTGAGGTCTGGAAGATGAAAACTTTCTGAAAGAACTGCTCGTTGGATTGCTAGAAAGGCAAATAAAAAACCCTGTTTGACTGCAAAAGACCTTCAGAAAGATTTAGCAGACTCTGGAGTGGTGGTGCACTGTTCTACTATGCAGCGACACCTGAAAAAATATGACCTTCATGGAAGAGTCATCAGAAGAAAACCTTTCCTGCGTCCTAGCCACAAAATTCAGCATCTGAAGTTTGCAAATGAACATCTAAATAAGCCTGATGCATTTTGGAAACAAGTCCTGTGGACTGATGAAATCAAAATAGAACTTTTTGGCCACAATGTGCAAAGGTATGTTTGGAGAAAAAAGGGTGTCAAATTCCAGGAAAAGAACACCTCTCCAACTCTGAAGCATGGGTGTGGATCGATCATGCTTTGGGGTTGTGTTGCAGCCAGTGGCACAGGGCACATTTCAGTGGTCGAGGGAAGCATGGATTTGAATAAATACCAGCAAACTCTGGAAGCAAACATCACACCATCTGTAAAAAAGTTGAAGTTAAAAAGAGCATGGGTCCTACAATAAGGCGATGATCCAAAACACACCTCAAAATCTACAATGGAATACCTCAAGAGACACAAGCTGAAGGTTTTGCCATGGCCCTCACAGTCCCCTGACCTAAACATCATTGAAAATCTGTGGATAGATGTCAAAAGAGCAGTGCATGCAAGACAGCCCAAGAAACTTGTAGAACTGGAAGCCTTTTGCAAGGACGAATGTGTGAAAATCCACCAGGTAAGAACTGAAAGATTATTAGCTAGCTACAAAAAGTGTTTACAAGCTGTGATACTTGCCAAAGGGGGTGTTACTAGGCACTAACCATGCAGGGTGCCCAAACTTTTGCTTCGGGCCGTTTTCCTTCTCATCTCATCTCATTATCTCTAGCCGCTTTATCCTTCTACAGGGTCGCAGGCAAGCTGGAGCCTATCCCAGCTGACTACGGGCGAAAGGCGGGGTACACCCTGGACAAGTCGCCAGGTCATCACAGGGCTGACACATAGACACAGACAACCATTCACACTCACATTCACACCTACGGTCAATTTAGAGTCACCAGTTAACCTAACCTGCATGTCTTTGGACTGTGGGGGAAACCGGAGCACCCGGAGGAAACCCATGCGGACACGGGGAGAACATGCAAACTCCGCACAGAAAGGCCCTCGCCGGCCACGGGGCTCGAACCCAGGACCTTCTTGCTGTGAGGCAACAGCGCTAACCACTACACCACCGTGCCGCCCCTCATTTTGAAAATGTAAAAGATGAAAATAAAAACAATTGTTTTTGCTTAAAATATAAAGGGAATGAGTCATCTTTAACTTTATGCCTTTTGGAGATCATTTCATCTTCAACTTGCTTAACTGTTCACAGTAACAGCAATTTTGACCAGGGGTGCCCAAACTTTTGTATACCACTGTATTGGCAGTGGCCTCTTTCAGCAGAATAATGTGCCCTGCCACACTGCAAAAATTGTTCAGGAATGGCTTGAGGAACATGACAAAGAGACCAAGGTGTGTGACTTGGCCTCCAACTTCCCCAGATCTCAATCCAAAATAGCATTTGTGGGATGTTCAATTTCATGGATCCTTGGAGGCCACATACCCCCAACTTACAGATTTAAAGGATTTGCAGCCAGTGTCTTGGTGCCCAATACTACAGCAAACCTTCAGAAGTCTTGTGGCATCATTGACTCCATGAGTCAAAGCTCATGTTTTGGTGGCATAAGGTGGACCTACACCATATTAGGCAAGTAGTTTTAATGTTATGGTTGATTGGTGTAAATCATTACAGTATACAGAAATATACAAGAGTTAAGGCAAGTACTAATGTACTGAATTGACAGTACATCCATCCATCCATTATCTGTAGCCACTTATCCTGTTCTACATGGTCGCAGGCAAGCTGGAGCCTATCCCAGCTGACTATGGGCGAGAGGCAGGGTACACTTATGGGCCAGATTATTGCAGGGCTGATACAGAGACAAACAATAATTCATACTCACATTCACACCTACGGTCAATTTAGAGCCGCCAATTAACCTAACCTGCATGTCTTTGGACTATGGAGGAAACCGGAGCACCCGGAGGAAACCCACGTAGACACGGGGAGAACATGCAAATTCCACACAGAAAGGCCCTTGCTGGCCGCTGGGCTCGAACCCAGGACCTTTTTGCCGTGAGGCGACAGTGCTAACCACTACACCACCATGCTGCCCCACTGACAGTACAGTATAACCATATTGTAAATAGGAGTCTTGGGATGATCACAAGAAAGTCTTTATAATTCACAGTTCTTCGAACTTAAAACCTACATTATCCAGGTGAGATTATCCACTGAAGTAAGGGTGAGTCTTAGGCATAAATTGCTTTTGGGAAATGCAAATCTTTAGGGTATCCATGTGGGACCATTCATATCAGTACAAGACTTAGGTTGCAAATAGGCCTAAATGATATGTGGAAAATCTGTGATGTGCGATAACATTGTCTGATATTGTGATGACCATATGACTTGCGATGTAGAAACAAATATTGATGCGTGTATATTAACTATACAGTTTCCACTGAATAAACAAATGAAAAAACTATGTCAAACATGCTTTAACTGAACAAATTCCACATGAATATGCAACCAATTAAATAGAACATTAATTTAAATGACATTATAACTATAAGAAATTAAAGTTAAAATTTCGTTGCTCCCTTTAAAATACCTTCTTCTAAACACAAACATCACTTGAAATAAAAAATATCAATGAAAAAAAACAAATAATTACCTAAATATAAATTAAACATGGCAATTTAAAATAATTAACAGTTATTCCACAAAACTGAGTCGTACATAAGCTGATAGCTGAGTTGGCTATAAGCCATGTACAATGAGACTGAGTGGAATAACTCTTTTATTGTATCCTCATTCACTGGATTTTGAGAACCAGAGCATTTTTATTTTTTGCAAATTTGATAAATAAAAACTTTATACGAAATGTCCAACAAAATAATTTCTGCTTAGAAACTGGCAAAATGACAGTAGCAATTTGTGGAAACTGGCAAAATGACAGTAACAATTTGTGAAAAATGCTATGATGATAATTCTTGAAAAATTAAAAAAAGATGCATTCTTACCATCAGATACTTTCATTCCATATTTTGTTACTTTTTTTTTGGGGGGGGGGGGATTCTTCTTCTTTAGGGTTTTTTGGCAGTTGGCAAACCAACTTTAAAGTGCATTACTGCCACCAACTGGGCTGCAGTGTGGAACAGGTGACATGGGGTGGAGGGGGGAACAAGAAAACAAAAAACTATATTCTTCAAGCTATTTTTTTTTTAATACTTCATAATTTTGGTGGTTTTATTTTCAAGGAGAGTTTTTATTTCATCTTCAGTTGGTTCAGCAACACGCTCTGCCATTTTGTTTTTCTATACTCACGGTATATGAGCTGATATCCTAGTAGTAGAGTAGCCAATTAGAGCGTGCAGCTGCTCATATCCAGTGAATTTGGATAGAATAATTGCAGTTATCTCCAATCATCAAGGCCCTCGACTCCACCCAACAAGTTGCAAGACCTTGAACTGAGTTTTTAAAATCTATTTGCTGTAGTTAGTATTAATAATAGACTGTCATCATAGTGCATTTAGTTTTTACAGAAGCCGAGAATGACTGTGCTTGCAATAATTTTTTTTCATGTTGTTTTCACATTTATTTTCTTGTTATATCAAGATAACAAAGCTTATTTTCTCACATTAACGAGTTACTTTATTGATAAGATTAATCTTTGGGGTGCACCTGTTACTCTGTTTTTCATAACACACAGGATGTTCCACTAGCACACAAAACTCTCATTGTGTATTCTTCTGCACCCATGGTCAACTTCTTACTTGGCAGTGCTCTGAACTCCTGTCTCTGTTTCTATGCATGTCATTATTTATTCCTAAGTCTTAACCAATTGTAGAAGAATATATGCATTTCTTTGCTTGAAATGACCAATTATATTTGACTCATTATACCCTTGTATGCGAATATATACTCATGTTTGTCTTAGAATAAACTGAGAAACATCTCTGAACATAGTCTCTGTGTCAGTGATGTCACTCCTGGATCCGTGAGGAAACCAGTCACCGAGTAGCAGACACACAGGGGTTATTAATTCAGTCTTCTATTTCCAAAGCATGGATGCACACAATTACAGAATCTAACATTTATGAATTATTATTTTTTTATTTTAAATTTATTAATTGTGTTTTATATAGCTTAGTTATATATCTATTTTTATTTATTGATATATTTTTTAATTAATTCATTATTGACAGACTGAATAAATGTGAAATCATGCGTGATGCCTTTAGATGTCTGGGCCCGTACACTTGCCACAATAGTCAGGTCAAGCATGTGCCTACCCCACACCGAGAGGCACAGGTAATCCATTGAACTCAATTCATGAATGGGACTGGGGATTGCAATTATACACCATGAATGAGGAATTCCTAGATTAATTCCCTGCGCTTTGTACACACTGCCCGTCACTAAAAAATAAATAAATGAAGAACTAAAAATACATAAATAACTAGGCTACATAAAACAAAAAGAATACATATAAAAATATTAAGAATTAACTAATTTTTTTAAAAACATCTTATGAGAAAACAAGCTTTGTTATCGCGACATAACAGCATAAAAAAAATTATTGCAAGCATGGCTATTCTCAGCTTCCATAGATTTTATAACACCTACAATCAAAATTTAATTTTAATTATTTGTTTTTTACTGTGGAAAATTATATATATATATATATATATATATATATATATATATATATATATATATATATATATATAAACTGATTTTTAAAAATACATTTGTTTGTAGCAATAATAGACAGCATCATATTTCATTTGGTGTTACATATGCAACTCCTACAATCAAAAAGTTATTAAATTTTGATTGCCTACCTTTAATAAAAAAAAAAAAATTAAACTGAGTTTTTAACATTCATTTGCTGTCATTGACAAGACTAAAGCTTGGTTTTATGTGGCACAATGAATTATGTGTACTCACTCATTTAACAAAAGTTAGGGTGACCAGATTTCCCTAGTCTGAAACCGGGACACTTTTGCGTGCGACCATGCTCGTGCACGCACACCTTTTTTTTTTTTTACGTAAACGTGACACCCAGAGAGGTGCTCTTATCATTTTGTTGAGGCTCACATTTATCAACATCTCACATGAAATAAAACAAACAGGCATTTTGTTATCTAGTAGCATAGTGGTACAGTATACAGATCAGTTAAATTATGGTCAGACAACAGATTTTGTAATGGCTGAGAATAGGCCAGGCTATGTCCATAGGCCAAATTTAAACTGATTTATTTTACCTGTTTGTGAGAACACCAAGAAGAATGCATATGCACATGTAGGCTATATGTCTAAAATTGTATGCACTATAGCATGAACTTAAAAAGTAGATATGTGACCTCAACATAGCCTAGGTTAGAATCAACCTTACTAACCATTCCCCACAACTGAATGAATAAAGCAAGAAAAGTGAACACTTTGGGGATGTCGTGGCTCAGGTGGATAAGGTGCCATACCATACTGTAAATCCGGGGACCTGGGTTCGATTCCGACCCGAGGTCATTTCCCGATCCCTCCCTGTCTTTCTCTCTCACTCATTTCCTGTCTCTACACTGTCCTATCCAATAAAGGTGAAAAAAGCCCCCCCAAAAAAAGTGAACACTTTAATGGAAGGTACAACAAGCTGTTCAACACAGCAATATGGAATGGTATGTTAAACAGAAACAAAAAAGAGACAAGTGATTTGAGAATATACACTCAAACAAAACAGCAATAAAGGAGGAGAGGGGCGACAGCCCGAGGAAAGTCCCCACAGGAGCGCACATCATTTGCAACATAGGCTACCCAACTCAGTACAGGAACAAAGCTAAGGCAACTGACAATCCACCCACCCTAAACAAAATGCATTAGTCTAGGTATATTTACAAGAAGAGTTTTAATGTGATCCTGTATATCGGTGTTACCACCGTGGGCTACGGAGAAGGAACACTTACAGTGTGTGCAGTAGGCTTCGTGCGCATTGTTCTGCACCTCTCGGAGGAAGGGGTACAGTGGTGCTTAAAAGTTTGTGAACCCTTTAGAATTTTCTATATTTCTGCATAAATATGACCTAAAACATCATCAGATTTTCACACAAGTCCTAAAAGTAGATAAAGAGAACCCAGTTAAACAAATGAGACAAAAATATTACACTTGGTCATTTATTTATTGAGGAAAATGATCCAATATTACATATCTGTGAGTGGCAAAAGTATGTGAACCTCTAGGATTAGCAGTTAATTTGAAGGTGAAATTAGAGTCAGGTGTTTTCAATCAATGGGATGACAATCAGGTGTGAGTGGGCACCCTGTTTTATTTAAAGAACAGGGATCTATCAAAGTCTGATCTTTACAACACATGTTTGTGGAAGTGTATCATGGCACGAACAAAGGAGATTTCTGAGGACCTCAGAAAAAGCGTTGTTGATGCTCATCAGCCTGGAAATGGTCACAAAACCATCTCTAAAGAGTTTGGACTCCACCAATCCACAGTCAGACAGATTGTGTACAAATGGAGGAAATTCAAGACCATTGTTACCCTCCCCAGGAGTGGTTGACCAACAAAGATCACCCCAAGAGCAAGGCATGTAATAGTCGGCGAGGTCACAAAGGACCCCAGGGTAATTTCTAAGCAACTGAAGGCCTCTCTCACATTGGCTAATGTTCATGAGTCCACCATCAGGAGAACACTGAACAACAATGGTGTTGTTGGCAGGGTTGCAAGGAGAAAGCCACTGCTCTCCAAAAAGAACATTGCTGCTCGTCTGCAGTTTGCTAAAGATCATGTGGGCCAGAAGGCTATTGGAAAAATGTTTTGTGGATGGATAAGACCAAAATAGAACTTTATGGTTTAAATGAGAAGCGTTATGTTTGGAGAAAGGAAAACACTGCATTCCAGCAAAAGAACCTTATCCCATCTGTGAAACATGGTGGTGGTAGTATCATGGTTTTGGCTTGTTTTGCTGCATCTGGGCCAGGACTGCTTGCCGTCATTGATGGAACAATGAATTCTGAATTATACCAGCGAATTCTAAAGGAAAATGTCAGGACATCTGTCCATGAACTGACTCTCAAGAGAAGGTGGGTCATGCAGCAAGACAACGACCCTGAGCACACAAGTCGTTCTACCAAAGAATGGTTAAAGAAGAATAAAGTTAATGTTTTAGAATGGCCAAGTCAATGTCCTGACTTTATTCCATTCAAAATGTTGTGGAAGGACCTGAAGCGAGCAGTTCATGTGAGGAAACCCACCAACATCCCTGAGTTGAAGTTGTTCTGTATGGAGGAATGGGCTCAAATTCCTCCAAGCCGGTGTGCAGTACTGATCAACAGTTACAGGAAACATTTAGTTGCAGTTATTGCTGCACAAGGGGGTCACACCAGATACTGAAAGCAATGGTTCACATACTTTTGCCACTCACAGATATGTAATATTGGATCATTTTCCTCAATAAATAAATGACCAAGTATAATATTTTTGTCTCATTTGTTTAACTGGGTTCTCTTTATCTACTTTTAGGACTTGTGTGAAAATCTGATGATGTTTTAGGTCATATTTATGCAGAAACATAGAAAATTCTAAAGGGTTCACAAACTTTCAAGCACCACTGTAGGTGCCCTGTAAATCTTTGGAAAAGGTCAATTTTCTTTTCGGCATAATTGCTGTGGCATTACTGCTGTTAGACAAAGAACATTCGCACCAGTTAATGTTTATTTTATTGTTGCATGGCAACACGTTCTGTTGTCTGGAATAATGTGGCTAAATAAACACCCATGCCACAGGGCCAGGGGGCAGTAACCAGGAAAGTTTGTGATTCCTGTCAATTCATCAAAATAGTAAATGCAGACATTTCTCCGCTAATGATTCCCACGCTCAGGGGCACCGCTAGAAATCTTGGGCCCTATGAAAGATTACAATTTAGGGCCCCCCCGGTAAAATTTTCAAGCTCAAGCAACTGAATTTCAAGTCTGTTTTTGGCTGGCACTTCTACTTTACTATGCATGTGATCAGCTACCTAGCAAGTTTAGGTGATACAATTATTTGGTATATGAACATTTTAAATGCAGAACTGTCAGAATTAGACTGAATAGACTGTTGCCTTAAAATGAAAATTCCATGATATATATGGAAGATATATATTTTTTCTTTTATGAGCAACTATTATTAGGCCACTCAGTAGCCTATGGAGTTCATTCAATCCAAATGTTTGTGTTGAGAGAAATTGCATGCTTCACTGTATCAGTATGGATTTATAACATTCTGTATGCACATTATGGATACTCCAGAGCCCTCCAGCAAACATCATCAATAATCAGGATTACAAAATGTATTCCTTTGTTTCCTCCATTTATTGACTTATTGTATGTGATCAAATGTATGCCTTGATGAATAACTACACTAGTTTTTTTTACAATTACATAGTGCACTGCAAGAAAGCCACTCAGTGTTTTTGGTTTCTTTTAGGCATCACACATTTATTAGAAAACACAGCAAATGTTCAAATATTCAAGTTAAATACTTAGCAACAGTATCAATAAATCCACACATGAACAATAGCAATGATATCTCTGACCACAGCTAATGTGCAAAATATTAAAGTTAAATACTTAATATCAACAAATCCACACATGAACAATGGCAAAACATCTAGACTTAATTATACAATAAAGATACCTATGAAAAAAGGTGATTTTTTTTTCACACACAGTGTGATATCCGGACTTCATAATTCATCACACCTGCTCCTGCTTAGCAACTTCTAGAATGCACACCTCTGTTGCGCACATAGAAAAACCGGCAGCTACTCTAAGCTGCGCTAATAGCGGCGCTGTGCATACATGTAGCTACACATTTCATGTGTCCCGCTCCCAGAATCAGACTGTACCATTAGTAAAAAGGGTGGAGGGGTGAAATGACAATACCATAAATAATTCAAGAAAAATGTTATAGCAAATCATATCCATGTATAATTTGCATATTTTAACAGATGAAATGAAATATTTTATTTCAAAAACTTACACAAGGCAATACTATTAAAATAATATTAATATCCCTCACAGGCCCCCCTGTCAGTGCCAGGCCCTTAGAATCGTCCTAACTCCCCCCCCCAGCGGCGCCCCTGCCCACGCTGCTCAGTCACAAACGTCGCGAGTGGCGAAAACCGGGACATATCCGTGTCCCGACAGACTTTTGTCAGGACTCGGGACACAACCCCAAATCGGGACTGTCCCGGTAAAACTGGGACGTCTGGTCACCCTAACAAAAGTATATTAATAAAATATACAATAGGATATTAATAATCACTGTTAAGGATCATTTATGCTATCAGTCAGACTTCATCTGATTGGCCAAATGGGGTTAATGTATAGCCCATGTATGCAAGGCTCCAGCTGATGGGTCAAATGTTCACACACTGAGTGTGAATGCATGATGTGTGTAAATAAAATGATTTTCTTATTGACTGCATTTCAGGCAGTGTTTTGTGATGTGTTTACTGTGCAAGTTCGTATCGCAATGACGCATTGGGTAATGCTCAAGGTAACAGTATTAGTATCGGTATTGGAAAAGGAAAAAGTGGTATCATGCCATCCCTAATTATTAGTTATGCGCTTATCCTACAGTAGTTTAAAAGTGTGTACGTTGGGATCACGGTGCCACTCCACCGTCAACAAACCTGAGTGATTACAAGAGAGAAAAGCTATTTAACAGAACTACTGTTGTACTTTACCCAGCACTGTTTCAGTACAATGATGAGGCCTACATCCTAACTGAAAGATTTCAAGCATGTGATTCCTATTAGCTTGGCTGTTGAGCTATAGACTTCCCTATGACCTTGGAGATAAAGCAGATACTTGTTTAGGTCAATGTCAGTTTTTTTTTTTAATCAATGCTTTGCTAACTTCAAGTACAAAGCTAAAGCTACACGAGAAGCTTATCATTTTTAATAGAAGAGTGATGGCTTCTGCTAGTATTTGTTTTAATATGTAACAATGGTTCTATAAACCCTGAATAACACCTTTTTGTGTATATGTGCCTGTATAATGATGTATGATGCAGTGTTTGCAATAAATGCTGCTGTCACAGAGCCATCTATTCCTGAAAACTTCTTGTTGAATTTCAGAATGACAAGGAAACCTGGTGGTCATCAAGGCTTCATTGAACCACAGTTACGTATGCGAGTAAGAATCAGTGAGTCACCTGGATAACATATCACATTGTCATAAGCAACCAATACACCTTTAGACTAATTGGAATGGTATTTGATGGTCACTCCAGTGTCATCTGGGCACCAACACATGCAGGAAGAGTGGATCCCCAGAATATGAACATGAACAATCAGGGTCAACAAGGCTCCGAGCCCAAGAAATTTAGGGGCAAGAAGGTATCACAAGTCCCTTTCTCTCTACCAGGGATGGGTGACTGCTAAGCAAAAAGCTGTTGCACAGATGCGTTCAGGAGTAGAAGCTTGTCTCTTGTATACTTTTCATGGCAGGAAGACACAGAGGAAGGGAAAGCAATGGCATCGAATTATGATATTTCATTATCGTTATAAAAATAGAAAAGGGTGGCATTTACAGTCAGTGATCAACATTTGGAATTTCAAAACCTTGCACTTAGCCATGGCAAATGGTGAAACGTCTGGATTTTACACGTGTGTGTGTGTGTGTGTGTGTGTGTGTGTGTGTGTGTGTGTGTGTGAGAGAGAGAGAGAGAGAGAGAGAGAGAGAGAGACTGACTTTACTGTCTTTGTGGCTAATGGCTAAATGTACGTTGTGCATCATCTGATCACTTTGGGTATGATATTAGGTATGGTACTTGAATTACTTCTTTCCAGACAGGCTTTACATGACCCACATTATAAATTATTACACTCTTGCAATAAAGGGTGAATGAGGGCTGGGTAACTGTTGCAGCTTATTCCTGAAGTCTGTTCTCAAAGGTAAACCTTAGACAAGTTTATACACCTAACATTTAAAAGCTCACCAGATGTGCAAACCAAAACAGAGTTAACCTTTTTTCTAAGAGTGTAAGGCTCTACATCAGCTAAAGACTACAGTCAGACATGTTCACTGCTACTAAAATATCTACAGCCTACATGCTTAGAAGATGTAGAAACCTTGAGGGGTCTTTGAATGTCCCTCTGGGGAACCCATGTAAGTTTTACATGCACCCCATAATAGTTTTTCTCAAAGGTTCCATAAACAATTGTTGTAAGATTCACCAAAACACACTGAAGAGTCCAGAAGGGGTTCCAAGTAGACTTTTAGGAGGCTAGGAAACTTTATTCATCAAATATCCAAATATATTCCTGAAGAACCTGTTAAGAAACCTTTTAAAAAATAGCTTATGTATAGCAGTTGTGCTAACAGGTTCTAGATATTAATAAATTAATCACCGATCATTTGCATTTTTTTCCAGACACTTGCCCAGTTAATGACCCACTTTCAGGGGAAATAAAAAAAGTTTTTCAGGAGTTCTTTAAAGGTTCCTAGTTTCCAAACACTTCTGATAGAACACTTGTATGGTTCAACATGAAACAGTTGAGAGAGAGAGAGAGAGAGAGAGAGAGAGAGAGAGAGCGAGAGAGAGAATGTTTCACTGACCTGCATCCCGTCATTACAACTATGCAAAACCAACAGCGACAGAAACAAAACAGCACGGTACTGATGTGAGAGAGTCATTCTCCCAAATCCACTGCCTGAGCTCTTGTCCTGAGGTCTGGTGAGGGAATTGAACTGTTTTAGAGTCCAAAATGTCAACAGAGACACTCAGGCATACAGTAATCCACAGCCTCACTCGTTTATCAGTTGATACGCAGATGTTGTTCTCTTATCAAACGGAGGAACAGCAACCACTCAGAGTTACGCCTGCTCAGGGGCTATGGAGACAACCCGCTGGAGTTTCAGCAGTGTGCAGGACTCACCGGTCCTCTAATCCAGGGCTTTTCAAAGTGTGGGGCGCGCCTCCCCTAGGGGGCGCCAGAGTTCTTCGGGGGGGCAACGTGAGGAAAAATAAACCAGAATAAGTTACTATTGCGGACATTTAGCGAACTTCAGCTAGCCTTTGCCAGAGACAAAATGGATCGATTTTTAGTACCTAAAGCTACAGTGAGTGAGGAGACAGAGTCTGGGCCAAGCAAAAAAAGAAGGAAGTATGACCACGATTATTTAAAGTTTGGATTTTCATGGACTGGATCTGAAGATGCTCCACTGCCACAGTGTGTTGTCTGCCAAGAGGTGCTAGCTAACGATGCTATGAGATGTTTAAAATGTGTAAAACTGATGTTTTTTTTAAAAAGCACAGATGTTTAAAATGTGTTAAAAAAAGATGTTTTAATAAAGCTCATATGTTTTAAATGTGTAAAAAAAAAGATGTTTTCAAAAAGCACAGATGTTTAAAATGTGTAAAAAAAAAAGAGGTTTTAAAAAAGCACAGGTGTTTAAAATGTGTTAAAAAGATGTTTTAATAAAGCTCATGTTTTAAATGTGTAAAAAATATGTTTTCAAAAAGCACAGATGTTTAAAATGTGTAAAAAAAAAAAGAGGTTTAAAAAAAGCAAAGATGTTTTCAAAAAGCACAGATGTTTAAAATGCGTAAAAGAAAAAAAAATGTGTACAACAACCATTTTTTTTAAATACGAATGGAACATTAAGTATAGCAACAACAAAAATTGTAAGGGGGGAGGGGCGCTGTTGTTTATTTGCTCTCTGGGGGGGGGCTGACTCTCCCACACTTTGAAAACCCCTGCTCTAATCTAACTAACTAACACACACAGACTGACTGAGGGTTGCAGCTCTGAACGCCAGGAGCATTTTAGCGCACTTTTCCTCAAGATAATGCAAAATGTAAAAATGCAAAATAATAATAGCCCTGTGATGACCTGGCGACTTGTCCAGGGTGTACCCCGCCTTTCGCCCGTAGTCAGCTGGGATAGGCTCCAGCTTGCCTGCGACCCTGTAGAAGGATAAAGCGGCTAGAGATAATGAGATGAGATGCAAAATGTAAAAATGCAAAATAATAATAGCCCTGTGATGACCTGGCGACTTGTCCAGGGTGTACCCCGCCTTTCGCCCGTAGTCAGCTGGGATAGGCTCCAGCTTGCCTGCGACCCTGTAGAACAGGATAAAGCGGCTAGAGATAATGAGATGAGATAATAATAATAAAACCAACACTACACTATATGTAAACTCCCCATCAGGAATTTTGGCCACTTGACCAGCTGAATATTTACGCATATACTAGAGGGACACGTTGTCACTGTGAAGTAGCTAGCTCAGGTTAATAAGAGGCTTAATTGACTCAATTACTTGGCACAGATTTCTAACAGTAAACTGATACCGCTTGAACTGTTAATGAATTGCATTATATTTAGAGAACGATAAAGCGTGATGATGATTATTATTATTATTATTATTATTATTATCATCGACCGTCCTTATTACAACGAACTAATTTAAATTATGTGAAAAATTATTGCCACCTGCATTTGGCCACATTTTGTAGTTAGTTTGAAACGGATGACATCTAGTGCCAAATAGTAGTCACATCTACACATAGACAAGCGATTTAAAAAAAAAGGACTTGTGATAGAACAGTTTCAACTACAAAACTAAAACAACACAGAGTTTTGAGAGTACTAGTACCAGAGAATATCTCTAAAACAGAGGAGAAGATGCAGATTATAAATAAGACTAAGCGCTCAGCTGTGAATCAATATTGGATGGTTTCTGTTCCAAGTGTGAGTATGTGTATGGACAGCCTTGACGTCCAATAGAGTGGGGTAAAATGACGACAAACTCCAGGGCGCCACTACTTTGACCAATCAGACGAGTGTTCCGGGTCTACTGCAATACAAGCCAGGTTTCCGATTGGTGAAACTCTAAGTGGGCGGGAACTTTTGTTCTTGTTCATCGTCTTCGCAGCCATTTTGCGAAAACTCTTAACGGGCGCCATGTCTGAAGGAGATACTGACTGCATCGAAAATCATAACAATCTCTGTTCCACACTCCGTCTGCAGTATCGCACCAAGACAGCTGTCAGCCGACGGGACGTTAACAAACTTGCGGTATCAAAGCTGTGTTTACAGCGTAAAAATATCAGCATTGACATGAGAGAGGATAATATCTGTTAACCGTCTCATTGTTGAGACGTGTATCCGTGAGTGTTTTTTTCAGACTAGTTAATACAATCCGTGATCATCTCTCACAACAAGCCAACGTCTCCATGAGTGACTGAATGCATCTCACTCTTGTTGCGGAGAAGGGCAAATCCGTTTCTAACCATCATGGCTTTTGTGAGCCTCTTCTCCTGCCCCCCAAACCCTGTCCTTGACAAAAACATGACAGACTCTGAGCTGGCAGGGAATGAAAGGTCGAGTAACGTTCTTATCTGCTTCTATGCAGGATTTTGTTTGTACATTTTTTTCAGTGACTGTTTTCATTTTCCCTTTTCATTTCACTCGAGTTTTCCAACGTTTAGGGCATTGGCTTGGTTTCGTAGCTCATTGCAACAGGCCTGCCCCAGTCCATTTTTAGTGCATGCACTTTCATTTTCCTAGCACAACTGTCAACTTATCAAAACCAGTGATTCATGTGTTCCCGCCCTGCTCATCTGGTCCATTACCCCCCATTGCTTTCCCCTTACGTATAATGATTTTGTACTGGCGGTTAATCTCCAGAATAGGAGCTGTTTCGCAAGACAGGCAATAAACTGCTCGTTACAGTAGATTGCGATGAGCTGGTTCTAAACTGTTTGAATATTTGATGACGTGATGAAAACCCCTCCCACTGACATTCCTTGGATCAGATTACACCGCCCCTTTCCAGGACCGCCCTCTGATACAGGGAAAAGTCCTGGAGGAGTACCCTGAATATGGCAGTGAAATGCTGTGTCTTTAATGAAAGAAATTAGTTGTGAGGGATTAGCATGTGTCCTGATAGTAACGTTTAGGTCGTGAAGGATGTAGGGTTTTGATCAAACAAATAGGTTACAGTTAAAATGTGCATCATGTGTCTTATAATTACTCAGTATAATGCTAGACTTAGTTATTTTTTCATTTATTTATCATGAAGGAATAACTCAAAGCAAGAGCCTGTTATGCTGAAAAACGTCTGTAGTAATAATAAGTAATCTCTGAATAAATTACAGAGATTAAAGTGCCATCACAATGTGTTGTTGCACCACATGTTTCACTTCATAATATTCATGTAAATGGACCTTTTGACTTTTGTTGTGATAATTTCTGTTATGGTGCTTGTGGCCATGCAAGTTGTGCTTGATTGCATATTTGTAGGTTATACCTGTAGTAGGAACTCAATAATTTGCCTAAAAGTCCCCAGAAGCATTGCTTCTTTGAAGTCTTTTTAAATGTCATCTTTATTTTCTGCCCTGTGTTTTAAACTGGAACACAACATGGCTTTGATTTGGTTTTGGCAGGATATGATAGAAATATAGCTTCCTGGAGTGTTGAAGGAAAAGCACAGCCACTCTTTTGTCACAAGATATAATGGATTTCTTTTACCAACATGTCATTTTAGATTGGATATATGTGAAGCAGTCCTTGAAATCTGTCCAGTCACTGGAGAAAACAGCCCAAAAAGGCAAAAAATTGAGTTTTATAACCTTGTCTTGGCATCTGCCTATAAAGATCATGTTGTGTAAGGAGACAGTAGTAGACAAATGCAGTAGTAAAAACAATCTGCTCAAAAACATCTAAAATTTTGATGGCTAAGTGCAGTTTTTTTCACAGTTTTATCAGTTTTTATCCCCTGCTGGCTGAAAGGCCCGAAGGGGGATTATGTCATGGCAATGTCCGTCCATCTGTCCCAGGAAGGGTACTCGCCTTCCAAAATCAACTCCTCTCACAATTTTTGGAGGAATTTCATGAAACTTGACAGGATTCTTTGTTATATGTCAGTAATATGCATATTGCAATTTTGTTCAATTCAGTCGCATTTTACCAAAGTTATGGCATAGTTGCCAGCGGGGGATGCTGTGCTGTCAGAGCACTCTTATTTGAATAGTTGCACGCTGTGGTAAAAAAAAGTTTAATTTCAGTTTGTCATTGGATAACAGCTGTCAAATTGTCACGTGACACACTTTGAACAGATGACAGTAGACAAAGTTTTAATGGTCTAAAAACATGAATAACGAGAAATTTAGTCAACAGAACTGACTGAGTTAATGAGTGATTCATTCCTCAGTGATGACGACTGTTTTTGGCAAAATTAAAATCTCAGATATGTAGTGAAACAGTAATAATTGCATTACCACACCCTCAAGTAAAACTAATCCAGACTGAACACGAACTTGGCCCGAGTGTCAGATTGGAAGTATCTCTCCTCTCTAAATTAGTTTCTTAAATCATCAGTTGTAATGGTGGTTGCTGATTTGGTAGTTGCTGGTAGTCTTTTGTTGTGACCATTGATTCAAATACAGTTTTAAAATTGGCACAGAACAAATGGTGGCGCTGTCAGAAAGTTAGGATAAAAAATTTATACGGTGTGGGGAAAAAAGTATTCAACACATCAACAGTTTTTCTCTTAAACATGTTTCCAGTGGGGCGGCACGGTGGTGTAGTGGTTAGCGCTGTCGCCTCACAGCAAGAAGGTCCTGGGTTCGAGCCCCGGGGCCGGCGAGGGCCTTTCTGTGCGGAGTTTGCATGTTCTCCCCGTGTCCGCGTGGGTTTCCTCCGGGTGCTCCGGTTTCCCCCACAGTCCAAAGACATGCAGGTTAGGTTAACTGGTGACTCTAAATTGACCGTAGGTGTGAATGTGAGTGTGAATGGTTGTCTGTGTCTATGTGTCAGCCCTGTGATGACCTGGCGACTTGTCCAGGGTGTACCCCGCCTCTCGCCCGTAGTCAGCTGGGATAGGCTCCAGCTTGCCTGCGACCCTGTAGAAGGATAAAGCGGCTAGAGATAATGAGATGAGATGTTTCCAGTGCAGCTGAATGCTGAGCAGACATTGGTATGAACACAATAAAACTACACAGTAAAAGAAATCTCTCATTCTCATTCTCATTATCTCTAGCCGCTTTATCCTTCTACAGGGTCGCAGGCAAGCTGGAGCCTATCCCAGCTGACTACGGGCGAAAGGCGGGGTACACCCTGGACAAGTCGCCAGGTCATCACAGGGCTGACACATAGACACAGACAACCATTCACACTCACATTCACACCTATGGTCAATTTAGAGTCACCAGTTAACCTAACCTGCATGTCTTTGGACTGTGGGGGAAACCGGAGCACCCGGAGGAAACCCACGCGGACACGGGGAGAACATGCAAACTCCACACAGAAAGGCCTTCGTCGGCCACGGGGCTCGAACCCAGGACCTTCTTGCTGTGAGGCGACAGCGCTAACCACTACACCACCGTGCCGCCGTAAAAGAAATCATATTTTATAAAAAGTTACATGCAATAAAAAGTAATGACACAGGGAAAATGTATTTTCAACGGATTCAGGTGAATCCGATACAATTGTTTATCGTTTCGGCCTGGTGTCCACACGGCACCGGCGTTTTGGGCGCCCCAAAACGCAATCTTTTGAGAACAGGTTCCAGATTGGAAAGATCTGTCAACTTTGCCGTTGCGAAGTCGTCTGGATGAGTAGAACGGATTTGTTTACGATGACGTCACAACCACATGACTGTCAGTGCTTCACGCCATGTAGAAGTGTAACGAACTCGATGCGAGTTGTCAACAAATCCTATAACTTGGTTCATGAAACGCGCTTATAAAATATTTTCACTGTGAATATTTATTGTGTAATGGTGCAAAGTGAGAGAGAGAGAATAGCCCTTAGGGCAGAGTCAATCCCGCCAGCAAAAATAGGGAAAAAAAGGAGCGATCTCACCTCTTCAGATGTTGGTAGGTATTGTAGGACTTAAGTCCTACAATACATTCCTCAAAAAGGGCGTAGAAGAACAAATTAATCCATCAACGTGTAGCATTCAATTTATTCCGGACCATTAAAGACGCCGCCTTCCGCGTAGAATCATGCGTCATCCTCGCCGCCATATTGGACGGGTCAAAGCGGAGAATAAAGATGCCTCATTCATGTGCTGCGTTTAACTGTACCAACAGGTTTGCCGTCCAAACGAGATCACATGGGATTACCTTTCACAGGTGAGACTGGAAAAATACTTTTCATTGTATTTGGTCATTATAATGTAATTTTACAAACAGATTTTTCTGACTTTGTGGCTAATATGAAGTCTCGCGCATAATAGTTTATGCGCATGCGTCCTTACTTCTATTGTTCTGGTGTCTCCGAAGGGACCGTCTTACAGCGCCCCTAGAGGTGTGGCATGTGTATTGCATCGTTTTCAGCAAGCGTTGCGTTGCCATATGGACCTGATATTTTACTGATCGTTGCCCATGTGGACGCGATATTTTTTTAAATAACATCTCGTTGCCGTTGTCATGTGGATGTAGTGCTACATCCACACAACAACGGCAACGAGATGTTATTTCAAAAAATATCGCGTCCAAATGGGCAACGATCAGTAAAATATCAGGTCCATATGGCAACGCAACGCTTGCTGAAAACGATGCAATACACATGCCACACCTCTAGGGGCGCTGTAAGACGGTCCCTTCGGAGACACCAGAACAATAGAAGAAGTAAGGACGCATGCGCATAAACTATTATGCACGAGACTTCACATTAACCACAAAGTCAGAAAAATCTGTTTGTAAAATTACATTATAATGACCAAATACAATGAAAAGTATTTTTCCAGTCTCACCTGTGAAAGATAATCCCATGTGATCTCGTTTGTACGGCAAACCTGTTGGTACAGTTAAACGCAGCACATGAATGAGGCATCTTTATTCTCCGCTTTGACCCATCCAATATGACGGCGAGGATGACGTATGATTCTACGCGGAAGGCGGCGTCTTTAATGGTCCGGAATAAATTGAATGCTACACGTTGATGGATTAATTTGTTCTTCTACGCCCTTTTTGAGGAATGTATTGTAGGACTTAAACCAACATCTGAAGAGGTGAGATCGCTCCTTTTTTTCCCTATTTTTGCTGGCGGGATTGACTCTGCCCTAAGGGCTATTCTCTCTCTCTCACTTTGCACCATTACACAATAAATATTCACAGTGAAAATATTTTGTAAGCGCGTTTCATGAACCAAGTTATAGGATTTGTTGACAACTCGCATCGAGTTCGTTACACTTCTACTCGGCGTGAAGCACTGACAGTCATGTGGTTGTGACGTCATCGTAAACAAATCCGTTCTACTCATCCAGACGACTTCGCAACGGCAACGTTGCCAGATCTTTCCAATCTGGAACCCGTTCTCAAAAGATTGTGTTTTGGGGCACCCAAAACGCCGGTGCAGTGTGGACGCCAGACCTAAACGATAAACAATTGTATCGGATTCACCTGAATCCGTTGCCGTGTGGACAGGGCCTAAGAAACCCAGTTGATTGCAATAATTAGTTCTAACTGTGCTAATTAGAATCAGCTTGGTTAGTGAATGTTGTTAGGTGAGTATTTCCACTCTTTGAAATGGGAACCCATCTCTGAATGCAAATAAACAACTCATTTGACACCAAGCTGTCATGCAAGAAACAAATGCTGTGTTCACACTTATACCGGTACGAAAGTGGTATAACTGTATCGATACAAAGTATACCGGTACAGTTTAGTGCATCTGTCCACACTAGCGAGAAATGTTTGCGGTTTTCTTTCACGGTAGTTGAAATATGCGTGCGCGAAATGTTTCCATGGTTACCGAGTAACTTCCTTCCGAGAATTATGGCATCCGTTATTTCGAGATCTCGAGAAAACAAAACAATTATTCTTTGATCTCGAGAAAACAAAACAATTATTTCATGATCTCAGCTGGATCACTGTATCTCCGTCGGGAGAGACGAAGCCGGGCCAGTCTTCTGCGGAGGTGCCGTGGACTAATTTTGAAATTATCCCTTATTAAAAGACTTAATGCAATCTCTCCCTGTATCAACCCCTGATCAAAATATTGCCTTATTAGGTGATCGATTATTCCAGACATTCTAATGA
The DNA here is from genome assembly GCF_027579695.1 of Neoarius graeffei. Taxonomy (NCBI): domain Eukaryota; kingdom Metazoa; phylum Chordata; class Actinopteri; order Siluriformes; family Ariidae; genus Neoarius; species Neoarius graeffei. Next base: position 18,547,050 of record NC_083575.1, on the reverse strand, counting down.
CCAAAGTTGCGTCTATACAGAATGAGAAATAGCCCCAAAGTCAGCATATCACAAGTCTCTTGGCGTACCTGAATGAACCATTTCTCAGCTGTTTTCTCGAGATCACGGAATAATTGTTTTGTTTTCTCGAGATCACGGAATAATTGTTTTGTTTTCTCGAGATCTCGAAATAACGGTTTTGTTTTCTCGAGATCTCGAATTAGTTGTGTTGTTTTCTCGAGATCCTGAATTAATTATGTCGTTATCTCAGGATAACAAGGTGAATTAAAAAAAAAAAAAAGGATTATATGAAGGGCCTCTCTCGGCTTCCGTACGGATGAAACGTGTGTGTGCTTTTTGTAGTCAATGTACAGTCTGTATTTCTGGTGGTTATTTATTCAGTTGAATCGTATAAAACGCGTGAGGCAGTTGAGAAAGAAACAAACGAATCTCCGTTCTTCACTATTTGATTCAGCTAAGACATCGATTGAGGTGTGTGACTTTGCGCATGCGCATTATATTTGTATCGATACAGAACTGCTTCATCTGTCCACACTACGCGAAGCGCTACAGTACCGATACTGTACCGGTACGAAACCCATACAGTTATACCGCTACAGTATAGTTGCTAGTGTGGACAGGTGTTGCGGTACGAAAGTAGTTTCGTATTGATACAAAATCCCTAGTGTGGACAGGGTAAAAGAGCTCTCCCAAGACCTTCACAACAAAATTGCTGAGCAGCATAGCAATAACACTGGTTACTGACAGATTATTCAACTCCTGAATGGTCATAATAAGCACCATCTTGACCATTAACTGCTAGTGGAAGGAACATCACTCAACCATCAACTCACCATTCACAGGCGCTCCTCACAAGAATCCCAACTGAGCAGTCAGAACATTAATCAGAAGAGTAGCCCAAGAGCTAAGGACCACTAGAAAAGATCTCTAGAAAGAATTGGAAGCAGTATGTACAAGTGTCACAGACAAAACAATAGGCAATGCACTCCACAGTCTCCATTCTCAATCATCTTATGGCCCTTTTCCACTACCCTTTTTCAGCTCACTTCAGCCCGACACGGCTCGCGTTTCGACTACCTTAGAGCAGCATGACTCAGCTCGCTTCAGCCCTGCTTAGCACCCAAAACTCGCACGGTTTTGGAGTAGGGCTGAAGCGAGCCAAACCGAGCCGAGTGGGGCTAGGGGCGTGAGCAGACACTCCCCTGTGCACTGATTGGTGAGGAGGAGTGTCCTCACATGCCCACACACGCCCCGCAAGCACGCTGGGATCTGTAAACACCGTAAACCCGGAAGAAGAAGAATTACGAATTACGAGAATTTCTGAAGCCTTATGCGCCTCGCCTCATCTATACGCTCTTGCCAGTATCTGTTGGCGTTGTCGGTGACAACAAGCCACAGCACCAAGACCAGCAACACTAACGACTCCATGTTTATTGTTTACTATCCGGGTCGTGAGACTACCGCTTAAAAGATCACTGATGTCACTGTTTGCGCCGCCTAACGACATCACATGACGTCCACCCACTTTCGCTAACTCCACCCAATGTGTCCACCCACTTCCAGCCAGCACGGTTCAGCGCGGTTGTAGTCGAAATGCAACTCCAACAGCCCCACTCAGCTTGACTCAGCCCGACTCAGCCGCGTTGGTAGTGGAAAAGCGGCACTAGAAGACTCCATTACTGAAGAAGCTTGTTTGAGCTACAAACCATTTGGAGAAGCCTGTAGATTACTGGGAGAGCATACAGGGCCTAAATAAATAAATAAATAAATAAAAATTTTCAAAGTGCCATGTTTGGCTCTGCATGTGATCCTAAAAATGTCATACCTACAGTAAAGTTCAGAGGTGGAAGTATCATGGCATGGGGCAGTTTTTCTTCTCATGGTACCAGTGGAATCCAAATTATCAAAGGGAAAATTAATGGAGTCATGTACTGGATAATTCTTGAGAAGAATTTGTTGCCATCCACTAGGATTATGAGCGGGGCTTGTGGGTCCATCAGGACAACAATCCAAAACATACTGCAAAGGAGACTCAATTGGTTCCATACAAAGAAAGTAAAGGTGCTGGAACGGCCCAGTCACCACACTTCAACCCAATGGAAAATTTGTAGAATGAACTGGAGATGATTTCATTTATAGACTCTGTATAAGAATGAGCCAAAATCCACTTGAACTCTGTGAGAGATTAGTTTCTTCAAACAGGAAGCATCTTGAAGCTGCCATTGCAAACAAATACTTCTCCACCAAGTGTTAAATGCATTTCAGTTAGCATGTTCAATACTTATTTTCCTGTGTCATTGCACTTTATTACACAAAACCTTTTTTGTGGATTAGAATATTTTGATGTCTTTTTCTGTGTAGTTTTATTGTGTTTATACCAGTGTCTGCTCACATTCACATTTTGGGTGTGTATGTATGTGTGTACAGTTGCAGTCAGAAGTGCATACACTGACATGAATGTCATGGACATGACTGATATGGCAATATTAGGCTTTCAGCGATTTCTTTGAACTGTTCTTTTTCTGTGGTAGAACATACATCTTTAATAGAAAAAAAAGAATTTGGTGAATGTTTTAATTTATTTTGGGTTTTCTGAAATCAACACAGGGTCAAAATTATACATCCAGAGAGGAAAATATACATACCTAATATTTGGTTAAATGTCCCTTAGCAACTTTCACCTCAACCAGATGCTTTTATTAGCCATCAGCAAGCTTCTGGCAGAATTCTAGTTGGATATTTGGCCACTGCTTTTGGCAGAATTGGTAGCATTCAATTAAATTTGCGTTTCCTGGTACACACTTGACTTTTAAGCACTGTCCACATATTTTTGATAGCGTTGAGATCAGGACTTGTTTTAGGCTTAATGTTTGCCTGCTTTATCCATTTTACAGTCCGCTTTGATGCGTGTTTGGGGTCATTGTCCTGTTGGAACAGCCAGTTGTGTCCAAGTTTCAAACATCTAGCTGATGGTTTGAGGTTATGTTCAAGAATCCTGAGGTTTTTCATTATTTCATCCACTTACAGACCCAGAGCATGATGCTACCAAGACCATTCTTAACAGTTGGTACAGTGTTCCTCTGTATCTCTGGTAATTGTAGCCAAACAACTCAATCTTTGTCTCATCTGACCATAAAACTTTCTTCCAGAAGACGTTTTCTTTGTCCATGTTGTCAGCTGCAAAGTTTATTCGAGCTTGAAGGTGTTGATTTTGAAGCAGGGGCTTCTTTCTTGGACAGCAGCCTCTCAGTCCATGTTGATGTAAAACTTGCTTGACTGTGGACAGTGTTCCAGCAGCTCCCAGTTCATGTGCTGAGGGTGACAGTTTGGGTCTTCTTCCAGCAAAGTGGCTTGGCAAAGCGACTACACCTCCCAATAATTTGTACTTGCATACAGTTGTTTGAACTGATTGGTCTTGGAATCTGCAGTTGCTTAGACATGGCTCCAAGAGACATTCCTGAGTTGTGTAAATCTGTGATCCTCTTTCTCAGATCTGCACTGAGCTCCTTGGACTTTCCCGTTGTAATGTCTGTTAGTCAGTCCAATGAGAACTGTCAAACAAACCATTTTTTATGTTGGCATAGAGAAGACAATCATAATCACTAACAGGAAGTTAAGAGGCCTTGTCAAGATAAGAGACATTTTGGAAGTCTCAGCACCTCTGAATTAATAATCTAATTGAGTGTATGTAAATTTTGGCAACACCCTGGCAAGTTAAGACATTAATGTGTGTGCGTGTGTGTGCGTTTTGAAGCTGAAATCCTATATCATGCAAGAATGGAACAGCATTTTAATTTCACAATTATAACAGTTGGTCTCCTCAGTTCCCAAACATTTACAAAGTGTTATTAAAAGAAGAGGTGTTGCAGCACACTGGTAAACATGCCCCTGTTTCAAAAATTTTTTTTTTTGAAATGTGTTGCTGGCTTCAAATTTAATATGAGCACATGTTTTTCAAGCTATAAAATTCCTCAGTTTCAACATTTGATATGTTGTCCTTGTACTATTTTCAATGAAATATAGGGTTTCCATGATTTGCAAATAATCATATTCATTTTTATTTTTTATATTTTACACAGCGTTACTTTTTTGTAAACGGGGTCGTATGGAATTTTGAAATGGAAATTATTTCATTTTATTATAAACCATTGTAACTAATTGTTTAAGGGTATTTAGGAAATAGATAATTGGTATTTTAAAGTGTATTTGTTTTATATGAATGATTTCTCTAGTGATTATTCCGTTATCCCTTACTTTATGTTGTGTGTGTTGGAAGTTATTGAACTATTTGAGTGAGAACTGAAGGTGATGGTTCTTGTAGCATTCAGTACAATCACAAAACACATTAAAATCTTCCCTTGCAGAATGATTGTCACTAGAAGTGGCTTTACAAAGCCAAAGTCTAAAACCTTAATTCCTAAAATCTTAGCTGGAAACTAGAGGGGAAAAAAAGTAATAACTAGGAAGCTTTTACTTGTACAGTTGTGGTCAGAAGTTTATATACAGTGACAAGAATGTCATCTTGGATATGAATGTCATGGCAGTATTTGGGCTTTCAGTGATTTCTCTGAACTATTCTTTAAAAAAAAAAACTAGAATTTGGTGCACAGTTTTCTTTGTGTTTTCTGAAATCAACACAGGGTCAAAAATTTACAGACAACACACCTAATATTTGGGTAAAATATCTCTTCGCAAGATTCACCTTGACCAAACATTTTTTTTGTTTACCATAAACAAGCTTCTGGCAGGATTCTGGTTGGATATTTCATGACTCTTCATGGTAGAATTGGTAGAGTTAATTTTTTTTTTCTTGGCATTAACTCAACTTATAAGCACGGTCCATATATTTTCAATCAGGTTGAAGTCAGGGCTTGTTTTAAGCTTAATGTTAGCCTGCTTTATCCTCCACAACCAGCTCTGATGTGTGTTTGAGTTCATTGTCCTGTTCTGACTCCCAAACATGTTCATGTTTCCAATGGTTTGAGGGTATGCTAAAGAATTCTGAGGTAATCCTTCTTCATTATTCCATCCACTTTGTGCAATGAACCCGTTCCGCTGACAGTAAAATAGTCCCAGAGCATGATGCTGCTACCATTTCCACCAGCTGGTACAGTGTTCCTCTGAACATCGTGGTCATTGTGGCCAAACAACTCAATCTTTGTCTCATGTGACCATTTAGCTTTCCTCCAGAAGGCTTTTTCTTTGTCCATGTGGTCAGTTGCAAACTTTAGTTAAGCTTGAAGGTGTCAATTTTGGAGCAGGGGGTTATTTCTTGGATAGCAGCCTTTAAGTCCATGGTGATATAAAACTCGCTGAACTGTAGACAGTGATCATGACATGTAGAACTGTAGACAGTTCATGGCAGGGCTGTGCCATGGTGGTTCCTGGGTTGTTCCTGACCATCTGAACCAATTTCCTTTCAGCTGAGGGTGACTGTTTGGGTTTTTTTGAAGCAAAGTGGCTTGGCAAAGTGACTGCACCTCCCAGTAACTTATGTACAATTGTTTGAACTGATCTTGGGATCTGCAGTTGTTTAGAAATGGCTCTAAGAGACATTCCTGAGTTCTGTACATCTGCAATCCTCTTTCTCAGATCTGCACTGAGCTCCTTGGACTTTCCCATTTTACTGTGTGTTGGTCAGTAAATGAATGCTGTAAACAAACCCTTTTTATGAAGGCACAGAGAAGCTACCAGCTGTAGTCAATCATAATCACTAACAGGAAGTTAAGAGACCTCGGCTTTGGCAAGATAAGAGACGTTTTGGAAGTCTCAACATGTCTGAATTAATAATCTAATAGAGTCTATGCAATTTTTTGATCCTGTATTTATATGTGGCAGCAGGGACGTGGCCTAGCATCAGTTTGTGAATGGAGGGCGGGGCCAGGGAAGGTGAGTGGAAAAGTCAATGCACCTGTAGTTAATTAATGTTGTGTGTCTGTGTTGTTGCAGTGATAGAGGATAGATAAGGATGGAGAGAGCAGAGAGGGGGAAGCTCTCCCGATCAGAACGTGTGTGTTGCGTGTGTGTGACCAGCGAGTGAGTAAAGCTGAAAAGCAAGAAAATAAGTAAAATAAAGCGTGTGTGTGTGAACATCAGCTCCCGCCTGCCGTGCTTCTATACTCCAACCACATCATGGACATATTACAGTGGTGCTGAAACCCGGGAGCACGGAAGGGAACCCCCACATGGAGTTCTCCCAATTCAAGGAGCCCATCCATGCCCTCACTACCACCCAGCAGAACCAGCAAGTGCTGACCGCCCTTCGGAAGGAGCAAGAGCAAAGCTTTGAAGCCTTGATGCAGGCCTAGCAGGAAGATCACCAGGCATTCCAGTATCTGCTTGCGTCGGCAGGGGCTTCGACTGCCACCACAGCGGACCCTCCTCATGTCACCCTCACAAAGATGGACCCACATGACGATCCGGAAGCTTTCCTTGCTCTCTTTGAGCAAGCCGTCCAAATCAAATCAAATCAAGTTTATTTGTATAGCGCTTTTAACAATAAACATTGTCACAAAGCAACTTTACAGAATTTGAACGACTTAAAACATGAGCTAATTTTATCCCTAATCTATCCCCAATGAGCAAGCCTGTGGCGACGGTGGCAAGGAAAAACTCCCTCAGACGACATAAGGAAGAAACCTCGAGAGGAACCAGACTCAAAAGGGAACCCATCCTCATTTGGGCAACAACAGACAGCCTGACTATAATATTAACAGTTTTAACAGGTATAACCCTCAACTGTCCTCATGGGGCCGTCCTTCACAGGAGCGGTGCGATAAAACTCCGGCCAGACACAGGGCACCAGGATGGATCAAGCAGGTCCGAGGGGCAGAAGAGGCCAGCATCTCAATCCCAGGATCAACATGTAACTCAGAGGGACAGATTGGGGGGGGGGGAAGAGAGAGAGAAACAAAACACAGGTTGTTAGGTATGCCCTAAAAATGACAAGTATTAAATCTGTGTGGTAGGCTCGCAGAGACGAGAGTCTTTATATCAGGCATAACACACAACAATGGCATGTTAATATGGTAAAAAATATCATGACCTGCTCTGGCTGGATGCTTGATTGGGTGATGGGAGCACACTCCTCAGCAATGATGAGATGCAGATGGGACCCTTAGGCCTGGCCAAGACAATTCAGTTACATTTCACCGGGTCTGGGACATGCGACAGAATGTCTGACGGCCGATTCCCTGCAGGCTACGATAGCCAGTCGAGGTCTTCACCCTCTCCACCAAAAGATTTCCTGTTGACTCCATGTAACTCAGAGGGACAGATTTGGGGTGGGGGGAGGGAAAGAAAACACAGGTTGTTAGGTATGCCCAATGTCACCTGAATAAGTAGGAGCAGTATACATATTGCACCGAGTACAAGCAGGGACTCCGGCAACTAACTATGACAGCATAACTAAAAGGAATGTGGGGGTGGCCGCTCGAGCAGTGCATGGCATGCCTCCTCCCAGCCGGCTCATGTACGCTGACCTAAAGAAAGCCATCCTGTAGTGTGTCAGCCGCTCCCCGGAACAACGTCGTCAGCACTTCCAGATGCTGACGTTGGAGGAGGTCGGCCGGCCATTCGCATTTGGCCAGCACCTCTGGGACACCTGCCGGCGGTGGCTGAAGGCGGACGACCGCGGCCCCGAGGGGAGCATTGATCTGGTGGCACTGGAACAGTTCATCTCTCGACTTCCGGAAGGAGCGGTGGAATGGGTTCAGTATCATCGCCTGGCGTCGCTAGAACGAGCCATTGAGTTGGCAGAGGATGATCTGGAGGCGGTTCCGATGGCAGACGGAGGAGGCGCCTCTCCTCGTTTCATTTCTCTCTCTCTCTCTCTCCTTTCCCCCCCCTTCCCTTCCCCACCCAGTTCCCACACCACAGAGGCAGGGGCTGGCCCCTCTCCAGCCGGCCCGTCGCACCTGTGGTGTCCTCCCATCTCCCTCTTCCGTGCCTGTGTCTTCTCCCTCTCAGGTGAGTGACGCCCATAACGCTGGTGCAGAGGGAAAGCCTGGGCCAGTGTGCTGGCGTGGCGGGGAGCCAGAGCATCTCCAGAGCCAGGGCTCCGCGATGGAGGTGGGAGCTGTGATCCGGATCCCCAACGCACCAGAGACTGCCCCCGATCGGGGTGGAACGTATCGTGTACCACCAGTAAGTGTTCAAGGGAATACATATCACGCGTTGGTGGATTCCGGTTGTAATCAGACCTCAATTCACCAAAGCCTGGTGCAAGGTGAGGCACTGGGTAGAGCACAAGCGGTGAAGGTGTTGTGTCTGCACAGTGATGTTCACAATTATCCTTTAGTGTCTGTCCATATTCTATTCTAGGGCTAAAAGCATAGAATCAAGGCGGCGGTTAATCCTCGTCTCACCCACTTGCTGATTTTGGGAATTGATTGGCCAGGGTTTTGAACCTACATAGTAGGGAGTGGATCCTGGTGTGGCATTGACTGGAGAAGCGGTCACAGAGCCGTACACATCATCACCACGTCGGGGCGATACGAGGAGTGAGGAATAGCTCGCCCCTTCTCCCACTCTCGGGGATTCCATTGAGGATTTCCCTTTAGAGCAGTCACAAGATGAGACTCTGCGGCATGCGTTTGACCAAGTGAGAGTAATCGATGGTCAAACTCTTCAGCCAAATGCTGCACCCGTCTTCCCGTACTTCGCAGTTATTAAAGATAGACTGTATTAAGTGACGCAGCACACTCCAAACCAGTGAACAAATAACCCAGTTGTTAATCCCTAAGAGCTGTAGGGAACTCATGTTCCATGCAGCTCACTTTAATCCCATGTTTGGACACTTAGGGCAGGATAAAACGCTAGCCTGAATAATGGCCCGGTTCTATTGGCCAAGGATTCGCGGGGACGTTCGTCGGTGGTGTGTGGCATGCCCCGAATGCCAATTACTAAATCCCGTGGCCACTCCAAAAGCGCCTTTGCGCCCTCTCCCTGTAATTGAGACCCCCTCAAGAGAAATGGTATGGATCTCGTCAGGACATTACCGGTTAGATCGGGTCAGCACGAGGATATCACTTTATTTTAGTTCTGGTGGACTATGCAACGCGATATCCTGAAGCGGTGCCTCTCTGCAGTATTTCCGCATGCAGTATTCCAGAAGCACACTTCCATATTATCTCCCAGGTCGGGATTCCGAAAGAATCCTGACAGACTAAGGCACTAAGTTTATGTCACGCACACTGCGCGAACTGTATGAGTTATTGGGAATTAAATCTATCCGCACCAGCGTTTGTCACCCACAACCGGATGGTTTGGTAGAGATTTAATCAAACACTTAAAAATTAAATTAGAAAGTTTGTAAGTGAAGACGCACGTAATTGGGACAGATGGCTTGAGCCCCTGTTATTTGCAGTACAAGAGATCCCACAAGCCTCCACAGGATTTTCCCCGTTTGAATTATTATATGGGCGAAGGCTGCGTGGCATCTTGGACATGCTGCAGGAAAATTGGGAGGAGGGACCTTCACCTAGTCAGAACGAAATTCAGTACGTTCTTGGGCTGCACACAAAGCTCCACACTCTCACGCACTTAACCCAGGAGAATTTGCACAAGAATGTCAAGCCCAGCTGTACGAAAGGGGCACACGCCTTAGAGAGTTCACGCCGCGAGACAATGTACTTGTGTTATTGTCCATGTTGAGTTCCATATTAGTTGCCAAGTGGCAAGGGCCCTTCGAGGTCACACGGCAAGTCGGGAACGTTGACTATGAGGTGAAGTGAATGGATAGGGGTGGGGCTCTACAAATATACCACCTCAACCTATTAAAACGTTGGAATGAGGGGGTCCCTGTGGCGTTGGCGTCAGTAGTTCCGGAGAAGACGGAGCTGGGGCCAGAGGTAAAAACAACCAAAACCACAACCCAAACTGCTCCGGTCCCTTGTGGAGACCACCTTTCACCGACCCAACTCACAGAGGTTGCCAAGTTACAGGAGGACTTTTCTGACGTGTTCTTGCCCCTTCCCGGCCACACCCACCTCATAGAACACCACATTGAAACGTCCCCAGGGGTGGTGGTGCGTAGCTGCCCTTACCGCTTACTTGAACACAGAAAAAAGGTGGTTCGGAATGAACTGAAGGCCATGCTCGGCATGGGCATAATCAAGGAGTCACACAGTGACTGGAGCAGCCCGGTGGTCCTGGTACCCAAGGCCGACGGGTCAGTCCGGTTCTGTGTGGACTATAGAAAAGTCAACGCAATGTCTAAATTCGACACGTACCCAATGCCTTGCATTGATAAGTTGTTCGATCGGTTAGGTGCGGCTTGCTTTTATTCGACACTGGATTTGACAAAGGGATATTTGCAGATCCCCTTGACTTCTCTATCCCAAGAGAAAAGTACTTTTTCCACACCATTTGGATTAGACCAGTTTGTCATGCTTCCTTTTGGGTTGTTTGAGGTTCCTGCTAGGTTCCAGTGACTCATGGACAACATCCTCTGCCCCCACACCACCTATGTGGCAGCCTACTTAGATGACATCATCATATATAGCAGTGACTGGCTGCGGCACATAGAACACCTTAGGGTCGTCTTAGAGTCGCTGAGGTGGGTGGGTCTCACAGCTAACCCGAAAAAGTGTGCAGTTGGGCAGGTGGAAGTATGGTATCTGGATTTCCACTTGGGTCATGGGCAGGTGCATCCCCAAATTGACAAGACAGCAGCGATTGTGGCCTGCCCGAGGCCTAAGACCAAAAAGGGGGTGAGACGGTTCCTGGGGCTGGCTGGCTATTATCGTAGGTTCATACCTAATTATTCAGATGCCAGCAGCCTGCTGACTGATCTCACTAAAAAGGGAGCATCAGATCCGGTGCAGTGGATGGAGCAGTGTCAACAGGCTTTCACCAGGGTAAAGGCTGCACTGTGTGGGGAGCCACTCTTACACTCCCGACTTCTCTCTCCCCTTCATTTTGCAAACAGACGCATTGGACAGAGGGCTGGGGGCTGTTTTGTCCCAGAACATGAAGGGCGAGGAGCACCCTGTGCTGTACATCAGCTGCAAGCTCTCGATGCATGAGAGTAAGTACAGTACCATCGAGAAAGAGTGCTTGGCCATCAAGTGAGTGGTCCTCACCCTCCGGTACTGCTTGCTGGAGCGCCCTTTCACCCTCTGTTCAGACCACACACCCCTCCAGTGGCTCCACTGCCTGAAAGATGCCAGTGTGCTCCAGCCATTTAAATTCGAGGTGGACCATGGGCTGGGGGTGCAGATGGTAGTGGCAGACTTCCCCCAACGGGATAGGGGGGTGTCTGCTGCAGGCTGGATGGCTCCCCGGCCTGAGTCGGGCAGTGAGGGTATGTGGCAGCGGGGCCATGGCCTAGCATCAGTTAGTGAATGGAGGGCGGGGCCAGGGAAGGTGAGTGGCAAAGTCAGTGCACCTGTGGTTAATTAATGTTGTGTGTCTGTGTTGTTGCAGTGACAGAGGATAGAAAAGGAGGGAGAGAGCAGAGAGGGGGAAGCTCTCCCGACCAGAACGTGTGTGTGTATGTTGCATGTGTGACTGTGTGTGAGCAGCGAGTGAGTAAAGCTGAAAAGCAAGAAAATAAGTAAAATAAAAAGTGTGTGAATATCAGCTCCCGCCTGCCTGCTTCTGTACTCCACCCACATCAGGGACATATTACAGTATAATTTTAACCCTGTGTTGATTGCAGAAAACCCCAAATAAATTAAAAGTTCTGCACCAAATTCATGTTTTTTTTCTATTCAAGAAATATGTTGTACAATGCGGCACGGTGGTGGAGTGGTTAGCGCTGTCGCCTCACAGCAAGAAGGTCCGGGTTCGAGCCCCGTGGCCGGCGAGGGCCTTTCTGTGCGGAGTTTGCATGTTCTCCCTGTGTCCGCGTGGGTTTCCTCCGGGTGCTCCGGTTTCCCCCACAGTCCAAAGACATGCAGGTTAGGTTAACTGGTGACTCTAAATTGACCGTAGGTGTGAATGTGAGTGTGAATGGTTGTCTTTGTCTATGTGTCAGCCCTGTGATGACCTGGCGACTTGTCCAGGGTGTACCCCGCCTTTCGCCCGTAGTCAGCTGGGATAGGCTCCAGCTTGCCTGCGACCCTGTAGAAGGATAAAGCGGCTAGAGATAATGAGATGAGATGAGATGTTGTACAATCATTTCTCCACAGAAAACAAACAGTTCAGAGAAATCATTGAAAGCCCAATATTGCCATGACGTTCATATCCAAGATGACATTCATGTCACTGTATGTAAACTTCTGATCACAACTATATGTTAATACAGGAGTATTGTAAAATTTCTAATGGTCCAGTTATGTAAAAATACTTAGGTCTGGATAAGTGGTTAACGTGACTGAAATGTTGTCAAGTTAGCTTTTATTGTTTTACCATTAATGATTATAAATGAGGCACATCAATTCAAAATGGTTTTGGTTTGACCTTACTTTTGACTAGTGGCACAGACTCTGAATAGATGAGATTTGTTTTTTAAATTTAAGTTTTTTTTTTTAAAGCCATGTTTCTTCCATAATTAGGATAGTTAAATAAAAATGCCTGAAACTCTAAACAATTTCTTATTAAAGTTCTCGGGCTATGTGTTCACATAAATATAAAAGTTCACATAAATGTGCACTATATGGCCAAAAGTATGTGGCCACCTGACCACCACACCCATGTGTGAGCCTTCCCTAAACTGTTGCAGCAAAGTTGGAAACACCCAGCTGTAAAAAATGTCTTTGTTTGCTGTAACATTAACATTTCTTTTCACTGCAACTAATAGAGGGGTGGCACAATGGTTGGCACTGTTGCCTCACAGCAAGAAGGTCCTGGGTTCGAGCCCAGTGACCAATTGGGGCCTTTCTGTGTGGAGTTTGCATGTTCTCCCCATGTCTGCGTGGATTTCCTCCGGGTGCTCCAGTTTCCTCCACAGTCCAAAGACATGCAGGTTAGGCTAATTGGTGGCTCTAAATTGACCGTAGGTGTGAATGTGAGTGTGAATGATTGTTTGTCTCTATGTGTCAGCCCTGGAATGATCTGGCGACTTGCCCAGGGTGCACCCTGCCTCTCGTCCATAGTCAGCTGGGATAGGCTCCAGCTTGCCAGCGACCCTGCACAGGATAAGCGGTTACGGATAATGGATGGATGGAACTAATAGGTCCAAACATGACTATGCTCCTGTGGGCAAAGCAAGGTCCATGAGCACATGGTTTACCAAGATTGGAGTGGAAGAACTTGAGTGGCCTGCACAGAGCCCTCACCTCAACCCCACTGAACACCTTTGGGATGAACTGGAACACTGATTACATGCTAGGCCTCCTTGCCCAACATCAGGGGACTAATTTCTGGGGGTGGCAGGAGCACATGGATGTAGTGGTCAGGTATCCGTACAGTGTATATGATTTGGATAAGCTGCAACTGAGGACGTACAGAAGCCATGTGAAAATCACGTTTAGAAAAGTGGACTTTTTTTTCCTTCCATAAGTTGAATGACTTTGTTGCAGTATTTTCAAGTGCTTATTTCAGTCTGCTGTGTCCACATCTGGGGTGTGGTCTGCCAGATGAATTTCGTTTTGGACACCCAGTTAAAGCTGAGATATTTCCTCCAAGACACAGCTCCCAAGGCTGTTATGTTGACAATGTCAGAATACTTTAGAAGATATTGTGTGAATGCTTTGAAAGATATTGTACAGTGGTGCTTGAAAGTTTGTGAACCCTTTAGAATTTTCTATATTTTTGCATATATATGATCTAAAACATCATCAGGTTTTCACACAAGTCCTAAAAGTAGATAAAGAGAACCCAGTTAAACAAATGAGATGGAAATATTATATTTGGTCATTTATTTATTGAGGAAAATGATCCAATATTGCATATCTGTGAGTGGCAAAAGTATGTGAACCTTTGCTTCAGTATCTGGTGTGACCCCCTTGTGCAGCAATAACTGCAACTAAACGTTTCTGGAAACTGTTGATCAGTCCTGCACACTGGCTTGGAGGAATTTTAGCCCATTCCTCCGTACAGAACAGCTTCAACTCTGGGATGTTGGTGGGTTTCCTCACATGAACTGCTCGCTTCAGGTCCTTCCACAACATTTAGATTGGATTAAGGTCAGGACTTTGACTTGGCCATTCCAAAACATTAACTTTATTCTTCTTTAAGCATTCTTTGGTAGAACAACTTGTGTGGTTAAGGTTGTTGTCTTGCTGCATGACCCACCTTCTCTTGAGATTCAGTTCATGGACAGATGTCCTGACATTTTCCTTTAGAATTTACTGGTATAATTCAGAATTCATTGTTCCATCAATGATGGCAAGCCGTCCTGGCCCAGATGCAGCAAAACAGGCCCAAACCATGATACTACCACCACCATGTTTCATAGATGGGACGAAGTTCTTATGCTGGAATGCAGTGTTTTCCTTTCTCCAAACATAACGCTTCTCATTTAAACCAAAAAGTTCTATTTTGGTCTCATCCGTCCACAAAACATTTTTCCAATAGCCTTCTGGCTTGTCCACATGATCCTTAGCAAACTGCAGACAAACAGAAATGTTCTCTTTGGAGAGCAGTGGCTTTCTCCTTGCTACCCTGCCATGCACACCATTGTTGTTCAGTGTTCTCCTGATGGTGGACTCATGAACATTAACGTTAGCCAATGTGAGAGAGGCCTTCAGTTGCTTAGAAGTTACCCTGGGGTCCTTTGTGACCTCGCCAGTTATTACACGCCTTGCTCTTGGAGTGATCTTTGTTGGTCGACCACTCCTAGGGAGGGTACCAATGGTCTTGAATTTCCTCTATTTGTACACAATCTGTCTGACTGTGGATTGGTGGAATCCAAACTCTTTAGAGATGGTTTTGTAACCTTTTCCAACCTGATGAGCATCAACAACGCTTTTTCTGAGGTCCTCAGAAATCTCCTTTGTTCGTGCCATGATACACTTCCACAAGCATGTGTTGTGAAGATCAGACTTTGATAGATCCCTGTTCTTTAAATAAAACAGGGTGCCCACTCATACCTGATTGTCATCCCATTGATTGAAAACACCTGACTTTAATTTCACTTTCAAATTAACTGCTAATCCTAGAGGTTCACATACTTTTGCCACTCACAGATATTGGATCATTTTCCTCAATAAATAAATGACCAGATATAATATTTTTGTCTCATTTGTTTAACTGGGTTCTCTTAATGTACTTTTAGGACTTGTCTGAAAAGCTGATGATGTTTTATGTCATGTTTATGCAGAAATATAGAAGATTCTAAAGGGTTCACCACTTTCAAGCACCACTGTATTAACAGGTCCATTTAATTTCTGTTCTTGCACTGGTCCAACTCCTAGAGCGGAGATATAGTTGCTTTTTAATTATGCAATCACATAGACAATTGCCTGTGTTGTGAACGTAATTGTTCACGTACTTATGTGCTATGCGTATTACTGGAGGATTCCATTAGAGGGCATACACAACTTTGTATAGAATGGATTTGCATGATCTGTACTGACCCTGTTTGATCTATACATCCCCATATTGCCTCTACCGTTAATGTGCGTTTTGCATTTTGTGGATGCGTAGTATTAATTAAGTGCACAACCGATGCACCTAATGGATGCAGGATATCCAAGGTAGCCATCATGCACACACAAACATATAGTTAAATGCAACTATATCTCTACCTTTATTGACTATTACAGTTGTATTGGTACCCAAGTGATTTGATGTACAAATATTATTTGTTTGACCATGAATATAATTGATTAAGTACTGCTGTCAGTATGATTGTTTAAAAACACTTGATTTTTAAAGGGAGGACGGTGAATTAGAGGATGGAGAAATCGATGATGAAGGAATTGGGATTGAAGAAGAAAAGGAAACCAAGGCAGAGCCTGAAGATTTAGAAAAAGATGGAGAAAAGGAAAAAGTACGGGAGAAAGATGACAAATCACATCGACATACTCATAAGAGACACAGGAAAGTCAAAGAGAAACGAAAGTCAAAAAGAAGGCGAAGGGACAGGCAGAAGGTATTCCCAACTTCCTCCTCTAAATACATCGCATTCTGCCTTTGTAAAGGTTTTGCCTCTGGTACTTTTCTGAGTTCTCATTTGTTATTGCTGTGGTCTCTCAGCACCACTCCCCATCCAGTGGTTCTGGTTCTGACAGTGACAATTCTGATCATGAGCATCAAGACAGACACAAGAGCAAAAGGAGCAAAAGCTCTTATCGAGACTACGATGGTCGGTTTGCACAGGTAAATTTCAGTTCAGTTTGAAGTCAGTTAATACATTTAGATTTAGAATTCAATTTGCACCTCTCTCTGTCTAACCACTTCTTGTTTACCTGCTTGTGTTTAGCATGAACATGAATTTAGTGGAGGTCATGGAAAACCACTGAGGTCAACACAGCGCAAAAACAGTGAGAGTGAGGAGAAATATGATTATGATGAAGATCAGGATGACTTCTGTGAGGAGCTTTCCAAATACAAACAAGCCAAAGAGGTCACCACATCCAGCAGAGCAGGGTCGTCTAAAGAGCAGGGGACAAAGTCCAGCGTGAAAGGGCTGCAGTGTATGTTCTGCTCATTTTTTAATTTCACTTTGAGCATTTTATCACTTTCAGATTTTAGAGTTGACCTGTCCATTTTAAGGTCTGTCCAAGGTTTGCCTTCACCATTTTGAAGGCAATGCATCAGATCGTATGGAATATCTAATAATAATAAGTCAAGGTGACAAGACCTTACTGCCTGTTGTCCATCAATTTTATTTTCATTGGTTCCATTTTTTTTCTCACTCAACTGTTTCAGTTAGTGGCCCATGTGGTCGAGGACGTGGTGGAGGAAGTATAGGCAGGGGGCGTGGTGTGCTAAACAAGAACAAGAAACTGAAGGGCAAAAACTGGGGTCGGGGCAGAGGTGGAGAGCCAGGAGAAACTGGAGGCGGAACAAAAGCGGTGAGGCTCTTTAAATGGCATTTGATAGCATTTCATTTTCAGCAACTGTGTTTAAATATCATATTCATGACCTTGCAGGAAGTGCAAGGCCAACAATGTTTCCAGAAAAAACGTCCAATCATGAGTCAAGAGTTCATCAATCAACATACGGTTGAGCACAATGGGAGAAATGTCTGTAAATATTTCATTGAGGGCAGATGCATTAAAGTAAGTCTTTGCAGTTTACATATACTGTATGAGATGTACATGGCATGACTTGGGTTTTATATGTAACTGATTGGCTTTTCACAGGGGGATCAGTGCAAGTTTGAACATGACAATGTAGTCCCAGAGAAGAAGAAAGAACTTTGCAAGTTCTATGTCCAGGGATACTGCACTAAAGGAGAGAACTGCATCTACATGCACAATATCCTTTAAAAACATCAGCAAAACTGTTCATTTAGTGAAAATTGTTTTGGGTTTTTTTTGCTATTGATATAAACATCAAGTTGTGCCTTTTTCCTGTCTTTGTATTGACCCTTTACACACTCTTTCACATGAATATCCCTGTAAATTCTTCCACACTGGAGCAAAGTGCTACCAAGGCGACCACTGCAAATTCTCTCATGATCCTTTAACTGAGGTTACAAAAGAATTGTTAGACAAGGTAAGAGTTTATACATTTGCACTGTTTATGCACCTGATCATTTGTTGATGTAATCTTTAAAATTACTTTTGTTACATTTACATTACAAAATACTGTGTTACATTTATGTTTTTCAGATTTTGAACACAGATGAAGAGCATGCCAATGAGGAAGAGCAGGAGCTGGAGGTTCTGAGGAAGCAGGGCATAGTTCCTTTACCTAAACCACCTCCTGGTGTAGGGCTCTTACCAACACCTGGCTCTGGGAGTCCCCAGGATGGCAGCAAGAAGATCCCCTCTCTATTTGAAATCAAAGTCCAGCCAACTGTGGACCTGGCACAGAAGATTGCACTAAGGTACTTTTGTTTTCTGTATGTCTGTGAATTAGAAGGAACTGTTGGGACTTCCAAGGTGGTGATCATTTTAAAACATTGTAAACACGTCAGTATTACATTTAATTGTGTGTTTTTGTGGTGATGCTTATTTTCTGTTTTAGGCCCAATTTTTACAATAGCACCTCTCCCCCACCTGGGCAGTTTCAGAGTAGTGGAGGCTCTGCTCAGGAGGACGTGGAGACAGGAAACATGTTGTCCCCAGGCCACAGTCATTCTATATTGCCACCTCCAGGCTCCCCTGGATCCATGGCTGGTCCTGCTCTTCACTTCCCAGGCCCAGGCCTTCCGCAGAGCCCCCCACCACAAGCACCACCTCAGGGCTTTGGTCAGGGCATTCCCATGTCACCCACAGGACTGCAAGGTCAGCCCCCAGTCTTCCATCAGAACACAAATCCTCAGATGAACCAGCAGGGGGCACAATTCAAGTCTTTGGCTGGCGGACAGATGAACGCACCCTTTCAAACTATGAGTCAGATGCCGTCAGAGTTTTTCAAAAGTTTGTTCAGTGTCCAGCCACTTGGCTTTGCAGGTAGGAATGAAAATTGATTAGTATTTTTTGTTTTAATAGACTACATTTCCCAATTCCTTGAGAAAGAAAACTGTGTTGATTACACGTAATTGTTGCTAATCCTAGACAAATGATGTTGCTCTTTTTGGCAAGGAAAACAAATAGAAAACAAAAAAGGTGTAATTTCAAACCTGTGATATTTTATAGAAAAATAAGTACAAATAAGAAAAGCAGCAGCAAAAATACTCTGAATTATGATTCTAGAGTTTGGTCTAGATTACAGATAAATTAGTAAAGGCGGTAGGCAGCCTAGATACTTTACAAAAGTGACCACATATAAAAAGAAATAAAGAAGTTAGGGAAAAAAATATGATGTGGGCTGTATTATAAAAGCATGTTTATTTGTGGGGCATAGATCTAAAATTATATTTAATGACAAAAGTATTCCAAAAGCAGACGTGATGAATAAGGTTTGGCAAGATGAAAACTAAAAAAAAATTTAAAAACTTGTCTTAAAAGCATGCATCAGGTTTGTTAAAATGTGCATGTGGGTAATTCCGCCCCAGATCACCAGATTTAGAAAAATGTTCGCCACTGACAAACTCAGATTTGCTTCATACTTTCTGGAAATATTGTCACTATGCCCAATAAATAGTGTACAAAATTTTAGGCTTGTACCTTCATTAGTTTCTGAGATATAAGGGCTTTAAAAAAGGGGCGTGGTCCCAATTTCACTGTTGAAATGCGTGCTACAGAAAACGGACCTAACTTCCATAAGTCGTTACTTTTAAACTATTCATACAAGATACATGAAATTTGCAAGGATTGTTCTTCAATGCCAGACGCCTTTAAATACTATAATAGAAAGTTCACAGTTCAATATTTGCCAAGTTATGGCTTGCTGAAAATCATAAAAAAATGTCTTCTATCGTGCTTTGGAGCAACTTTGACCCCCCATATCTCCACATTAAAGCACACCAGATCTTTCAAATTTTCTTATTTATTATTACTATATTATAGTACTCTTTAGGCAACTAGGTATGTGTTCAAAAGAAATCAAACTTTCTGATTTATTAGGCTTTAAAAATCAAAAAATACATTTTGCAGAGGCAAGGCCTCTGGTGATTTCACATGGATTGACCCATGTACAAAAGGTAAGACTGAATGCGCCTCAAAATGTCATATGTTTCCACAAAATAACTTTATCCCCCTGGAGGGTAAGTGTACTCATAAAAATAATTATTTCATTTTAAAATATCACTTGAAAGTAGATTTTATGAGGATTATCACCAGGTTTAAATTTTATGCGTACTTGCAATATTGAGTGGGACATATGTCGAAAACACTTGTTTTCTAAATAATGTTTGACAGATTATGCAACAATTGCTTAAAAAAAAGGGCAGCATGGTGGTGTAGTGGTTAGCACTGTCGCCTCACAGCAAGAAGGTTCTGGGTTTGAGCCCAGTGGCCGACAGGGGCCTTTCTGTATGGAGTTTGCATGTTCTCCCCGTGTCTGTGTGGGTTTCCTCTGGGTGCTCCAGTCCCCCCTACGGTCCAGAGACATGCAGGTTAAGTTAATTGGTGGCTCTAAATTGACTGTAGCTGTGAGTGTGAATGGTTGTTTGTCTCCATGTGTCAACCCTGTGATGATCTGGCGACTTGTCCAGGGTGTACCCCGCCTCTCACTCATAGTCAGCTGGGATAAGCTCCAGCTTGCCCACGACCTTCCACAGGATAAGCAGTTATGGATAATGGATGAATGCTTAAAAAATGTATGTTATTACACTGTAGTAGAGGATTACGTTTTATTCCACATAAATTATCATATTTTAATGAAAAATACTGGTTATGCCAATTAACACAAACCAGTTAAACCACCTGACCATGTTGCTTCCACAGTGCCCTCCACAATTATTGGTACCCCTCGTAAAGATTAGGGGGAAAAAGGGTTAGAAAGAAAAGCATAAAGACTGGACTTTGGAGGAAAGGAAAAAGGTCAAGTGGTCTGATGAGTCCAGATTTACCCTATTCCAGAGCAATGGAATAGGAGTCAGGGTAAGAAGGGAACTTTGTAACGTTGGAACTTTGAGGTTTTCACAAAGTATTATAAATACATTCATCAAGGGTTATGAAGTATTCATTTATACATATGGCCAAAACATGGTATTCGTCCACTAAAGTGTCTCACCGTGGTGGAAAAATTAACTTTCACATATATAAATTGAGTCATGGTTTTATATACATATCTGGGGCATCACTGAATCTTGCAACATTGTTGGTTTCCATTGCTTAGGGCTTTTGGCAGGATTTTATATTATTTGACCAACCATGAACTGTTTTCATACAGATTGTTCATCAGAACTGAGCTGTGTACTTTTCTAAGAAATGAGACCCTTTGGATGATGCAACATGACATCGTAAACATTGTTCCATCAGCCAAAATCTTTGTATTTTCCAACAGTGGACAGATGATGCAGTATTGCACACTGAAAAAGAGCCCTTTTTTGATCAAGAAATGAAAATATAAGCCAATAATAAGTAAGGAAATTTTCATAGTGAAATTTGGCAGCAATTTTGTAGTGTCCGTAACCTTTGCAAGCTCAAAAAATGCAACTTTGAATGAACTTATATTAAAAATATTTTGGCTTTCTTGCTTAACTAATGATGTTTAAAACTGATGAAGATTATTGTTCTATGATAAATACATTTAAAAGATAGAACTGCCTGGTTACGGACACTACAAATTTTTGTTTCCTCAAAATTCAGAATTTGAATCCCCATAAATTTTTATATGTGATCTTTGCTTGCAAAAAAAGTAATCATTCTGGGAGTCATAATTAAAAATTAGTTGAACAAGTTATGCCATGTACACACGTAGCCGGGTATTTTTAAAACCGAACATTTTCTCCCCCTCCGTTTATAAAAATGTTTTATCCACACCACCTCGTCTTCGAAAAAAATCCCTTCCACACATAACCGAACATCTGCATTTTCAATCACATTCATAAGCATTCCAAACCTGTAGATGGTTATTTCCCCAAATCCTACCCCCTAATCACATCGCCTGTGCTCTTGGAGCAGTAGTTGGGCTTCTAAAATTAAACATGTAAATAGCACCTGCACAATAATTAACGCTTTCAAGGCACTACTCCGATCCATTACTCTTTAGCTAGCCGCACACTACGCCGATTTTCAGCGTACCGAGCCAACTGAAGTCGCGAGTCAGGCGTAAAGACTAGTTTTCGATGGTACCGACTCATCTCACAGCCGATTCGAAAAACTAATCGGGAGCCAGACTGATCGGCGAGAGTCGCTAGCAATAGCCAATCATATCTTTCGCATATAACATGTGACATCATTAAACACAATTTCTAGCGCGAGAAATACGTGTTGGTAGCACCTAATGCAGGTATATACTGTAATTCCATAGACTGAAGCTTTATCCATAGACACAGTGGGCTGGAAAGCCACTCTGCTCAAGTTGTGTGGCTGAATTCCAAATCGCTTTAACTCCCCTATATAAGTGCACTATTTAAGGTTGGGAATAATAGCTCATGCAGCCTAGATAGTGCGCTACATATTCCGTGTTGTGTCATTTGTAATTCAGCCTGTAGCATCTTCAAGTGTTGGATTTAACAGTAACTATATCCAATAGCCAATCACAAAGCTATTAAGTTGTCACATGTCGCTTCAATCGCGACTGCACTCGTCAACAGTCGGGGGATATGTGCGTGCCCTGTCGGGAGTCGGCTCTGAAATGGGTCGGTTCGGTACCGCGTGGATCGCCGTGGTGTGCGGCTAGCTTAAGTCCATGCTTAATCTGGCTTCTGCAGTAAACAAAGGTTGCACGTTTGACGTCAGGGCAGATTTGTTGTCATTTTTTTGGCGCAGATTGTGACGTTCTAAAACGCAAAACTCCGGTTATCTCTGTCCACACGAAAAGGCATACACGGAGTTTTCAAAAATCTTCACTTTGCCCGGAGTTTTTTTAAATATTCGTTTTTGATGTGTTTTCATGTGGATGACAGGCCAAAACGTAGAAAAATATCTTCGATTTAGCAGATACCCGGCTACGTGTGGACAGGGTCTGAATTTTCATTCTTAAACTCTGTTGTTTGCACTATTTTACAAGCATATAACAAAGAATACCCTTTGCAATTTAGAGTTTTTGGCAAAAGCACCTCTCTGTGTTATTCAGCCATAATTTTCTCTAATATCCACCAATTTTATTGATTTAAGTACTAAAATTTAGCTAAGGAAATGCTCTAATAGGATAAATATATTTTAGTAAAAAAAAGCATCAAAAACCCAATTTATTTTAGTTTGAAAATACATTGTTTTTTTTTAAATGAGACAGCATAACGCTCAAAAATGGACATTTTTGGGTGATGGTTGTACTTACAACTCAAAAACGCTTTAAGATATCCATGTGAAATTTGGTGGCCGTTAAAAGTGGTCAACATCAACAATCTTGAATGTCAAAAACAAATCCTAGATGATTTAGTTAGTCTTTTACCTGCATATAACATGTTAAAACTAAAAAGTGGACAAATACCGTGTTTTGGCTGACAGTAATGACTGCACTCATAAAGAATGATGATGTTATAGTATAAGCCTGGGTGGCACAGTGATATAGTGGTTAGCACTGTCGCCTCACAGCAAGAAGTTCCTGGATTCAAACCCAGCAGCTGACGAGGGCCTTTCTGTGTGGAGTTTGCATGTTCTCCCCATGTCTGCGTGGGTATCCCCCACAGTCCAAAGACATGCAGTTAGGTTAGGCTAATTGGTGGCTCTAAATTGACCGTAGTGTGAGTGTGAATAGTTCTGTGAATGTCTCTGTGTATTAGCTCTGGTGACTTGTCCAGGGTGTACCCTGCCTCTCGCCCATATGGCCCTTTTCCACTACCCTTTTTCAGCTCGCTTCAGCTCACTTCAGCCCGACACGGCTCGCGTTTCGACTACCAAAGAACAGCACGACTCGGCTCGCTTCAGCCCTGCTTAGCCCCTAAAACTCGCACGGTTTTGGAGTAGGGCTGAAGCAAGCCAAAGCGAGCCGAGTGGGGCTAGGGGCGTGAGCAGACACTCCCCTGTGCACTGATTGGTGAGGAGGAGTGTCCTCACATGCCCACACACGCCCCGCGAGCACGCTGGGATCTGTAAACACCGTAAACCCGGAAGAAGAATAATTACGAATTACGAGAATTCTGAAGCCTTATGCGCCTCGCCTCATCTATACGCTCTTGCCAGTATCTGTTGGCGTTGTCGGTGACAACAAGCCACAGAACCAAGACCAGCAACACTAACGACTCCATGTCCTCCATGTTTATTGTTTACTATTCGGGGCGTGAGACTACCGCTTAAAAGCTCACTGATGTCACTGTTTGCGCTGCTTAACGAAATCACGTGACGTCCACCCACTTTCGCTAACTCCACCCAATGTGTCCACCCACTTCCAGCCAGCACGGTTCAGCGCGGTTGTAGTCGAAATGCAACTCCAACAGCCCTGCTCAGCCCGACTCAGCACGGCACGGCTCAGCCCAACTCAGCCGCGTTTGTAGTGGAAAAGCGGCATTAGTCAGCTAGGATAGGCTTCAGCTTGCCTGCGACCCAGTACAGGATAAGCGGTTACAGATGATGGATGGATGGATAGTATAACATAATGCTTATTAAAGCTTCTTTTACCTATTGGCACTGATGACATCTTCGCCATATGTTTAATACTGTTTATTCACCAAATTTCCTTCATGGAGCCATATGTGACTCCATACAAGCTTTCATAATTGCAAGGGTACTGCATCATCATAACACTTTAAGTGCAGTCATGTCTATTTACAAATTGTTATATAGAATTGTGAGTTGTTATAATGCATTTTAAATACTTTATAAACATTTATGAATTTGTGTGAATAATGTTTATGAATACTGCGTTCAAGTGTTACCATTAGCCTCTAAAAGAAAATATTGTAGTCGTGGGAGTCAAACTGTGTCATTTTAGCCAGTGACACTCTGAATGCACATTAGCACAAAGACTTTATATATATATATATATATATATATATATATATATATATATATATATATATATAAAATAAACTAAGCTGTGAAAGAATCATTAGTGAGAAGACGCTTTATCAAGAGCTGAAAACATCTAGAAAAAGTTGCTGATTCATTTGCAGTTATACGTCTATTAGCAATTTTATCCCCCGCTGGCTGAAAGGCCCAAAGGGGAATTATGTCATGGCGATGTCTGTCCGTCCATCTGTCTGTCCCAGGAAGGATGCTCACCTTCTGAAATCAACTCCTCTCACAATTTTTGGAGGAATTTCACAAAACTCAGCAAAAGCCATTGTTATATGTCAGTAGTACACATATTGTTAATTTGTTCAATTTGGTCGCATTTTACCAGAGTTGTGGCCCTTGATTAAAGCAAGACACCCTTTCGATTTCATAAAATCAGTGAAATTTAGTTCCCTCTGAAATTTGGTCATTGTGATATATGTTTATTTCTGTAATATCTTTAAAAAAAAACAGGCCATTCTGTGGCTGGGAAGTTATTTATTTTGAGGGGATTCCCTAGCAAATCATGTGCATGAAATCGCATGCTTTGCGCAGTCAAAGTGTGCGCATGCGCAAAGTCCAGTGTGCGCATGCGCAAGTTTTCATTGACCAGGCACTGACCCAGTTATGTCATTTTGCCGCAAGACGAGGAGCTAATAACATTCGCATTGCAAGTACTCAAGTTGTGACAGAAAATATGATGGAGCCAATGGATCCTACACATCAAATGCTGGTTAGTATGTTTCTCCCTATCATAAATATTGTAATTAGTGAATAACATGCTGCAATTAGCCCAAATATGTATCTTTTTGAGGCAAACTTGAGCCTGGTCACTCATCTTGTTGAAGTCTGTTTTTCATTGAGCGTATTCTAGCCAATATTCATTAGTCATAACGAAAATTATGTATTGATTTCACAACCTAAATATTATTCCTGTGCATTAGATAGTTTACATAGAAGGTCCTTTTTTATCATTGCGATGGTGAAGACCGCTGAGCGAAAATGTGTGTAGTTAGACTATACACCTATATTGCACAACTTATGGTGAACAACCTCTCGATTCACTATCATGCTGTGCAGTTTATTTCGTTGAGCAGGACAGTATACGGTTCTTTTTCAGTGTGGCAGCGGGGGCATGGTCAAGCACTGGTTTGTGAATGGAGCACGAGACTGGTGTGTGTGTATATGCAGGCGCGCGTGCAGTGAGAGGACCTCTTCCCCGGGCTGAAATCATGTCGGTACAGTGGCATACAGTTTATTTTGAAACTGCTGAAAAGCGTGTTAAGTGACTGAAAAACTAAAAACGAAAGTGACATTGATCCCGCCTGCCTGTTACATTCATCTTTTTGATTTTTGTTTGCTCATGTTTTTGCCAAACACAGTGATCAGAAGTAATAGTTTTGGGAATACAAACCCTCCTCTATCTTTGTAATGCCACTAATAGACTTTCCTAAACTCGTCTTTAGTATAACCTCGTGAATTTCCTGTATAACCCACCAGTTTCAGACATGAGCCAGAGGAGAGAAAAAAATCTCTAAAGTTTGATTGAAGGAGCGATCGGAGAGATATATATGTACACACACATATATGTATGTGTGTGTATATATATGTGTGTATGTGCATATAAAATATCCGATAGCTGATATTTATTAGTTTGGTCCTGCGTTTCCTTTCCTTCGCAATACAGGGCCTTTTCTTCTCACGTCCCGTTACTGTAGTCGGTCTTCTGTGTTTCATATGCACACTCACGTGCTTCACTGTTCTCTCAGGTTGCAAATTTGTATCCCACAATGCGTTGCAAACGGGGAAACCCCCCACATCATGCATGACGTGGTATTTTGGTCACGGCGAGGCAAGAAAAAAATGTCAAAGAATTTAGGGCCACGGGGCTCTAAATTAATTAATTGTTCTTTTAGGAAAAAAGTAATAAAATTGGAAGTCTGTGATTCGGATTCAGTAGCTTTCGGTCCACTAAAAAAAAAAAAGAACTGGGTGTCAAGGAAAATTCTTTTTATGGCCTAAATTTGAGAAATCTGAAAGGGAGTCTAGCTTTAACAACCTTGTACTTTCACAATTTCATGACGGTGTGCTTGCCTTCTGACATCAACTCCACTCACAATTTTTGGACAAATTTCTCAAAGCTTGGCAAAAGGCCTTGTTATATGATGGTAATAGGCATATTGTGATTTAATTTTGTTTGTGAAAATTTTACCAGAGTTTTTGACACAACTTGTACTTTGACAATTTCATGAGGGTGTACATTCTTCTGAATTCAACTCCTCTCACTGTTTGTGGAGGAATTTCACCAAACTTGGCAAAAGGCTTTGTTATATGACAGTTATATGCATATTGCAATTTCGTTTAATTTGGGCAAATTTTACCAGAGTTATGCCCTTGATTATTAACAAATTTGTACTTTGGCAATTTCATCAAGGTGTGCTTGCTTTCTGAAATCTACTTCCCTCACAAGTTTTATCCTCCGCTGGCTGAAAGGCCCGAAAGGGGATTATGTCGTTTCATGAATTTCATGAAACTTGACAGGATTCTTTGTTATACAGTGGTGCTTGAAAGTTTGTGAACCCTTTAGAATTTTCTATATTTCTGCATAAATATGACCTAAAACATCAGATTTTCACACAAGTCCTAAAAGTAGATAAAGAGAACCCAGTTAAACAAATGAGACAAAAATATTACACATGGTCATTTGTTTATTGAGGGAAATGATCCAATATTGCATATCTGTGAGTGGCAAAAGTATGTGAACCTCTAGGATTAGCAGTTAATTTGAAGGTGAAATTAGAGACAAGTGTTTTCAATCAATGGGATGACAATCAGGTGTGAGTGGGCACCCTGTTTTATTTAAAGAACAGGGATCTATCAAAGTCTGATCTTCACAACACATGTTTGTGGAAGTGTATCATGACATGAACAAAGGAGATTTCTGAGGACCTCAGAAAAAGTGTTGTTGACGCTCATCAGGCTGGAAAAGGTTACAAAACCATCTCTAAAGAGTTTGGACTCCACCAGTCCACAGTCAGACAGATTGTGTACAAATGGAGGAAAGTCAAGACCATTGTTACCCTCCCCAGGAGTGGTCGACCAACAAAGATCACTCCAAGAGCAAGGCGTGTAATAGTCGGCGAGGTCACAAAGGACCCCAGGGTAACTTCTAAGCAACTGAAGGCCTCTCTCACATTGGCTAATGTTAATGTTCATGAGTCCACCATCAGGAGAACACTGAACAACAATGGTGTGCATGGCAGGGTTGCAAGGAGAAAGCCACTGCTTTCCAAAAAGAACATTGCTGCTCGTCTGCAGTTTGTTAAAGATCACGTGGACAAGCCAGAAGGCTATTGGAAAAATGTTTTGTGGACAGATGAGACCAAAATAGAACTTTTTGGTTTAAATGAGAAGCGTTATGTTTGGAGAAAGGAAAACACTGCATTCCAGCATAAGAACCTTATCCCATCTGTGAAACATGGTGGTGGTAGTATCATGGTTTGGGCCTGTTTTGCTGCATCTGGGCCAGGATGGCTTGCCATCATTGATGGAACAATGAATTCTGAATTATACCAGCGAATTCTAAAGGAAAATGTCAGGACATTTGTCCATGAACTAAATCTCAAGAGAAGGTGGGTCATGCAGCAAGACAACAACCTTAACCACACAAGTCGTTCTACCAAAGAATGCTTAAAGAAGAAGAAAGTTAATGCTTTGGAATGGTCAAGTCAAAGTCCTGACCTTAATCCAATCGAAATGTTGTGAAAAGACCTGAAGCGAGCAGTTCATGTGAGGAAACCCACCAACATCCCAGAGTTGAAGCTGTTCTATACGGAGGAATGGGCTAAAATTCCTCCAAGCCGGTGTGCAGGACTGATCAACAGTTACCAGAAACGTTTAGTTGCAGTTATTGCTGCACAAGGGGGTCACACCAGATACTGAAAGCAAAGGTTCACATACTTTTGCCACTCACAATTATGTAATATTGGATCATTTTCCTCAATAACTAAATGACCAAGTATAATATTTTTGTCTCATTTGTTTAACTGGGTTCTCTTTATCTACTTTTATTACTTGTGTGAAAATCTGATGATGTTTTAGGTCATATTTATGCAGAAATATAGAAAATTCTAAAGGGTTCACAAACTTTCAAGCACCACTGTATGTCGGTAATATGCATGTTGCAATTTTGTTCAGTTCAGTCGCACTTTACCAGAGTTATGGCATAGTCGCCAGCGGGGGATATTGTACTCTCAGAGCACTCTTGTTACTCTTGTATGAGGGCCATGATTTCTCATGGCAACACATGCTTATATTTAGAATTCATGATTTTGCATGCGTGCAAACATAACTCAGACAGTGTTCAGTGTGCTAGCTGAACCTCACTGAAGTCAGTTAGATGGAATGCTTATTTATCAATCAAATGTCCACAAAATGGCATGGAACTCTATTTGTTGAATAAATTTTAATGAAGCTGGAACACTATGATTTAACACAAAAAATCATGACAATAAATAAATATCCTGTGAAAAAAGAAAACGCAAGTAATATCTAATATGTATATATTTACTGATAATAAAAAAATCACCACCCAAGTATCTATCAAATCTTTGGGAAACTCCTTTATGAAGGTTTGAATGGATGGATTATAAACATAATATTTCAACTGTGCTGTAATCAGAAGGGGTGAGTATAATTTTATTTTGATTGAAAGAGGTCACTGAATCCTGACCTATAGTGCTCCAAATTTTCTCCTTTCCCTAGAAGAACATCTGTCAGGGTCCACTCAGGACCCTCAGCAGCACCACGGAAGCAGTGCCGAGTCCCACAGTAGTATGCAGGACATCTTGCCAGCTGTTCAGAAAGCTCTGCTTCTACATCTGAATCAAAATCAACAGGACTCTGACTCTCTCAGAACTGAGGGACAGGACTCCACACCACTCAGCAGAGACAAAGGTGAGGAAGGAAATACACTGTGTATATGCCTGTGTTTGTTTACATATATAATCTGAGCATGCATTGTATTCTTTGTTTCAGATGAAACCACAAATTGGTATTCCAGTGATGATGAGGATGTCAGCAGTGTAACAGCCATCTTAAAGACACTAAAAAAGCAGAATGAAATGCTACAGACACAACAGTCCCAACAGGCTATGCTTCAACTGTCTGGCATG
This sequence comes from Neoarius graeffei, assembly GCF_027579695.1. NCBI lineage: Eukaryota > Metazoa > Chordata > Actinopteri > Siluriformes > Ariidae > Neoarius > Neoarius graeffei. Next base: position 18,517,385 of record NC_083575.1, on the reverse strand, counting down.
CCTGCAACTCCCTTGATTGACCCCAGACTTTACAAAGAAAGGGCTCTGGTTGACCATCGACAGCATGTTTCAGACACCAGAAGAGAAGCCGAAGGTGTAATGGACCCCAGATTAGCCCGAGATACCCACAAGGCTAAGCCTATAGAGCCTATGAACTCCAAGGCAGGTCCTCACCACCACCCCCACACTAGCTCCTCTGTGACTCAGAAGCCTTCTGCTGGGGAGGAGGATGAGGAGGGAGAGCGTGAGCTGAGGGAGCGAGCTGCCCTAATCCCACTTGATCCTAGTCCTGGAGCTATGCTACGTGACCCTCGCTGCCAAATCAAACAGTTTAGTCACATCCGGGTGGACATCCTCCTTCAGCGGCCAGCCTTCTCTCAGAGTGTTGTGTGGGCACCTGAGGATCTCATTCCACTGCTGATTCCCAAGCAGGAACCCTCTATTAATCTTCCTCTGCCACCCCTCATTGCAGATGCCCAGATGAACCGCAACCTCTCCACCTCTTCATGCCATCTATCCTCTGGTCTTACTCCTCCAGACCCACGCCTAGCAGCTGCCCGCCTAAGAGATGATGTGGATGCGCTAGGTATTCCCCATGGCAGGACTCTGCAGCCTCGACTTAAACCTGAGAAACCAACAGATCCCCGGACTCCTAAAGCTGGTGAGGCCAGGATAAATCGGTCTGGGAGCCTAGACTCGAAGCTACCTGTCAAGAGAGAAGGTTCCTCTGTTGCAGGGGTTTCAGATCCAAGATTACAGCGAGGTGGGTTTCGTCAGTCTGCCACTTCCACTAGGCCTGAATCAGAGAAGCTGCCTCCATATGCCCCTCGCTTGGCATCTTCCACAGGTAGTGGATTGGAAAGCCCCATCACACTACTTGAGGGCATTAGCTTGTATGATCCACGTAATCACACCTTACTTTTGCCAAAACGGGAGCCAGAGGAGCCCCTGAAAAATGCAGGCATCTTAAAGCCGACAGTGAAATGTGAGAGTCTTCCACTGCCACAGGTGCCTTCACCAGTGGTGACTGAAAAGAAGAGTGAAGATTTATATGAAGTCTCAGAAAACCAGACCAATGATTCTCAGGCAGGCCAGATCATGTCTATAGCAGTGGCAGCTCCTTCTTGCTCCTCTGTGCATGCAGCAGCACCTGCCATGCACAATCTACCAATCCAGCAACTACCAGGGCTCATACGCCCAGCTTACACAGACAGCCGACAGAACAGACCTACTGGACAGGCTACTGGAGCCCAAGAGGAAGAACTAGATAATGACAAAGAAGTGGAAAAGAAGGACAGGCCATTAAGGGATGTATTTAAGACCTTTGACCCCACAGCCTCACCATTCTGTCAGTAAACACTCCTGTGTTGAGATCAATCAGTCTTTGTTAAGAATTCACACGTCACTGTATATATTTCATATTTATTTGTATTTGCTTTGTACATACACTTCACCATGTCACATGACCATGTTACATAAAGATTACCATCAGTCAAAATGTATTAGCATCAAGCATCAACTGACAAGTGCTCCTCAAATGGTCCATGAGTTTTACTCCGAAAAATGTGGTAAGTTAGATCATTTGCAAGTGTACAGCTATTAATAGATAGTGTTTTGAGGGGAAGTGTCACTGTGTGGTTAAAAATAATGTATAGAGGTACTTAAAATATAACAGTTAAATAGTTTTGATCTATGTATTACACAAAGGTGTAAAATTATGCTAAGACGTTTTATGAAGTAATACTGTGCTAAGCTTGTAATTATTTAAAAGTATATGTGAACATGTGCAAGTGTACTGCAACTAGATTAAGTTTCGATCATTTGTGATATTTTGTGCTGAAGAGACAACTCAAGCAAGAAAAATTAAAGACCAAAATTCAACCAGAGAATACTTTTTTCCTGTAAGGTGGAGTTTATGAAATATCATAGCACTTTATTTTACGGAAACGTTTCAATTAATGGTTTTATTGTTTTATGTGATTTTCCATATATTTGTACTGAATTGATTTGGTTACCTGTATGAGAAAGGACACTGAAATATTGTCTATCACATTGCTTTTATATTGTCTTAAATAAATTGCAAATGCTGTGACTTTTCACATAGATGTCCACCATAATCATCATTCTTTTTTCTATGTAGGGTATATTATATTATTCATTACTGAAGCTTTATTTATATCTTTCAAGCATGCTGAGGGGTGGTGCAAGGCTTGGTGTTGCATGGTGTAGTGTCTTGCGGAGACCCAGGTCATCTGTCTCAGGGTTCAGCTGTTCTTGTGTCCGGTGGATGAGGAGGTTCTTTTTCCACTGTATGCACAGAGAAGCTGCCTTTGCTGCTTCAGAATTTGGTTCAGGTTGTCTCAAGCCCTTTCATATTGAAAAGAGCATGCAAAGACATTTTATATTCACTTGGTAAGTTCAGTTCATACAACAGGAAATGCAAAATAATAGAAGTCATTATTGTTTTTAGTTTATTCAGTCTTATACACTCAGCTTTATGAGGAACCGATACACCTGCACATTAATGCAATTATCCAGTCAGCCGATCATGTGGAAGCAACGCAATGCACAAGCACGTCCAGGTCAAGAGCTTCAGTTAATGATCATCAGAATGGGGGTGGGGACAATGTGATCTCAGAGACCTTGTGGCATGGTTATTGGTGTCAGATGGGCTGCTTTGAGTATTTCTGAAACTGCTGATCTCTTGGGATTTTCAGGCACAGCAATCTCTAGGGTTTACCCAAAATGGTGCAAAAACGAAACAAACAGTTGATGCAGGTCACCTTGTTGATGAGAGAGGTCTTAGGCAAATAGCCAGATTGTTTTAAGCTGTTAGTAACTCTGTGGTATATCAAATAGCCACTCTTAACAGTTGTGGTGAGTGAAAAAACATAACGCATATGTCAAACCTTGAGATGGATGGGACAGGAATCTGAGGCTACATGGGGCACAGGTTCACCAAAACTAGACAGTTGCAGACTCCTGGTCATTTTCTAACTGCACAGTTTTGGTGAGCTGCTGTACTTACTGTAGTTTCAGATTCCTTTTCTTGTCTGACAAAAGTGGAACGCAGTGTGGTCTTCTACTATTGTAGCTCATCTTGACAAGGTTCAGCATGTTGCATGTCTGAGATGTTCACTACCATTGTAAAGATTACACCATAAGCAATGTCAAGTTTAATTAAAATTAGAAACGAAAGTTCACCTAGGCGGCACGGTGGTGTAGTGGTTAGCGCTGTCGCCTCACAACAAGAAGGTCCGGGTTCGAGCCCCGTGGCCGGCGAGGGCCTTTCTGTGTGGAGTTTGCATGTTCTCCTCGTGTCCGTGTGGGTTTCCTCTGGGTGCTCCGGTTTCCCCCACAGTCCAAAGACATGCAGGTTAGGTTAAATGGTGACTCTAAATTGACCGTACCGGTAGGTGTGAGTGTGAATGGTTGTCTATGTCTATGTGTCAGCCCTGTGATGACCTGGCGACTTGTCCAGGGTGTACCCCGCCTTTCGCCCGTAGTCAGCTGGGATAGGCTCCAGCTTGATAAAGCGGCTAGAGATAATGAGATGAGAAGTTCACCTACTTGTCTTAGAAATGTGAATAAACTCAACTTGAAGATAACCTTTGTTTCAACTCAAAAAGTTAAGCTAGACAAGTTATTTAACTAATGATGATCTGTTGTTTCGACTTGATACTCTGAGAACATCTACATTGTCCATTCAAGAAAACTCACTTTATCCTGTCATGAACATACAAGTCCTCACTATTTCAAATCAGACTTTCAAGTTAACTTCAACTGCATTCATATCAATTGTCATTTTTATTTAAGAGCACTAATTTTTAAAAAATTGTTTCTACTTAGATTTATTTCTTATCTTGATTAATAATGGCAAGTTTGGAGTTATCTTAAACCACACTGAATCACTTCTGAATCACAGCAAGTTCTCTGCATTTCTTCATCGCCACCACTCCTCCTCACACCTTCCCTTTTTCAACTTATTACAAACATGAATTAAATGAACACTGGCAACCCAGATAAAACTCACAAGTAGTCAAGACAATGGATTACTTTAAGTTTTGAAAACTTGTAAACTTAAATTCAATATCCAAAACTTGTCTTGACAATTGGAGTTAAAGAGAGTTCACATAACACAATAAGGCTATCATTTTTTTCCAGTGTAGACATTTGAGTAGCCTTCTTGTCAGTTTGAACCAGTCTGACCAATCTCCCCTGACTTCTCTCATCAGTAAGGCATTTCTGCCAACAGAACTGCTGCTCACTGGATATTAAATGTGTAATATCTCAGGAGATCACATTCTGAAATACTCAAACCAGCCCATCTAGAAACAACAACCATGCCACAGTGAAAGTCACTTTCCCCCATTCTGACTTTTAATTCAATTTTTTTTCACTTCAATTCAATTTTATTTGTATTGCACTTTTAACAATGGAAATACAACCCCGATTCCAGAAAAGTTGGGACAAAGTACAAATTGTAAATAAAAACGGAATGCAATGATGTGGAAGTTTCAAAATTACATATTTTATTCAGAATAGAACATAGATGACATATCAAATGTTTAAACTGAGAAAATGTACCATTTAAAGAGAAAAATTAGGTGATTTTAAATTTCATGACAACAACACATCTCAAAAAAGTTGGGACAAGGCCATGTTTACCACTGTGAGACATCCCCTTTTCTCTTTACAACAGTTGTAAACGTCTGGGGACTGAGGAGACAAGTTGCTCAAGTTTAGGGATAGGAATGTTAATCCATTCTTGTCTAATGTAGGATTCTAGTTGCTCAACTGTCTTAGGTCTTTTTTGTCGTATTTTCCGTTTTATGATGCGCCAAATGTTTTCAATGGGTGAAAGATCTGGACTGCAGGCTGGCCAGTTCAGTACCCGGACCCTTCTTCTACACAGCCATGGTGCTGTAATTGATGCAGTATGTGGTTTGGCATTGTCATGTTGGAAAATGCAAGGCCTTCCCTGGAAGAGACGTCGTCTGGATGGGAGCATATGTTGCTCTAGAACCTGGATATACCTTTCAGCATTGATGGTGTCTTTCCAGATGTGTAAGCTGCCCATGCCACACGCACTAATGCAACCCCATACCATCAGAGATGCAGGCTTCTGAACTGAGCGCTGAGAACAACTTGGGTCATCCTTCTCCTCTTTAGTCCAAATGACACAGCGTCCCTGATTTCCATAAAGAACTTCAAATTTTGATTCATCTGACCACAGAACAGTTTTCCACTTTGCCACAGTCCATTTTAAATGAGCCTTGGCCCAGAGAAGACGTCTGCGCTTCTGGATCGTGTTTAGATACGGCTTCTTCTTTGAACTATAGAGTTTTAGTTGGCAACGGCGGATGGCACGGTGAATTGTGTTCACAGATAATGTTCTCTGGAAATATTCCTGAGCCCATTTTGTGATTTCCAATACAGAAGCATGCCTGTATGTGATGCAGTGCCGTCTAAGGGCCCGAAGATCACGGGCACCCAGTATGGTTTTCCGGCCTTGACCCTTACGCACAGAGATTCTTCCAGATTCTCTGAATCTTTTAATGATGATATGCACTGTAGATGATGATATGTTCAAACTCTTTGCAATTTTACACTGTCGAACTCCTTTCTGATATTGCTCCACTATTTGTCGGCGCAGAATTAGGGGGATTGGTGATCCTCTTCCCATCTTTACTTCTGAGAGCCGCTGCCACTCCAAGATGCTCTTTTTATACCCAGTCATGTTAATGACCTATTGCCAATTGACCTAATGAGTTGCAATTCGGTCCTCCAGCTGTTCCTTTTTTGTACCTTTAACTTTTCCAGCCTCTTATTGCCCCTGTCCCAACTTTTTTGAGATATGTTGCTGTCATGAAATTTCAAATTTCAAAACTGATATTGTATTCACAATAGAACATAGACAACATATCAAATGTCGAAAGTGAGGCATTTTGAAATTTCATGCCAAATGTTGATTTGGCATGAAATTTCAAAATGCCTCACTTTCGACATTTGATATGTTGTCTATGTTCTATTGTGAATACAATATCAGTTTTTGAGATTTGTAAATTATTGCATTCTGTTTTTATTTACAATTTGTACTTTGTCCCAACTTTTTTGGAATCGGGGTTGTAGTCACAAAACTGCTTTGCAGAAACAAATTCTGGATGTAGATTTTATATACAGTGGGGCAAAAAAGTATTTAGTCAGTCACCAATTGTGCAAGGTCTCCCACTTAAAAAGATGAGAGAGGTCTGTAATTTTCATCATAGGTATACTTCAACGATGAGAGACAGAATGAGAAAAAAAAATCCAGAAAATCACATTGTCTGATTTTTAAAGAATTTATTTGCGAATTATGGTGGAAAATAAGTATTTGGTCAATAACAAAAGTTCATCTCAGTACTTTGTTATATATATCCTTTGTTGGCAATGACAGAGGTCAAATGTTTTCTGTAAGTCTTCACAAGGTTTTCACACACTGTTGCTGGTATTTTGGCCTCCATGCAGATCTCCTCTAGAGCAGTGATGTTTTGGGGCTGTCGCTGGGTAACACGGACTTTCAACTCCCTCCAAAGATTTTCTATGGGGTTGAAACCTGGAGACTGGCTAGGCCACTCCAGGACCTTGAAATGCTTCTTACGAAGCCACTCCTTTGTTGCCCGGGCGGTGTGTTTGGGATCATTGTCATGCTGAAAGACCCAGCCACGTTTCATCTTCAATGCCCTTGCTGATGGAAGGAGGTTTTCACTCAAAATCTCATGATACATGGCCCCATTCATTCTTTCCTTTACACGGATCAGTCGTCCTGGTCCCTTTGCAGAAAAACAGCCCCAAAGCATGATGTTTCCATCCCCATGCTTCACAGTAGGTATGGTGTTCTTTGGATGCAACTCAGCATTCTTTCTCCCCCAAACACGACAAGTTGAGTTTTTACCAAAAAGTTCTATTTTGGTTTCATCTGACCATATGACATTCTCCCAATCCTCTTCTGGATCATCCAAATGCTCTCTAGCAAACTTCAGACGAGCCTGGACATGTACTGGCTTAAGCAGGGGGACACGTCTGGCACTGCGGGATTTGAGTCCCTGGCGGCGTAGTGTGTTACTGATGGTATCCTTTGTTACTTTGGGACCCCACGGGGTGAGACCTTGCGTGGAGCCCCAGATCGAGGGAGATTATCAGTGGTCTTGTATGTCTTCCATTTTCTAATAATTGCTCCCACAGTTGATTTCTTCACACCAAGCTGCTTACCTATTGCAGATTCAGTCTTCCCAGCCTGGTGCAGGTCTACAATTTTGTTTCTGGTGTCCTTTGACAGCTCTTTGGTCTTGGCCATAGTGGAGTTTGGAGTGTGACTGTTTGAGGTTGTGGACAGGTGTCTTTTATACTGATAACGAGTTCAAACAGGTGCCATTAATACAGGTAACAAGTGGAGGACAGAGGAGCCTCTTAAAGAAGTTGTTACAGGTCTGTGAGAGCCAGAAATCTTGCTTGTTTGTAGGTGACCAAATACTTATTTTACCGAGGAATTTACCAATTAATTCATTAAAAATCCTACAATGTGATTTCCTGGATTCTTTCCCCCCATTCTGTCTCTCATAGTTGAAGTGTACCTATGATGAAAATTGTAGGCCTCTCTCATCTTTTTAAATGGGAGAACTTGCACAATTGGTGGCTGACTAAATACTTTTTTTGCCCCACTGTATATGAATTTATCCCTGATGAGCAAGCTTGAGGCCATGTTGGCAAGAACTCTCTGAGACAACATGAGGAAGAAACCTTCAGAGGAACCAGACTCAAAAGGGAACCTGTCCTCATCTGGGTAACACCAGATAGTGTGATTATAAATAACTCGCATCTATAACTATGTACTGTCTAATCAAAAAAAGTCCAGGAAATTAATGATGGTTTTAACATGAAGTTTACAACCCCGATTCCAAAAAAGTTGGGACAAAGTACAAATTGTAAATAAAAATGGAATGTAATGATGTGGAAGTTTCAAAATTCAATATTTTACTCAGAATAGAACATAGATGACATATCAAATGTTTAAACTGAGAAAATGTATCATTTAAAGAGAAAAATTAGGTGATTTTAAATTTCATGACAACACCGCATCTCAAAAAAGTTGGGACAAGGCCATGTTTACCACTGTGAGACATCCCCTTTTCTCTTTACAACAGTCTGTAAATGTCAAGTTTAGGGATAGGAATGTTAACCCATTCTTGTCTAATGTAGGATTCCAGTTGCTCAACTGTCTTAGGTCTTTTTTGTTGTATCTTCCATTTTATGATGCGCCAAATGTTTTCAATGGGTGAAAGATCTGGACTGCAGGCTGGCCAGTTCAGTACCCGGACCCTTCTTCTTACGCAGCCATGATGCTGTAATTGATGCAGTATGTGGTTTGGCATTGTCATGTTGGAAAATGCAAGGCCTTCCCTGGAAGAGACGTCGTCTGGATGGGAGCATATGTTGCTCTAGAACCTGGATATACCTTTCAGCATTGATGATGTCTTTCCAGGTGTGTAAGCTGCCCATGCCACACGCACTAATGGAACCCCATACCATCAGAGATGCAGGCTTCTGAACTGAGCGCTGATAACAACTTGGGTCGTCCTTCTCCTCTTTAGTCCGAATGACACGGCGTCCCTGATTTCTATAAAGAACTTCAAATTTTGATTTGTCTGACCACAGAACTGTTTTCCACTTTGCCACAGTCCATTTTAAATGAGCCTTGGCCCAGAGAAGACGTCTGCGCTTCTGGATCATGTTTAGATACGGCTTCTTCTTTGAACTATAGAGTTTTAGCTGGCAACGGCGGATGGCGCGGTGAATTGTGTTCACAGATAATGTTCTCTGGAAATATTCCTGAGCCCATTTTGTGATTTCCAATACAGAAGCATGCCTGAATGTGATGCAGTGCCGTCTAAGGGCCCGAAGATCACGGGCACCCAGTATGGTTTTCCGGCCTTGACCCTTACGCACAGAGATTCTTCCAGATTCTCTGAATCTTTTGATGATATTATGCACTGTAGATTATGATATGTTCAAACTCTTTGCAATTTTACACTGTGGAACTCCTTTCTGATATTGCTCCACTATTTGTCGGCGCAGAATTGGGGGGATTGGTGATCCTCTTCCCATCTTTACTTCTGAGAGCTGCTGCCACTCCAAGATGATCTTTTTATACCCAGTCATGTTAATGACCTATTGACAATTGACCTAATGAGTTGCAATTTGGTCCTCCAGCTGTTCCTTTTTTGTACCTTTAACTTTTCCAGCCTCTTATTGCCCCTGTCCCAACTTTTTTGAGATATGTTGCTGTCATGAAATTTCAAATGAGCCAACATTTGGCATGAAATTTCAAAATGCCTCACTTTCGACATTTGATATGTTGTCTATGTTCTATTGTGAATACAATATCAGTTTTTGAGATTTGTAAATTATTGCATTCTGTTTTTATTTACAATTTGTACTTTGTCCCAACTTTTTTGGAATCGGGGGTTGTATTGTGCTGAACTGTTCACTGATGGAGACAAGTGCAAGACTGTTTGTGGCAATTGCAGTCCTAAGCCATCATAGCAGAACTGCAATCAGCTGCAATCCAAAACCATCCAATACAATATAAATGACACAATATGGTTTCCTCTGGTTCGTAAACAAAATTTGTTCTGTGCATATCTTATTTTATGGCATTTTATTTTCACATATATACATTCAAACACACTTATTAGCACCCTTTGTGCAAATAAATAAGATGGTTTGAGTTTAAACGTATGGGCACAGTGTATAGTTTTATTTATTAAAATGTTTTTCCAAATATTTCGCCCGTAGTCAGCTGGGATAGGCTCCAGCTTGCCTGCGACCCTGTAGAACAGGATAAAGCGGCTAGAGATAATGAGAAATGAGATGAGATATTTTTCAAATATTTAAAGTTTTCAGAAGGAGTGCATTTTTCTGCAAAACACGGGTTCCATAACTATAAGCAACCCTACCCCTAAAGGTGAGGTTTTGCCTTGAGAGAACAAGATGCACTCAGCATCTGCCTGGAAGGTCTAACAAGACTGGGAACTCTTGTAGGGTTTTTTTTATTATTTTTTTTTATGTTTCAAGCTTGTTTATATTCTTAGATTTGCACATACAATCTGCCCTCTTTTACTTAGAATTTAACGGGTTTCAAATTTGGAGACGGAAGTGTTCATTGCAAAACAATGGGTCCTGCAAACATTTATGCATTTAACTTAATTCCTTTTAAATGTTGTCAATCTCCAGTTAATCAGGTTTTGGGCTAAAATATCTTGGTACCTAGCACTGCATATCATCATGCACGAACAACCACTGCCTTTTGAGTTGAAAGCTCTTTTGTTTTCCTTATGGTGTTAAAGGCATTTCACATGTCAAAATGTAAAATTTTATACCCCATACAAACAGAACATAGTCAAAACCAAATCTGTAAGTGTAGTGTTCTTGGAGACGAAGAGCAAAATTTAAATAGATTGTTTTAAAAATATTTTAGAGGTATTTATAATTGTGATTTTTAAAAAAACCTATTAAAAATATTATGAAATGCTGTTTAATTAGAGTAAGTGTAAGAACTTTCTCCAGCTGTTTACACTTTTTTGGGGTAATGTTTATGGTATTTTACACAGTGATGGGTGCCAGTTATTTTGGAGTTGATTGTATTTTTCCACGTTTTTCCAAAAATCCACATTTCTCCAAAAATCAGATTAATACTATTATCTTAAAATAAGTACAGAGTTCATTACATTTATATAATTCTACCTTTATGCATGCAGTTTCTGCAGCTCGTAACCCTTGGATAACAGTCTGAAGCAAATTCTGTGCATTTTTCACCAGGATTTCATCAGAGGACTTGCACGCAGGAGTCACTGCATTAACACTGGAGAGACACCATGCACCCCTTGGGTCACATGAGATATTGCCATATTTTATTAATGGTTGATAGCTTGTAGAAAGGTACAGTGTTGGAATGAATGTGTAGTAAGAAAGTACCTTAACCTTTATATAGTTGAGGCAAAAAGTTTACATACAACCTAGGTGAAGGACATTCAAACTCAATTTTTCACAACTCTATTAAACTATATACATTTCATGTTACCAAATATTTTATGTGTTAAGAAGAAAAACAACTTTATTCATCACACGCTTGTGAAATTCCTCTCTGCATTTAACCCATCTGAAGCAGTGAACACATACATACACACACATACCCAGAGCAGTGGGCAGCCATGCTAACAGCACCCAGGAAGCAGTTGGGAGTTAGGTGTCTCGCTCAAGGCCGTCCCACATTAACCTAACCGCATGTCTTTGGACTGTGGGGGAAACCGGAGTACCCAGAGGAAACCCACACAGACAGAACATGCAAACTCCACACAGAAAGGCCCCCGCTGGCCGCTGGGCTTGAACCCAGAACCTTCTTGCTGTGAGGCAAGCTGTGGGTGCTAACCACTTACACCACCGTGCCATGTATGGTTTATTATATTTGATTGTAAGTCAATCATAATCAACTCATCCCTGAGCACAAACTATGTACCAAAATCTTTTTTTAATCAAACCCTTGATTTAACAAAACAACAACAAAAAAAACTACCTCAGCCTAACCAGTCTAACCATAGGCCATCATCAAAGGTCAAACTTAAACATCCTCTTTTCCTCTTTATCTCTTAGAGCCTCGAAGCCTAGAAAAGGTTGTAGCACAGCAGTTAGGCTTACACAAATCAACCATAATATTAAAACCACTGACAGGTGAATTGAATAACATTATCTCGTTGCAATGGTGCCTACAAATGGGTGGGATTTAAAGTATTAGGGAGTAAGTGAACAGTCAGTTCTCTAAGTTGATGTGTTGGAAGCAGGAAAAATGGGCAAGCACAAGGATCTGAGCAATTTTGACAAGGGACAAATTTTGATGACTGGGTCTGAGTATCTCCAAAATGGCAGTTCTTTTGGGGTGTTCCTGGTATGCAGTGGTTAATACCTACCAAAATTGCTCAAAGGAAGGAAAACTGGTGAACTGGCAACAGGGTCATGGTTGCCCAAGGCTCACTGATGTGCGTGGGGAGTGAAGCCTAGCCTGTCTGGTCCAGTCCCACAGAAAAACTACTGTAGCACACATTGCTGAAAAAGTTAATGCTGGCTATGATAGAAAGGTGGCAGAACACGCAATGTCCTTACTCAAGTCAGAAGGTTTGATTACATCATGCCTATCTTATTCACACTGCATTGGCTCCCAGTAAAATTTTGCATTGATTATAAATACTATTAATGACCTACAAAGTACTGAATGGTATTGCACTACAGTATCTGAGTGAACTTTTGGTCTTTTATGATCAAGCTACACGTGGTCTAATGAGATACTGGTGAGCCCAACTCCTGCCCTCTGGACCTACCTGATCCATCCTGCTCTACTTCTGCTTGGAGCACCTGAGAATCATTTGTTACTTCTAAGGATGGCCCCGTATGCATAGTCATGGTTAGACATTGAAATAAAAAATGACTGTTTTCAACACACTCCAGATTTTTCATCATGGTATTGTTTATATTATACAGTTGTGGAAAAGTAATGATTCACAATCTTATGTCACCCAGAAGAGGATGGATTTCCTTTCGAGTCTCGTTCCGCTCAAGGTTTCTTCCACATGTCATCTCAGGAAGTTTTTCCCTTGCCACTGTTGCCTTTGGCTTTAGATCATTAGGGATCTAAGTCAAAATCCATATCTGGATTTTTGTAAAACTGCTTTGTGACAATGTCCATTGTCAAAAAAGTCAAAGTCCTTCCCACACCATTCACAGCACATTTGGCAATGCCAATCCCCATTTCATAGCCCTCTGCCTCTCACCTATATTACATAGCTAGGGTTACAGTGGGGGGCTAGTCCTCTGGTAACCACGAAAGTTTGACTTCCCACTCGCATCTGTATTGCAGCGTGCCTTGCCAAAAGGCACCTTCTTTTTTTTTTTCATGATAGTCTTTGGTATGACCCGACTGCGAGTAGAACTCACAATCAAGAGGCGGATATGCTAACCACTAGGCCACTCACCGGTCTATTGTCAAAAGCACAAATTAAATAAATTTAAGTTAAATTTAATTTGTGATGTCCACGCTAACACTGTCACTTTGTTGTCTTTAAACTACTTTGTTCCAGCTTTGGAGTTATGCTCATTGCCCTACTGTCAGAACAACTGTAGACTAATACACAGTTGCAATTTTCTGGCTGATGTCTTGAGGTGTTGCTTCAATACTTTTAGATAAGCCTCCTCCCTCATGATACCATCTATTTTCTGAAATACACCATTCCCTTTTCCAGCAAAATTTTGGAAAAGCCCCACACATTTTCATCCATAGCACTGATCATTATGAAACAGTTACATTTTTGCTTCATCTAACCAGGGAACACTCCTCCAAAAGACAAGGTCTTCATTCTGGTGATCACCTGCAAATTTTACTCTGGCTTTTGTATGCCAGTCTTGGAGTAAGGGCTTCTTCCTTGTCCAACTGCTTTTCAAACCATGGCAATGTAAGACTCTCTTTGTGTCAGTTGTACATACTTTGGAATTGGAGTCCTCCTCCTCTTGTGTTGTTGTCTTGAGGTTCAATTGAACCTTTTGGTCCAAAGTTTGTTCATCGCTGAGTTCATTTGTGCCTTGTTACTGAATGATGCAGTGTCTGTGTGGTCCAAATATTTTTATATTTGCATACAATCAGTCAATCAATCAATTTGTACATTTTACAATTTGTACAATTGTTTGCTTGTGGTACCATCAGTTGTTTGAACTTTGATCCCAAGCAGGAACTGCACTTGTGGAGGTCCACATTTTTTCTGAGTTTTTAGATCTTCCCATGGTATAAAGGGTAAAAAAAAAAGCACTAGCTGAAGGGAGGCCCTTAAATACTGCCACAAGTGCACTCCCAGTATCCTAATTATGACAACTGGCTACTCAGGAGCTTCTAAATGTCATTAAATCAATTTCTGGAATCTTCCAGATATTAAAGAGACAGTCAACTTAGTGTATGTAAAATTTTGACACAGCGGAATTCTGATATAGTGAATTAAAGCTAGATTCTCTTAAAATTAAAACTGATGTAAACAAAGTAGATGCCTTACTTGACTTGCCAAATGAAATGTATGATAACATGAAATGTGTGGAGTTGTGAAAAAATGAGGTTCAGTAAAGGTAATGATTCTCTCTTGAAGTACCTCACCTGGAAATAATGGCGAGCTGGTTAGTAATGGTGACAATCTGCTCTGCAATGATGCACAGCTCCTTAGTAGAATGTTGATCCAGACAATGGTCAGCTATGATCTTCACAAACTGTGTGACAGTCTGGCAGCTGAAGACTAAATCTTTAGCTGATGATACAAAAGCATCTTTACTCTGGAAATGAAATGAAGTTGTTTTACTTACACACACACACACACACACACACACACACAGATCAGTCATAATGACCACTGACAGGTGAAGTGAATAACATTTGATTATCTCATTACAATGGGTACAGGGGTGCATACATATTAAGCAGCAAGAGAACAATCAATTCTTGAAGTTGATGTGTTGGACTCAGGAAAAATGGGCAAGCATAAGGATCTGAGCAACTTTAACAAGGGCCAAATTGTGATGGCTAGATGACTGGGTCTGAGCATCTCCAAAATGGCACATCTTGTGGGGTGTTCCTGGTACACAGTGGTTAGTATCTACCAAAAGTGGTCCAAGGAAGGACAACCAGTGAACCAGCAATAGGCTCATAGGTGTCAAAGGCTCATTGATTCACATGGGGCACGAAGGCTAGTCCATAGGGCCCAATCCCACAGAAGAGGTACTGTAGCACAAACTGCTGAAATATTTATTGCTGACATCTTTCTGTTTTTCTTCTATGGGAGTGAATCATATTGGATCGTAGACACTAACCACTGCATACCGGGAACACCCCACAAGATGTGCCATTTTGGAGATGTTCAGACCCAATCACCTAGCCATCACAATTTGGCCCTTGTCAAAGTCACTCAGATCCTTACACTTGCCCATTTTTCCTGCTTCCAACACATCAACTTCAAGAACTGACTGTTCACTTGCTGCTTAATGTATCCCACCCCTTGACAGGTGTCACTGGAATGAGATAATCAATGTTATTCACTTCACCTGTCATTGGTCATAATGTTATGGCTGATCAGGTGTGTGTGTTATTTATTTGTTTGTTTGTTTATTTACTTACTTATTTACCTGTATTGGCCCTTTCCTTTTTAAGTACTGGGTCATATCATAGATTTTATCAGCCATTTCTTTGGTCACCTTGACAATCTGGTTTCCACAAACATCCCATCTTCCTGTTTCTTCCTTTAGGAATAGTGAAGTGTAGGTCAGAGTTGGAGCCAGAGAGCTGAACACTGGCACTCTAGCACTCCTCTGTGATAACAGGTCCTATGTAATGCATGAATGTTTAATTTCTACATGAAATCTGAAAATAGTCATTATCAATTTGTGATATCACTCATTTCGTTGTTGAAAAATTTATTACCGTTTTTGATTCCTGTTTTTTTGTAGGAGGAATGTTTACAGGATTTGTTTTTTCAGAGATGATTTGTCTGGGAAATTTTGTGTCTTTTATTATAGAGCTGGGTTTTATATCAGTCTGGGAAAATTCACTGTATGATTTGCCCTGCAAGCCCAGTTTGATCTGATCTTTTGTCATGGGAAAAATTCCATCTACTTTGTAAAGTTCTTCAACAAGGTAATGTGCTTTTGCTGACCAGCACTGTGTCTGAATGTCAATGCTTAAAGTCTCAGAGACAGTTTGCATCTCCATTATTAACTTTGCCCTACTCAATATTTCTGACATCTGAAATGACAAATGGTCACTAATGAATCTCAGACTGGACCTCTCTCTTGGGTCTCTCATAAAGTTTAAACAATCTTGGACAGATTCGGTGGCATGTTTAACATTATGCAAGAGAAATTCTGCAGTTGCCTCAAACTGTGTGTGGATTTCTTCAGCTTCCATGGAACAGTCTTTTCTGATTGGTGAATAAGCCAAAGAGACAACATTTTGAATTGCTGTTACATACTCCTCATTAACTTTGCTCAAGAGACAACAAAGCGATTTCATTTTAATCTGAAGCTGTCTTTGTAGGAGCTCTGTTCTTGCAAGTCTTATGACACCTGACCTGGATACAGTTCCAAGGTCCTCAGTGGCCTGTAAATAGACTTCACTGAGAGCTTTCACTTCATCTCGTTCTTTCAAGAGTTTTGCTTTACAGTGATCTCTACAGTTTAAGGAAGACAACCTTGCTGCCTCTTGGATTCGAAGTGAGTTCTCAGATATTGTTGCTAACCATTTTTTGGGTGTCATCTGATGCTGGCTCAGCTGTCCCCTTCCATAAGTGGTACTTGTTCCCAAAATTCTATCCAGTGAGGTCAGTAGAACCTGAATGGACAATGCCCAGAGGATACAAGGTCCATCAAGCTCATCAGACTGACTTGTTTTGGAGACAAGGAAGTCTGTAAGAATCTTTGTATTAGTTTGGGCTTTTTGGAGCTTGCTTAATAGGGATGTTATACTGTCATTACTCTCACCACTCCTCACTTGAATATCAGTTGATGTCACAAGTTCAACTGTGTCTGCACATAAACACATGACTTCTGTGAGCTCTTGCATGCAGGTGTTCACCGTGTTTGCTGTAGGGCTATGAATCATTGCTTTGATGGCATGATACCACATGCCAGCTATTGGGAGCAGAATATTGTGTGTGTTTTTGATTAGGTCAGAAAACTGAGCACTATGTTTATATACAGTATCTATTATCTTGATTGAACTCATGGCTGTTTCCTGTGCTGCCTGGACAAGCAGTGGTGTTAGAGTGACTAGCTCAGACCGAACGGTTTCCACTTCCTGATTACCATAATTTTTCTCTACAATACTGGCAGCCTCCTTTGCTGCTTGGGTATAACAGCTGGAAAGTTCCACAATCCTTGTGCAAGCTTTGTTTAAAGCTTCAACATTTTTAGCTTTGCTCATGTTAACAACTTCGTATAAGAGAGGCAACAAGTCAGTACTGTGAGACATTTGGACAGAGTTCAAGTCCATAAAAAATGCCTTCTTTACCTCTCTGGTTTCAGACTGATGCACTATAGTAAATTCAGGATTTTCGTTTTCTGAAAGTGTAACTTTAAGCTTAACTGCTAAATCTCCCTTTTCATCTCCATTATTCAAATCCTCAGTTTTAGCTTGACCATTTGTTGTCATCTTTGGCTCCTCTATGTAAGGGACTAGTGGGGCAGTAGCCACCTGCCGAGCACCTTCCCTCAGTGGGCTAAGCAGATGTGGGTGCTGTAGACCGTCTAAACCCTCATGAAGAACATCAAAGTTCTTTATAGCCACTGTGATGCTGTTGGCCAACAAAGGGAAGACTTCCTCATGAAAGGTGTTGCTAAATATGTCTGTTGCAAACCCTGTCATTCCAGCTGCAGAATTTTCAGCTTGCTTAACAAGTACCAGTAATCCATTACGGTAGATAGGATCATCACTCTTATCCACACATCTTCTCACAAACTGAACTACCTGGCTCATTCGACCAGTCAGAAGTCTTATATGTTTGCTCAAAAGGTGGTGGTCCTGGGATTTATGGGCCTCTACACACTTATCCAAATCACACTTCATCTCCTGAACAGAGAGGTGTATGAAATCCTTTGCATTTAAGACATCACAGAATGCATTCAGCAGTTGTTCTGTTTCTTCCCCCCATTTCTGGTGAAAATTTATCAGTTTATGTAGAGCTCCATGGTACTGCACTGAGTCTCCCTTAAGCTCCAGCAAAAGTGGTACGACTCCATCCTTAAGTCGCAGAAGGCAAGAAATGGAGTTTTCCACACTCTCAAGACTGTTTTCATCAATAGCTAAAGCTGAGATGAAGCTAGCTGCTTCAGCCATCCTATCTGCATAGGATATGAAGGTCTTAAATAAAGTTTGGATAGGATCCAGGTCCAAACCATCTTCTAGGTTTACATCTAAGATGTAATGTGCAGTGTTTACCAGCTCCTCTAGAGAACTTGATGTTAAGACAAAGGTGTCAATTACCTGGTATAGAGATGCTTTTACCACTGCCTCATCCAGCTCATGGATTTGTATCATTAAAGAGACACACAATTTCTCCTGATGGTCCTTAGGCTCTTGCTTACAACTTAACTTTACCTGTCTCATCTGCCGTGATATCTCTGACCACAGTTGCAGGACAAGTTTACAATTTACAGTCACACAAGACCTAATTTCTCTCTGAGAGGAGTTTGCAACAGCCATGCTATGGAACACTAAATCTCGCAGCATAACATCAAAGTTATTGTCTTTAAACAAAATGACTTCTGGATCAGACAGCGATTTCAATAATCTGTTCCGTCTCTCTGTGTAATATCCACATGAGCCTTTGGACATGCACTGATAATTGCCCTTGATCATCATTATGATATCATTTATAGTGGAGTCCACTAGTTGGAGGATGTATTTCTTTGAATCTTGTGTCACCTCACTGGTTGGGTGTTTGATTGTTGTGTACATGGCAGTGTGAAGCATTGAGATGCTTCTTCTCAATATTTCCACAGATGTTTTCACACAAGCTTGCTGCCTCTGATCACGCAGGTCTTTTACTCTGTCCATTACCAAGTTGTGAAACAACAGTAATGCCTTGGAAAATGCCTGGAATGCTTTTAGTAATGATGGCATGTCTGTAGCATCTCCAACGTCTCTTAGGCAAATCAGGAGCCTGTGAGAAGCTGTTGTAATTTTCCTTACAGTTGCACCATCCTTCACTAAAAGAATCTGCATTAATAAAAGACATGTTTAGTCTGATATAAAAAAAAAATGGTAATCAACTATATACAATCATATCCTATGCAAACTAATTGCTCATGCTCCTCAATTTACCTTCACAACTCCTTGGAGCACATTCTGTGTGGCTTCAATAAGTTCTTCTCTGTGCTCTCTAACTTCTGGCTGAATGCTGAGCTTTTGAGTGACCAGAAGAACATGCTGACCTGACATGATTAGAGGTTCTAGGAGTGGACCCATTTCCAACCTCATGACATCATAATCATCTGACTCTGCCATCACTCTATGGACAGGAAAACAGAGGTACTAGTGTTTAAAAGGACATACTGCTAATAGTACTAATAGTTAGCATTAGCTTGTTTACATATGTCTGTTCACAAAAGTACTTTATTTTGTTACCGTCAACATGTAGATGAAAACACACCACCGTATAACCAAAGGCTTTAAGATTACCTTCTTCATTACAGCTTTTCTGCATTTATTTTGAAAATGACCACATTGCATTGTGGGATGTAGTATAATGTAAAGTAGTGTTTCTCAACCACTGGGCTGCAGCCCATTAGTGGGCTGCGATTTTTTTTCCCCAAGTTGAAGCTAATTTTTACTCGTAGTAGGGTCCAGTTGCTGTGTTGCATCCGACGTCACATCCGCCTCATTAAGCTACAGTCACACTACAGCTTGCGATGCTTTGTGATGGGTTATCAATGAAAATGAGGCATTTTGGTAGCAATGCATAATGATATACATGTGAGCTAAAAGTTGTGGTGTGCAGGTGAACACTTGACTGTCCCACCTTCACGCACTTGAGTCTGGTACAGCTCGAGCGGCCGCACTCGCTCACGGAGCGTGTTGTGCTTGGGACCTAGTCGTTATGGGAAACACCTGATACTGATTTGAGCACAATCAGCATGTGCAGATGCGGACGCTGTTTTTACAGAGGCTTTGCGAAGTATTATCATTATCACTGTCACATTTGTTTCTAGCCATGTTTATAACATTGTTTAAGTACTCTGCTTTATGATTCTGCTTTCTGTTTTGCTTTCGTTTTTGTAAATATCATGCCTGTTAATAAACACTCTTCCTGCACTTAGATCCATCCACATTTTCATGTTTTGGAGCTTTTAACACCTTGTAGCATGTTGATACCCAGATCTTTAACCCAGCCACATATAAAAAGTTATATGCCTCCATACTCTTCCAGGTTTTCATCTGTTTGTCCATGTAGAATGATGTCTGCAGCACCAGGTAGTTTGAGATGTTGGGGAACGCAATGGATGGATAATTTTCCAACTCACATTTAAAATCCTTCTCTGTTAACGTGTAAGGATCTATCCCATTGAGTGGTTTCTTTTGAGTGTACTTCTTGGTTTTAATAACTTGCTTGTTTGCTGTACACAAACATGGCAATAACTTCTTGTGTTACTCGACCAGACTCCACTTTTGGATCATTAATCCCTTTTGGCTGAGAATGCCCTGTATGCATGGTTTTATGTTGGCTTCTGGCACATCCATACAGTTTTAAATACAATACCTACAATTACAAACAGTTTGGTTTTATTGCATTTATTTAATTCCTGGGCTCCCGTCTGTAAGAGAGTGATGTTGCATCCCATTAATACACTTATTATTAGATTCTAATAGAATAGATAAGCCAAAATAATTGGGGATCTTTTTTTAATGGGCCCCAACTTGTCACAAGTATGAATAGGTGGGCCTCAAAGCAGAAAAGGTTGAGAACTCCTGATGTAAAGAACACTCTGGCTATGTTATTAGAAATTTGGCTTTGAGTATCTGTAGTGTACTAGAAAAATATAATGTGTACTGGAATTTTGTTTTAAATCTCAAGACAGCCTCAATTCTTTATGGTATGGATTCCCAATGTGTTAGAAATATTCCTTTGAGATTCTGGTCCATGTTGACATGCCTGGATCAGATAATTGCCATAAACGTGTCAGCTGTCCCATTCTATCACATGCCAAACATGCTCTGTTGGATTCAGATCTAGTGAATGGGGAGACCATTAAAGTACACTGACCTAATTGTCATGTTCATGGAATCAGCTGTAGAGCTTCTGCTTTGTGACATGGTGCATAACATGCTGGTAGCCATTATGAGTAAATTGTATCTGTAAAGGGATACACATGGTCAGCAAACAAGCCTCAGATATGCTGTGGCATACTCGATTGATATTAAGGGGCCCAATGTGTATCAAGAACACATTTCCCACACCATCTTGCCATCACCACTAGCCTGAACTCTTGACACAAGGTAGATTGGGTCCATGGATTCAAACTGCTGATGCCAAATTCTGATCCAACCATCTTCATGTTGCAGCAGAAATTGTGATTCTTCCAAACAGGCAACATTTTTCCAATCTTTAACTGACCTGTTTTGGTGAACCTACTGTATGCTCACTGTAGTCTTAGAATCCTGTTCTTGATTGACAGAAGTGGAACTTAATATAATCTTCTACAGTTAAAGCCCATTTGCCTCAAAAGTTTGATGTGTTGTGTATTCTGAGATGCTTTTCTGCATACTATGATTGTAAAGAGTGTTTATTTGAGTTAGAGTAGCCTTCCAGTTAGCCTGAACTAAGTTGGCCATTCTCTTCTGACCTCTCTCATCAACAAAGTGTTTCCATCTGGAGAACTGTTGCTCACTAGATGTTTTAATTCACACCATTCTGTGTAAACTCTAGAGTATGTGAAAATACCAGAAAATCCACAGTTACTGAAATTCAGCCTGTCACTGAGATTTTTTCCATTCTGGTGATTGATGTGATAATGAACTGAAGCGCTTGACCTGTAACTTTGTATGAGTCTATGCATTAGGCACGTGCCATATAATTGTCTGGAAAATTGTATGAACACCTAGGTGTTCCTAATAATGTAGCCAGTAAGTATGTGCTTTTTTTAAAATACATTTTTATTCCATTTGCATAGTACACCATTTTCAACATGGCCAGCTAATTTCTCGTGATTTCAACTAACCTTGATGCTACATCAGCCATGTTCTTGGAGGCCTTGGCTACAGCACGAGCTGAAGCCTCCAGCTGTATGAACTGTTCTGTCTCATCATCTGTCTCAGACAGCAGCAAGAGGTAACAAATATGAGCAGCGATGGGGGCAACAACCTGCTCAATCAAACTGGTCTTTATCAAGCTGTCTTCTACTTGGGATGCCATCACTTATGAGGAAAATGAAATCTCATATTAGCAGCATATTAAAGTATAATAGCACACACACACACACGTGTATAAATCATCAAGAATAACATGGCATGTGTATATAGCATGGCATGTGTATATACTGAACAAATGTGTATGTGTATATAGTTTGTATACTGTTGGCCCTGTGATATTAAAAAAAAAACCTTAAAAGCCTTCCATAACAGCAAAGATTATTACAGTTTACAAAATAATAAAACTAATTTAAAAATAATAGTCTTGATCTTAAAAACTGGGAAATTGTCCATAATAATAAAAATACTTCTGTAATTACCTGGTGTTGTAGCAGCTCCTTGTAACCACCAGCAGCACAGTAGCAACAAATTATTAATGTAGTTTACTGTCAAAGCTCTGTGATTGGCTCGCTTGTGTCTAATAGCAACAAGTGTCACCTGAGCCAATGATCTCGGTAAATACTTAGATGATTATAAGTTACGATGTCATTTTAGTGCAGGGTATAGATTTTTTTTTAAAACAAACATGCAGATAAAAGCAAATACGTAGTTTAGGTATAAATCATCTTTAAGCAATGGGATGGTTTTCAGGACAAGTAATTGCTATATGAAATAACTCTGTCTGAAAATGACAATACGTGAAAGAACCAGAAACTGTGCAATAACTACTGTAGGAGCAGTAACTTATATTTGTGAATAAATACATAAGTATTTGTGAAATAAATAATACATGTGGGAAGGTTAGGATGGGAGGCGGCATGGTGGTGTAGTGGTTAGCGCTGTCGCCTCACAGCAAGAAGGTCCGGGTTCGAGCCCCGTAGCCGGCGAGGGCCTTTCTGTGCGGAGTTTGCATGTTCTCCCCGTGTCCGCGTGGGTTTCCTCCGGGTGCTCCGGTTTCCCCCACAGTCCAAAGACTTAACTGGTGACTCTAAATTGACCGTAGGTGTGAGTGTGAATGGTTGTCTGTGTCTATGTGTCAGCCCTGTGATGACCTGGCGACTTGTCCAGGGTGTACCCCACCTTTCGCCCGTAGTCAGCTGGGATAGGCTCCAGCGACCCTGTAGAACAGGATAAAGCGGCTAGAGATAATGAGATGAGGTTAAGATGGCAGCGCTTGTGTTTTGTTGCATGTTTGTGTGCACAGTATGTTAAATGTCACTTTGTGGGTAGCTGGGAGGATGGGAGTACTTGTCCCTTTGCTTGTGATGCAACTGCAAATTCATTGTTAATGACAATAAACCTTGAAACCTTTAAGTTTAGTTTTGTAATAAATTATAATATAGTTATTATCATTTTCTTCTGGAGTTATGCTTCCTTGCTAACACGAAACAAGAAGGCTTTGGCTTTATGTTAAAAAGTCTTTATGAGAAAAAATGTCCAGTGCAGCTTATACAGCACTAGATGGCGATGTTACTATAAACATCACTAAAGAGTTCACACATTTAAAGTACACAAAAGACATCCAACTGTGAACTTTAATTTTTAAACAGAAAAAAAACATCAACAGACAAATATACACCTTGAACAACTTGCATAACTTGTAAAACATAGACTTCACTGCATTTACAAAAAAATGAAACTATGTGACAGTAGTTTACTCAAAAAAGTGATAATAGTAATACTGCTAAAGCACTCACAGTTAATATACAATACTTAAATACCTATTTAATGTCAAGTATTTCTCTCTCAGATGCACGTCCATGCAAAAAAGAAAAAAAGAAAAAGTTGCCAGGTGCAGAGGAGAAATGTGTTTTTATGTTTACCATGCCAGTGACATCATGGATCATTCATACAACAAGCAATATTCTTCATGTCAATCTCTCAGATATCAGTACATCAGCAAATGTGAATATAAGCAGTGAAGTAACTGGAAAGATCTGTTAACTTTGGTATAAAAGTCTGGTGCAATAATAAAGCTTATAAAAAAATTCTTAGCCAGATGGCACATCTGTTTTTAACAAATAATTATATTATTTATAAACATTATTTTTTCATTCAAACAAAATGATACATATGTCAGGTTGTGGATTCAGTGTATGATAAAGATTATGAGTAAAAATTGAAGGAAAATTATGTCTACAGTTTGCTCTCTGATTTAGACCCGCACACCAGAAACCAGAACATAATTATGGATTTTAACAGCTTCTATGTTCACTGTGTCCTGTTTTACATCCTGTTTTACATTTTACAGTTATGCTTCATTGGCCAATGATCTTGAATACAAAGTTTTGAAAAATAGTTTTGAAAAAAAAAAACATGACTGCACACCTCTGCTTGGAGTAGGGCTTTGCTTTATAACTGATGTGCTCTGAGTTATGAGGGCGCTTTGCATTCCAATGTGTTGACATAAAACTTTTCCCCAAAGCCCCAAAGAGTGAGCTTAGGTTCAGTCATGAAGTGCAACACATTTTGATATCTTTAGGTGCAATATTTGACCAGAGGCTAAGAATAATCATACTACAAAATCAGTGAAAGCGTTACAAAAACAGTGAAAGCTTTAAGAGAACAATGCGTGCAAAGGTTGGATTCAAGATTTCTGCATTATTATATTGGTGGACAATTTATGCTATTGTTTACTTTCAAAAGAAATCAAAGAAGGTATGTGGGACTAAAGGGACTGCATAAAATTATTCATATGTCATTTATAAAATGGAGTATTATCCAGTGCAAATGTGCATGAATTGGTAACTTGCACTGACATGAGCCCCTCTGCTTCTTCTCTAACTGATAACCAAAACCAAATACAAAAACATCATATCTTTTGCAAATTGGATGGATGTGAAATGAAAGCAAACAGAGGTACAACCCAAATGTTTCCGACTCATTACCATTATATATTCTTCCTGGAATATTGATTTACATGAAGATTATCAAGTCTTCAGCATGTATCTGTAATCAGTGCTTTCAAACATCAATACCAAAAATATATGTTTGAAGGCCAAAAATCTACAAGCCCTCTTGAAATTCTCATTTATACAATACACACACACACACACATATACATATTTTATATATATATATATATATATATATATATATATATATATATATATATATATATATAAATAGGTCTTTGCTTTTAAACAGCGCCCTGAGGGTTTTTATGATCTGCTAGTTTTGATGCAATATCCATATCCTTTGGTGGAAGTCTCCATTTCTTTCCATCTGTCTCTCCGCTCCAACTGGCAGCCACCTCTGTTGGGATCATATGGAACTCCACTATGAGTCATATCTGGTGAACCAAATATTAATTTCTACCTACAAAAAAGTGTCAAGGCTCCGAAAAATTTGGAGAATATTCTTCTCTTCCACATATGGAAGACTGGATGGTATGAGTGTAAGGACATATCCGTGGTGAAGGGCAGCAGCTTACTGGGTCATCTGACACAACCCCAGGCTCTCATTCACTCCTCTGAACCCAATCCCAGCTCTCATCACTGTCTTTTCTGTTCTTTTCTGCTTCTATTATTTCTCGGTAATGCCGCCTGAAAAATCCCATCTGGCAAGAAAAAAGGGGGGAAAAAGAAAAAAGCATGTCAGTATGTGACATATTGTGACATTCTCTGACATATGAGTCAATTTCTAAAGCTAAGGAAAAGCTAATTAATAACTTTTTACTCCCAAACTTTACACAAGCCTT
The DNA here is from genome assembly GCF_027579695.1 of Neoarius graeffei. Classification (NCBI taxonomy): domain Eukaryota; kingdom Metazoa; phylum Chordata; class Actinopteri; order Siluriformes; family Ariidae; genus Neoarius; species Neoarius graeffei. The sequence continues at coordinate 18,491,727 of NC_083575.1, read as the reverse complement.
GTGATGAGAAGGCTTTTGGTGTAGCACTATTTACTTAGATCATACCAATTTACTTATTAACTAATTTGGTTACATTTTTCAACTGAAAATTATATATAATTAATACTGTACAGTTATAAAATGGTGAATTAGTATTTACCTCAATGACAACTCTGACCATAACTTAAACATATTTGTCCACCACTGTGTGGAAATAATAAGTGATTTTCTTCTCATCTTTGACCTTAACAGGAATGAAATAATCCTCACTGATAGTTTCGGCACTCAAAATGTTATAAACAGGGCCTGCTTCTTTACTTGACTGCCTTATACTTTTGTGTAACAATAAATTACATTTAGATGGCCTTAATGATGGTCATTCTCTAGTGGCGGTTTGTCCATAGGGACAGTTGGGGCAGAACCCCACCAGATAAATCAAACAACATAATAATTCAACAACAAATGATAAGCTTTGCACACGATCATCCATAACATTAAAACCACCTGCCTAATATTGTGCAAGTTCCCCATGTGCCACAACAACTCTGATCCATTGAGGCATGGACTCCACAAGACCTCTGAAGGTGTGTTGTGGTATCTGGCATCAAGCCATTAGCAGGATATCATTTAATTCCTGTGAGTTGGAGCCTCTATGGTTCAGACTGAATTTGAAATCAACACCTTGAACTTTTTGTCATGTTCTTCACCCCATTGCTGAACAAATTTTACAGCCTGTGCAGAATGATGCCACTGCCATCAGGGAATACTGTTGCCATGAAGTGCTGTTCTTGGTCTGCAACAATGTGGTAAATGGTACATGTTAAAGTAACATCCACATGTTAGCCTTTGCCCCCCAATGAGCCTTGGGCACCCATGACCCTGTCAGAGCTTCACCGGTTGTCCTTCCTTATACCGCTTTTGGTAGGTGCTGCATTCTAGGAACACCCCATAAGACCTGCCGTTTTGGAGATGCACTGACCCAGTAATCTAGCCATTACAATTTGGCCCTTGTCAGATCCTTTTGCTTGCCTATTTTTCCTGTTCAGTTGCTGCCTAATATATCCCACTATTGTAACAAGATAACCAATGTTATTCACTTCACCTGTCCGAGGTTTTAATGTTATGGCTGATCAGTGTAAAGTCCTCATTCACAATACCATGCATTTTTAAACTACTTTGAAATATTAAATACCTCATTTCAGTGACCAATGATTTTAAAAATGTTGATGTTAGGCAGATGTTCCATTGATATCTTTGTAGATCTTGTTAAAATGTGGGGCTGCACACTCACTGCCTCACGTAACAATGAGCACTAAGAGGTTTACTGTGGCACAAATCATGCTTCCCATGCTCGGGGAGCAGAAGTATACCAGTATACCAGTTCTACTGGACAGTTTATCTACTGCTCCTCCATGGCCACCAAGATCTTGTTTTATAGCAAATAACCAAACCTACCGGTAAATCTAATAAATTTAAGTGCATATAGTGTGTTTAAATGTCTCTTCCTTTTCCAATGTTCAATTTTTTGGGTAATCTTCGGTCTTTGAGATGTCATTGGGGTGGAAATTTATCTGAAACCTGGCAACCCTGGTTAATGATATTAACTCTTCTATGTGTGCCTTGCTGGTGACAGGAAACACACCTACTGTCGCAAACACAGCTAGTAGACTGTGTGCAGGATGGCTATGTTGCCATCATTACTCTCAACTGCCTATTAAGGGGTTACTCTATAAATTCACGAGATAGCCAATAGCATGAGTCAAGTGTGATAGTTTCTCAACCTTATTTTGTTTAAGGTAGCTTCATTATTAATGGTACCTGCCCCACCAAAATCTGTGATCACAAGCCACTCCTGCCACTATCACAAAACACAGACATAAAGAGAAAGACAATGGGTTAGTGGATAAGACCAAAGAGCAAAGGTTTCTACTGGAAGTTCATTTTTATATGTATATATATTTTTAAAGGGGCGGCACGGTGATGTAGTGGTTAGCGCTGTCGCCTCACAGCAAGAAGGTCCGGGTTCGAGCCCTGTGGCCGGCGAGGGCCTTTCTGTGCAGAGTTTGCATGTTCTTCCCGTGTCTGCGTGGGTTTCCTCCGGGTGCTCCGGTTTCCCCCACAGTCTAAAGACATGCAGGTTAGGCTAACTGATGACTCTAAATTGACCGTAGGTGTGAATGGTTGTCTGTGTCTATGTGTCTGCCTTGTGATGACCTGGCGACTTGTCCAGGGTGTACCCCGCCTTTCGCCTGTAGTCAGCTGGGATAGGCTCCAGCTTGCCTGCGACCCTGTAGAACAGGATAAAGCAGCTAGAGATAATGAGATATTTTTAAAGATTTTAAGTTAATTGATTTTTCAATGCAGTCATGTTTACACTGAACTATTTAGACATTAAAACAGACTAATAATGTGATATTTCTGCTATTGCAATCAAGTCTCTTCCACCTATGATGGGGAAATGTCAAAATAAGATGTATTTAAAAATTAATAATTCTTTGTCTTGGTAGCATTAGAAGCTTGCTAGATATGAAGGACCTCATGGATGTGACTTCTAAATAAATAAAGAGAACCAAATATTTATCCATCACCCACATTTACACACACATGTACACACACTAAAGTTTAGCAGGTGCAAGATTCTCCTCAAAGGACACTGTTACATAGCATTTGTGTGTCATTGTTGCAAGTGAAGAACCTGGTCTGAACTCATGCAAGCTGGATTTAGTGAACACAGTGTTTACACCCACAGTTTTTCATGAAGTAAAAGGCAGGTTACACTTGCCTCTCCTGTAGTGGCTGAATGACTGCTTGTTGTTTGTTTGTTTGTTTGTTTGTTTTTATAACTAATAATATCATTATTCACTCAGAGTAGTTTAAGAACATTAGCATTCACCTAGTTAGTTACAGTGCCCTCCAGAATTATTAGCACCCTTCGTGAAAATGAGCCAAAATCACAAAGAATAAAAATGCAATAAATTATATTTTGACACAATTAATTTTTTTCTGCAAAACACTGATTTCAAAACGAACTCCCAGGAGTGGACAAATACTGAGAAATTACTTCCTTAAACTTTACTTACTTTAAAACATTACTTATAACCAAGTGAAAGTACAGATGTGTCAAATTATTTCTCAATTAAAAGTGAAAGTGTCTGGCACAAAAATGCACTGAGGTGAAAGTAAAAAAAAAAAGTTTTAAAAGGTAAATGTTTTTAACTGATGAAATTAAGTTAATATCATGTTTTTTTATGTGAAAAGTAACCTTTAGTACTTATCTAAAACTGTTAGATGATTTTTGTTTTGAAACAACCACACCATTTTGCCGACAAAACAGGTTAATTAAATATAATTAAATAGCAAATTAGTAATTTAATATACTAAAGGTACCTCAATAAGCTTTTTCAAATTAGATGAAATTCATGCCTTCTTAGGAGGTAAAGGAGACACCTCATTTTATATGACTCTTTGTTTACTCCAGCGTAGTCAAACATTTTTCTGAGGTAAAGCCAAGCACTCATCTGCAGGTTCAACACTGCAGTCTGGTGGCTTATTCATTTTCAAATGCACACAGACAGCCATAGAACTAATTACATTGTGTAACATGAGGAGGTCACAGCTTAGAACAAACTAGTATGATTCTTAATTTTTCTACACTAATTAACGTGACTGAACTGAAATGTCTGGATGCTAAACTCAGCCCATTCTAGTGATGTGGAGCATTATTGGCTGGATGACAGAAAAGACTTTCAGGATTTGTAAGAAGTAAATTGAAGGCCGAAATAAATAAAGGTAAAAAATAATACACAACAATGTACATTTACTCAAGTGTTTTCTATCCTGGACAACATCTGCCTTGGAGAGAATAATACTTTCAAAGGTCCAACAAGTTTGGAGACACTCATAATAGATTTTGGTCCATTCCTCTATGCATAATAATTTAAGCCCCTTTATTTCTTAGGTTTGTGCACATGGACTTCCCTCTTCCAACTGGTTTTCACTGAGGTTTAAATCTGGAGACTGAGATTGTCATGTGAAGTATGTTTGCCTCACCATCTTGTTGAAAACTCTATCTACAATCAAGTCTGAACCTTCTGGCAGAGGCAACCAGGTTTTGCACTGAAATATCCTGATAATCAAGTAATTGGTTACAATGCAATATTGAGTGAAAATGTCAAATTTGAAGAAAAATGGAGTTCATTACCTTTTTGTCAGTTCCTTTACGAAAATAAAAATTGTACAAGATCACTTTGAGAAATTCAAATGAAACATCATATTGACTGCATGCAGTATCTCTATAAAATGATATGGATGCTATAAACAATCATTAGGTAATATCCTGAGGAGATAATGAATCATACTTGGTTAATCAGTTATTTTGAGTTTGTTTCATGGAAGTTGGAAACCTAATGCTGATTCATAAGAAGCTAAATTAATATCAAAACACAAGGACTTCATTTTGGAGTTCTTTTTGTCTTGTTTTATTCCTATTGCTATGATTGATCATTGCCAACACTCTCTTTGAATTTTGGGTTAGAGACTGCTGCTGAATCCACTTTTATGCACACTTTGTTAAAGAGCACATTAAGGCTACAAAAAGGACACTCAGGAGCACCATTTTGAAGTCCTGAGAAATGAGAAATAGGACACCACCCTTCAAACTTGTGCAAATGGGAACTGTGAGAACAACAAGGGTGCCTTTTGGGAAAGGGCATTATAGCCTTGTTTCCTTGACTCCAAGGACCCTAGAAAAAAAACCTTAACTGACTGAATTATTAAACAGATGCACTGATGGACAGACATATATGTTTTTACTGTATAGTCACCTATATCTTTATAACAGTAAAAATGATGTTCCTCTCTGAGTGACTCAGTGAATTTGTCTTTGCTTTGAGTGCTATTTATTGATCTAGACCTCTGTTCTCCTTTGGCATTTCCTGAATTTCCTCCATGCTGAATATGAGCAGATTGTTTAAAAGGGGCTTGTTTTGGCAGATTCAGGGTGTTGGGGAATGGGAGGGAAATGTATCCCTGTACCAACATTCCAACATTTTGTTGTGTTTTTCCCAGTGGAAAATAAAAGAAAATAAAAGTAAGAATTTGTGGGGAACAAGATTGAAATCAGTTTCATTGCCATGTCTGTTTAGAGAGCTATAAAGTAATGTGAGCACTTGTTTTTGTCCTTTTCATGGTTGCAATGACAGGATGGGATCCCTCAGCTGGCCCCTTAGGCTATTTTTTCCAACAAAAGCAGCTCTTCACAAGACAATTGTGTAAATGACAGTATAAATTAGACCTTTGGGACATGTGATGCTTATCAAAAGGGAAGGAAAGACTCCCACACTATCTGTTAATGGACCAGGACTGTAGTATCCTGGAAGAATGCCTTTAAATCATCTTAGAGAGAAATATGCAAATAAGTAGCATGATTTAATACCATGTCATTATTATAACATTGTGAAAGTGCTTCTTTTGCACTGACTGAACAGTTTCTCCAATGAATCTGAGAGCCTTTGCTGCTGCCTGAGTTATGGCAAAGCAATTTATCCATCCATCCATCCATCCATCCATCCATTATCTGTAGCCGCTTATCCTGTTCTATAGGGTCACAGGAAAGCTGGAGCCTATCCCAGCTGACTATGGGCGAGAGGCAGGGTACACCCTGGACAAGTTGCCAAGTCATCGCAGGGCCAAAGCAATTTAATTCGGGTTAAATCATGAAATTACTACATCTCCAGTGTACATGGGCAGGTATTGTCAGTGCTAGATATGGCCAATATTATCTGATGTTTCACATTCTTCAATGACCACTGCAAATCATTTAAACAATCTAGCAATGTAAATGTACAGGGTCTCCAGGTCAGGAGGTAAAGGGTGACACAGCTAGCAGGATAACCATGACTGTGACTAAAGCCCAACGTCACAAGACTGTTTGCTCTTAGTCAATCATTTGGGTTTTTATAGGCTAAAACAATACCTTCCAGAGCAGCACAGCCAGCAGGAGGAAGATGAGGATTCCCACAAGCAGACTGATGGCAATGATCCAACCCACCACATAACCCCTGGGTTCCTGACTATGCAGTGCCTCAAATACCAGCTGCAACGTAACAAAGGAAAACTAAACAAAAATATACACAAATTCTCACACATATTTAACAGACGTGGTATATCTAAGGAAAAAACCCATCACAGCCTGAGACAATCATAGTTGGATTTTAATTAAGACAAAATGTGTGATATTTAGATTTCACTGCAGACCACAGTCATGTATTTGGAATGAAGTGTCTGGATCACCTATTGCATGGCTGCCTGGTTTTAACACATTCAATACATGTGAAAACATATTTAATTTTATAAATATTACAGTGATTATATATAAATGCAAAGATGTATCTTATCAGCTCATCTACACATTAAAAGATATGAAGAAAGGCAATGTGTTTATAGTGCATTACTTTGGAAAAGAAAAATAACTAATAACTGAAGGGAAGTGAAATACAACCCCAATTTCAAAAAGTTGGGATGCTGGGTAAACTGTAAATAAAAACAGAATGCGATAATTTGCAAATCATGGAAACCCTATATTTAATTGAAAATAGGACAAAAACATATCAAATGTTGAAACTGAGAAATTTTATGGTTTTTTGAAAAAGTATGCTCATTTTGAATTTGATGTCAGCAACACATTTCAAAAAAAGTTGGGACAGGGGCATGTTTATCACTGTGTTGCATCACCTCTACTTTTAACAACACTCTGTAAATGTTTGGGAACTGAGGAGACCAGTTGCTGTAGTTTTGAAAGAGAAATGTTGTCCCATTCTTGCCTGATATACAATTTCAATTGCTCAACAGTTCGGGGACATGTACCCATGTCATGTGCACTAATGCACCCTCATACCATCACAGATGCTGGATTTTGAACTGTGCACTGATAACAAGCCAGATGGTCCCTCTCCTCTTTAGTCTGGAGGACGTGGTGTCCATAATTTCTAAAAAGAATTTCTACTTTTGATTCATCAGACCTCGGGACAATTTTCCATTTCGCCTCAGTCCATCATAAAAGAGCTTGAGCCCAGAGAAGGTGGCAGTGTTTCTGGATATTGTTTATATATGGTTTTAACTTGCATTCGCGGATGCAGTAATGAACTGTGTTCATGGGTGATGGTTTTTTGAAGTGTTCCTGAGCCTATACAGTGACTTCCACTACAAACACATGTCTGCTTTTAATGCAGTGTCCCCTGAGGGCCTGAAGATCACAGGCATCCATTGTCAGTTTTCAGCCTTGTCTCTTGCATACAGAGATTTCCCCAGATTCTCTGAATCTTTTAATGATATTCTATTCTGTAGATAATGTGATCCCCAAATTCTTTGCAATTTTACATTGAGGAATGCTATTCTTAAATTGTTGCACTGTTTGCCCATGCAGTCTTTCACAGAGCGGTTAACCCCTCCCCATCTTTACTTCTGAGAGACTCAGGCTCTCTGAGATGCTCTTTTTATACTCAATCATGTTACTGACCTATTGCCAATTAACCAAATTAGATTTTATAGCATTACACAACTTTTTCAGTGTTTTATTGCCCTCTCCCAACTTTTCTGAAACATGTTGCTGACATCAAATTCAAAATGAGCATATATTTTTCAAAAAACAATAAAATTTCTCAGTTTCAACATTCAATATGTTGTCTTTGTACTATTTTCAATGAAATATAGGGTTTCCATGATTTGCAAATTATCACAGTTTTTTTTTTAAATTACAGTTTACCCAGCGTCCCAAATTTTTGGAATTTGGGTTGTATATATTGGGTTGTCATACGAGATTTTCATAAATACTGTACATAATTATTCGAGTATACTGACTCTCAAGGGTATCCAAAAGAGACCCACTTAAATCACTAGTCAATGTAATCTCTCTCTCTCTCTCTCTCTTTTACTACTGACACAATATATGGCCTGTGACCTTAAAATGTGGAAGAATTTAACCTGAAGTACAGTAACAAAAATAGACTTTTAAATCCAACCCTGAACCACAACACTGCTTATCACAATTCCACATCTCTAACATGTACAAACCATTGTTGCCAAATTACTTTAATGCTGCATGGCTTGTGAGATATGGCTACATCTGATTATAAAAAACAAATTCCTACATTTTGCCAATCTGCACTATCCTAGGCAGAATTACAGGGAGGGAAAGATCAGGCCTCCACCTTCTTCCGAGTTAACTTCCTATAAATTCTCATATCTTCCATCTTTCTCTACTATTGATGATGTTTCTGCTCCACCACCTCTCAGTCTCCTCCTTACTATTCAACAACTCATATCCACGAGTCTTTAGTGGGGGTCTGGCTATATAGCATAAAGTATAGTAAAAGCATTCCTGCCAACATCAATCTCATTGTGCTTAGAGCTTTAGAGAGTGTTGGAGCATCTGGGTCATGACTCAAAATTTTCACTGTCAGCTTTCTCTTCAATGTCATGCAATAAGCAATTAAGTCAAGTGTACAGAGTATAAAATGGACTGCCTTGACATAATGCTAAGTATAGTATTTTTTAAATAGAACTGATAATAGACTGCTACTCACAGAAATGTCCTCTGGTAGGCCAGTGGGCACCTCCATAGCTCGGCTGTCCACTTGGACATGGCTTCGTGTAACAAACTGAATAACTGAAGAGCTGTCCTGCATTAAACACAAACTGGGACTATTTACTTGTATTTGGAAGGAAGCTTGGCGTGGTGTTGGTTAAGTATCATAGAAGATTAAAGTTTTGCACATTTTTGCTTTCACATCTTTTTTGGGTGGTGAACATGTTTATTATTATTGGTCAAGAAAGAGCTTACTTTCTTAAGTGTTTCAGTGTTCAGTAGCATTTGCACATCAATTACTGTAGCCTCATCTTTTGCTTGGGATCCTAGGCTACAGGAAATGGTTAGACAGGCTCTTCCTGGCCGGTCACAGTCCTGTAGACAGAGGTCACCATCATCATATTACACACACACACACACACACTCTTGCATTTTGCTCAACACAAGAACTGCAGTTAGGTATTTGGTACAATATTATATGGTGGTTTAAAAGTAACAAGGTATACATAGTTCATGGAAACCATCCATTATCTATACTGCTTATCTGTTAGAGTTGTGGGGTAAGCTGGAGCCAATTCCAGCTGACTTTGGGGCAAGAGAAATGATCACACTCACACCTACAGGCAATTTAGCCCATGTTTACATTAGACCGTATCAGCGGATCATCAGATTAATGTTTTTAAAACGATTAGTGTGCACACAGCAACACCAATACACGATTTGCGTGCACACAACAACACCAATACATGGATACGCTCGGCTCCGCAGGCATCCTGCGCTCCAAATCACTCCGCCCTGAACAGCGAGTCCCCTCTGGAGGGTGCGCACTCCGGCCCTGCGCAGCTCACAGAGCGCGCGAGTGAAGCACACTAGCAGTGTTTTCGGGACTGAGCCGCTGTGTGTGTGATCCCAGCGCATATCACTTAACACTTGCAAGTGGAAGGATGGCAAGCCTAAAGACAATCATAACTACACAATGGGCAGTATTTGCATCAGTATTTGCAGTATTTTCATACTTTTATACTCTTTAATGAAAGGTGATACAAGGCGGAAGTCCGCGCCGTTTTTCAGCAGTCGCGTCACATGACCAACGCCAGCGAATCAGGAAGGTGGATGTCACAGTGACGTTGTCCAATGAGACGCCAGCTCGAGCTCAGCACAGCGTATCCGCGTATTCTGAACGTTTACACAGCACCGGAGCTGACACGATCTGGATTGAATGCGTGGACGCTGGCGGATTCCCGTTTCCCGGCGTTTCCAGGCGGTTTAATGTAAACGGACAGTGCATCCGCGAAGAAAATGAGACAGATACGGTCTAATGTAAACGTAGCCTTAGAGTAGCCAGAGCACTTGGAGGGAGCACGCAAGAGAAATCCACACAGGCACAGGGAGAACTTGCAAATTTCGCATAGAATGGACCTAGTTAGCCACGAGATTTGAACCCAGAACCTTCTTGCTGTGATGCAACAGTGCTAACCACTGCACCATCGGGTCAGCCAGAAGCCATATAACAAGCTAAATAAATATCTCCAAACACAATTTTCAATAGAATATTAACTTTTTGGGAACAGGAAATGACATTCTTGGCTTACCAAGACTTTCCTGCCAGACTTGGTGAAGAACGCAAATATGGTGTGGAAAATACTCTCTCTGTCCTGGGGGATGATGCATGGTGTGGGGTTTCTATGCCATGTACAGTTCCCTCTGCCCTCAGCTACCTGGAGGACACCACAAGAGCCTTTCACACACTTACACAGGACTCACTAACAGACATTTATCAGGAAAACGTTAAGCATGAAGACAAGTCAGAGTTGAAAACCTAGGAAAACTGACACAGGAACAGAACAGAAAACAATACATTACAAACATTAGGAGAGTGACAACAAGCGCAAAAACAAGTTCAGTGGGAGATTCATATCTTTTGAATGTGAGTGCCTGCATCCTGTTTAAATACCATGTGAAGGCTGCAAGTTTGAATGATGCGAAACCTGAACATTAGCGTGCTGATACACTGATATTGTCCAAGGTTTTGACTGTGAAAATGGCATACGAGTGCACTCTGAATAGCTGCATTGTGAGTTTTCTCTTTGTGAAATGCCTTACAAGCAGCTGAAGGTCTGAGGCAATGAGTGCTGGCTGCTTCAGTCGATGAATGTTGTAGGAAACCATGCATTAAAACTGTTGTATTCCATTAAATTTTTACAGCATAAATGTATTAGTTCAGTTTCGACATACACTACATAATTTCATTCCAGTTTCCAGTTTCAGAGTAGCTTTATAAAGATAATTGACATATCGGATGAGTCTGAGGTTGGCTGGGATAGTCATCCTCATTCTACATGGATGAACTCTGACCGGCTGAGTGATTTAAGAGATAAAAGGATGGTCAATCAGTAGGAGTTCAGAGGCTCCTCCTGAACAGGTTTCCTCATTTCAAGTGATTTATCACTTAACCTCCATCTTACACCAGTGTCCCTAGGCAATTCTTCCCCCTCTCACCTTTTTCACCTCTGTCCTCTCCCATCAGACAAGGTACTTCCATCTGTGGAAATGTCTAATGGCTTCTCCATTGTTTTGCTCTTGCTACCCTCAGTGCTGCATCACTGTACGGTGCCATTCCTCAAATGACAGTTTTACAACTACCCTCAACAATACCACTCACTCATTCCATTACCAACAATCCAATATTAAAAATACTGTCTTTAAAGAACAGGAACACATTACATTAAAACACCACCTCGTCAGAGGGCAGTATTTATAAACCAATGCTCAGTGGTAACTTTTCCACTCAATGGCATACTATCATTAAAACGCCTAAAAAGTCTAAAATAAGTGTCTAAAATGTCAATTAGACACATTAAAATGTTAAAATCAAACCAAAAGCAATTTAAGATACTGTATGTTAGATGCTGAATGACCAATTAAAAACAGGTCACAATCACAGAATGATGGACTCTCAGCTTCTGTACAATGGGCCTCATTTATCACTCTGGATACAAACAGATTTATTAATAAATCATTCATACAAGCATTTGCACAAAAAAGGGGGGGGGGGCACAACACCCATTCCTGTCCTATTCGTGCTCCTGAGTATGTGTAAATGGACAGCTGATTGGATCAGATTGATTACTGCATCCTCATATATTAACCTCAAGACAAAGTTTATTTATAGAGCACATTTAAAACACCAGAGATTGAGCCAAACTGCTGTACACTAAAAGGCATTACAAGCACAATACAAACAGCAATCCAAAAAACAAATCATTCGGGGGAAAAAAAAACAACCTAGTACCATGGCCTCTCACATAATCACATTAAAAACCATTACCATAAAAAGCAAAGAAGAAGAAATTGGTCTTAAAAATGTTTTTAAAATGTTGACAGAATTACATGCCCTAATGCGAAGTGGAAAATCACTCCAAAGCCTATGGGCAACAGTTGAGAAAACTCTGTCACCCCTTCAGCTGAGATCTTGGCACTACAAGGAGTAGTTGGCTGGGTGACCTTTCAGTGCCAAGTGGGGTTGAAAGGGATCATAAATATATTTTGGAGCAAGACCATGTAAGGCTTTAAAAACAAACAGCAAGATTTTAAACTTAATGCAGAATCTCACCAGTAACCAGTGGAGAGAAGTTAGTACAGGTGAGATATGATCCTTTTCCTAGTGCCAGCTAAAAATCTAGTTGCTGAATTTTGAACCAGCTGAAGGCGAGCTAGTGCAGATTAAGCCAAAACCACACATAAGGAGTTGGAATAGACAAGTCTAGATGTGATAAAAGCACAAATAAATATTCCCAAGTCCTTCTGTGACACACAAAAAAAATCAGTTTGCAATTTGTCTCAGTTGGTATAATCTGGATTTAACAACAAGAGAGATTTGTTTATTGAATCTAAAAGATGACTCAAAGATTATACCAAGGTTCCTGATGATAATCATTATGGATCATTGTCATGAAGACGGACTGTTGCCAATAAAGAACCTGAGTGCTGATTTAAGCAGTTAGAGGAAGAAGGGCAGAAGATAATGACCTCTCTTTTATTTTCATTTAGCTGGAGGAAATTTTGAATCAAATATATTTGATCTTAAATCCAGCATTTGATATCACCAAGGCACTCTACCATCTTTGTTATAGATGAGATGATACAGCTGATGACCCTGAAAGTGACCTTAAACAGACATGAGGGTAGAATGTCCAAAGGCTAGTTAGACGACTTCGTGTGTAGCACTATATCAGCTAGGTGAGAAGAGGAAACTGGTTGAAACCAAGTGAAATGACTGTGCACTTGTCTGTTGGGAGCTGGTATTGACACAGAGTGATCGGCTCCTGGTTGAATAATGCTAGTTCGAAAGTCTTGAAATTTCTTGATAAAATAATTAAGAAATGGACTTCCGGTGATGTGAGGAAAGGAGTAGACGCACACACCACACACTCCCACTACTTTTTGTTAAAAACCTTTTACAACCTAAAATTTACCCCCTTTCTGTTCGATAAAAGCAATCGCTGTCCTTAGACTGCATCATGTCATATAGTTTTAGACAATCTAAGAAGGACAATGCTAAACAAGACAACCCCTCAGAGGCTACGCAGGTTAGCATGCCTGCTCTGGCCAGCCTACTCAAGGAGCACCGCAAATCCATTTCTGCAGCTTTCGCCTCTGAACTCAAATCAGCTTTGGTCTCACTTGAAGCCAAACTCAACACTGTACAGACTACTGTGACGACTTCGGAGAGCAAATTGCAAGTCTGGAGGCTAACGCTAACTCAAATGAAGACCGCTTCCAGGCCCTCGAGATAGCGTACTCTAAGCTAACAGAAGCATGTGCTAAACTCAAGGCTAAAAACATTGATTTGGAAGGATGGAGTCGGCAAAATAATGCCAGAATTGTTGGCTTACCAGAATCTATCGAGGGTCCCAGGCCCACAGCCTTCTTCTCTAATGTCCTCATGGAGATATTCAGTGACCAGGTGCTGCAATCCCCCCCGGAGCTTGATCGTGCACACCGCACGCTGGCTGCCAGGCCTCCGCCAGGAGACAGACCCAGACTGGTGATTGTATGCTTCCATCAACACCAAGTAAAGGAGCTAGTGATTCAGGAAGCTCACAAATGGCAGAACAACCTCAGATATCACGACAACCCGGTTCGCATCTACGAGAATTTCTGCCCTGAAGTCCAGGAACAGCAAGAGGTCTACTGAGATGTTATGGCTACACTCTACAACCAGGGCTTGCGTCCGGCTCTCCTGTACCCAGAAAGGCTCCAGATCACCAATAGAGATAGCAACAAGAAATGATTCTCCTCTGTCAAGGAAGCCACCACCTTTACAAAGTCTCTGCCTGCATGTAGCGAGGACACCTTAGCCTGAACCTTTGAGGACCCTTCTGTAAATCACTCTGTGATGTTGGCATCCTCAATAAATATTAAATAAAAATAAAAAAGAACCTGGTGTCGGCTAGGCTAGCCTGACTAACTGCTAATGCAGACCACCGCAGGAGACATCCTAACCCATTCATCTGGTAAGGCTGTTACTGTTAGCAAACGATGCCCAGTTAATTCAGGCTCATCACCTCAGTTGAAGCTCCCTGGGTTGCTGCCACTGTCCATGCAGCCCCCTATTGACTTTTTTTTTTTTTATTTTGGGATTGCAGATTGTAATGCATACCAGAGGTAACGAAGTGCATTTACTTGAGTACTGTACTTAAGTACACTTTCTGAGTATTTGTACTTTACTTGAGTATTAATTTTTTTTGACAACTTATGACTTTAACTTCACTACATTTGAAAGACAAATATCGTACTTTTTACTCCACTATATTTCTATCAAGGTCCTCGTTACTTGTTACTATGAAGTGGCTTTGAAAGTGGATGTTTTTTTCTTTTCTAAAACATGATTGTTTTTTTCACTGGTGACACTGAGACAGCCCAACAGTAATCACTAGGGTCACATCACATCCACAGACTGTATAAAATCAAGTTCAGTGATTTCTCCGCAGCATGATTTAACACAATCAGTTGATGGCAGAATGGAAGGAGGCGGTTCTTCTGGGGAATGAACACACTCTTGGCTTTACCTAGAACCCACGTTTCAGTTTTCTGAAAGGAATAAAAAGTTTCATTTTAAATGTTTGCTTTGTTTGCCTAAAACGGCGCACATCACAGCCTACAAAAACTTGCCGTCCAACCTGCGGGAGCATATTGAGGTATGTAAACATTTTATTCCAAGAGAAAGCTTGCAATGAAGTTGTCTGTGCTTTTAGAGCTAGCGATAATGTTGCAATAGAGATCTTGCAGTCACGTGACCGGAAAGTACACAACCGCCATCGTGTCGGTCAAAAACACCGCTGAATACTGCTGCACTCGTGTACAGAATGGATCAATTTCAACCGACGGACTACACGGCTCATTTTTCTAATGAACAGATAACTAGATGCATGTCTAAAATAAACGATCTACAGATTTGTGACCCTTATGGCTTTCCGGACGGAGTTTTCACGACCGGATTTTGAACTGCCAGCGGAATACCCGGACGTGTATGATTACCTCATCAACTTTTCCTCGCTGTTCAGTGGTGAAGCACTGCGTGCTTATAAATCTCTGGACAGTTTTCTTTACAGAAATTCAGGATTTGTCAGTGACTCAGATGTGGCATCTTGTAAACAAGAAAATGATCCTCACTGGATGGGTAAGTCCAGCCAATTATAGAATAGAATAAGGTAATTCCAAATCGTCCGTGTTGTTTACATGGATCTGGCGTTGGAGAGGTAGAGGCTTGGCAGTGGAGATTTGAGTGGCTGTTTTCTGAGCTTAGTCAACAGGCCGGCTCTGCCTGTAGCCTCGCTTTTGCTTCGGCTCCCGGCGCTGCCTCCTTCGCTTTGCTTCCGATAACAATCCACGGAGACCCCGCTGGTCTCGCAATCTGGTCTCGTCCAGAATGTTTTTTTTTTTCTCGTCCGGAATGTTGTGCATGCGATGGAAATCGCTACAAACCGTCATTTTCTGCTGGAAACCAATGTCCAGTAAGTCCATATGGTTGTAGTGGATATTGAAGTCCGGTACAGACGAACAACACGCAAAAATACACACAAAAAACATAAAAACCGTGCACATGTAGGGAGAGCTTGTAGCCACAGCCGTTGTAGTAGAATTGTATATAGTAGGGTTTTCCAGAAGAAAAGGTAGAAGTAAAAGCAGAAGTAGAACCAGAAGTAGAAGTAGAAGGCGGAATATGGCGTTTGACCGACAAGATGGCGTCTGTCACAATCTGGATCGGCTGTGACGTCACATGCAAGATCTCTATAGCTATGTAGTCTGGTTAGTCAAATGACTTTCTATGGATTTGCTTACCAAGTTGCCATAGCCTTGTCCACGGCTAATGTTAACACATAGTTAGTTAACTTGGACACTGTTAGGCCGAATCCCATTTCACCCCTTGGACATACCCCTTGGCCCTTCCCCTCCATTTTGCGCGTTCACGTGAAGGGGTAGGGGTATCCCAATCCCAGTTAACGCGGAGGGGTAGGGGAAGGGGTAGGGCTTCTGTACCCCTCCAAACGGAGATTTTCCTGGAGCTGACTCCGAACGAAGGGGTTTGAGTGATTTCCCACAATGCCATGCGGATTTCAGCGAGATTTCATGTGGATTTCAGAAAGATGGCGGTTCCCGCGGCGAAAGATTGTCATAAATGTATTTTCTCCATTATTAACGTGTTTTAAGTTGTTATCCAGAGGAAACACGCCGCTTGATTCGCTTTCGAGCTGAGAATGAGCAGCGATTTCTGAAATCCAAGCTGCTGCTAAATAGCTTTGGGAGTGAGTATTGTTTTCGGTTGCTTGACTGCGTACGTTTTGTTCTGTTATTCTCGCTTTTATTGTTTACATGAGTGTTCTGACACCTCATTCTGTCGGATGTGGTGCACGAAGCGCCAAAGATATCCCATTCAGTGGTGTTAGTTAACAAATCACACCCTGCCAGCAGAGATTTCTGGTTCTGCCTCTGGCTCTGACTGTAGCGGCTGGTCGCAGCCAGTGACGCATTTGGTCGCGTTTTGCTAACGTAAACGCTGACGGAGGTACGTGATGACGTATGCGATCGTTGAAGGGCTATCCCAATACGTAGGGGTTGAATTTCAAGCCCTATCCCTTGTAGCTCAGTTTCAAGGGGAAGGGCCAAGGGGAAGGGGGAGGGGGAGGGGTAGAAATTAGAATTGGGATTGGGCCTTAGTCTCATCTCATCTCATCTCATCTCATTATCTCTAGCCGCTTTATCCTGTTCTACAGGGTCGCAGGCAAGCTGGAGCCTATCCCAGTTGACTACGGGCGAAAGGCGGGGTACACCCTGGACAAGTCGCCAGGTCATCACAGGGCTGACACATAGACACAGACAACCATTCACACTCACATTCACACCTACAGTCAATTTAGAGTCACCAGTTAACCTAACCTGCATGTCTTTGGACTGTGGGGGAAACCGGAGCACCCGGAGGAAACCCACGCGGACACGGGGAGAACATGCAAACTCCGCACAGAAAGGCCCTCGCCGGCCACGGGGCTCGAACCCGGACCTTCTTGCTATGAGGCGACAGCGCTAACCACTACACCACCGTGCCGCCCACACTGTTAGTTAGCATGTAAAAACGGAGTTATGCTAACATGAATAATGTTAGCTTATCTGAAGTGCTTTCACTTCATGTTTCTGTTAATCTTGCCAAATAAACAGAATGTAGAAATGTTTAATTTCTAGTAACATTAGCTACCCAGTATGATTTTGAGCTTGAAAAGATTTTGCTAGCATGTCAGGTGGAGCTTCACTGACTAGCTAGCTTAACATTAAACCACCATGATTCCACAGGCAGACTCATATGTGCATAAATACATACACTTGCGAGACCTGTGAGATGGACAGTATTGTACTAGTCAGTCACAACAAATTGTTGCCATTTTTTGTTTTGATGTCAGATGATGGTCTTGCATTTTTTGGTCTTGCTTAAAGCAATGTTGCTTTTGGGCAGTTATTAAGCTCGAGGTGTGGATCTGGGTTTTAAGCAGGTTGAATTGTCACTTTTATTTTCTGAGCAAGCTGCATTTACAGCTATTCCACTGTCTTCCTGATTAACATACACATGCATGTGTGCACACACTGCCAGAGCTGGGTCAGAACACTACCATGCTGCTTTGTGTGGTTGGGGAGGAGTGTTACAATAAAAAAAAAAATTAAATGACAATGGCTCTTTTTCAGTTCAGGTGTGTTTCATTTTGTAACATTCTACCAGGCGTTTATTCTACAGGTTCTACAAGTTAGTCAGTAAATCCAGTCAGTTGCTTCAGAGCCATTAGGTATTGTAAGCGTTGTGGCAATAATACAACAATGCGTTGACAGAAAATGTACTTTTAATACTTAAGTATTTTTAAAAGCAAGTACTTCAGTACTTTAACTTAAGTAAAAATTTGACTGTACAACTTTCACTTGTATCGGAGTAACATTTGACCAGTGGGATCTGTACTTTCACTTAAGTAATGAAGTTGGGTACTTTGTCCACCTCTGATGCATACATTCCTCAAACCAGTAGTATTATCTCTTCTGCATTCCATACATTTTCAGTATTTCTGAACTTTATACAGTTTGGGAGAGATTAAGTGTTTACATAAAAGAATGTAAAGAGTGACAGGTAAGTCCAGGAGAGGTTAGAGAAGAGGAGATTAAATTAAATTACAAATTTGAAAGATAAGAAGGGGTTCAACATATATGTGCATATACAGTAAAGTTAAAGTTGCAGGAAAACAAGAACTTTACATAATCATTCACTTGACACCTCTATAAAGTCTGGTCGTATGGGTTTTACATATTTGACCCACTTAGTCCATAACTTAATAAACAGAGTTTTCTTGAGACAGAGAGAGAAAGTGATCCTTTCCATATTGTAAATCTCATTTAGTATATTTATCCATTCTTGTATTGTAGGGGGTTCAGGGAGCAGCCAGTGTCTCGTAAGTGCTTTTTTGCAGGCACATATTAAAATACCAAACAAATATTCATCAGTGCACCTTGCCTGGAAGTCAACATGTCCTAAAAATAAAGTGAGAAACTGAAAGGGCAGGTCAGTATCAAACATCTTTCTTAATGCATTATGAATCTCTACCCAGAATGGTTTTATCACTGGGCAGTCCCAAAATATATGCTAATGGTCAGCCTCTTGAGATGCACACTGTCTCCAACATTTAGCATCTCCTCCCACCACACATACTTTTTGCTTTGGTGTGATAAAAAAAAATTAATAAAACACTTCCATCCAAACTCCCTCCACATATGAAAGTTTGTACATTTCCACTGGAGTTCACACACATTCAGCCAGACCTCGTTTGATATTGTAAGGTTACCCTCTCTCCCCCACTTTTCTTTGATGTGTTCTGTTATGTGTGACTTTTTTGTCAACAGGCCTTTGTAAATGGCCCCCTATTTACTTTTATTGCGCTAACCTTAAGTGGGGATGGTGCTCAGTTTTTTTGGCTAACTGTGTTAGTATGGACACTGGTTCTTGAACAATTTTTAAACAGCCAGCGGTATTTTTTTGGCCTTTGTTCAGTCTGGTTCTTTATTCCGGAGGAAACTATTATGGTCTGCTTGAGTAATGTTCACTGGGCAACCCTACTGACTGTTTTATTGTGACCCTGATATCTTATTTTCTTTCATTATCACTGAGAGACTTTATCCTGGCCACCGCCATCTTGTTGAAGCGAGAGGGGCTGCAGCGCCCCTCCTGCCCTAGAGGAGGAACTGCTGGGGTTGATATATACATACTTTTGTAGCCTCTTCAGCTCATACATATCCTTCAAAACCTGGAACTTTTTTTTAATATGTGTGTATGTGTATGTATATATACAGTGGTGCTTGAAAGTTTATAAACCCTTTAGAATTTTCTATATTTCTGCATAAGTATGACCTCAAACATCATACAGATTTTCACACAAGTCCTAAAAGTAGATAAAGAGAACCCAGTTAAACAAATGAGACAAAAATACTATACTTGGTCATTTATTTATTGAGGAAAATGATCCAATATTACATATCTGTGAGTGGCAAAAGTATGTTAACCTCTAGGATTAGCAGTTAATTTGAAGGTGAAATTAGAGTCAGGTGTTTTTAATCAATGGGATGACAATCAGGTGTGAGTGGGCACCCTGTTTTATTTAAAGAACAGGGATCTATCAAAGTCTGATCTTCACAACACGTTTGTGGAAGTGTATCATGGCACAAACAAAGGAAATTTCTGAGGATCTCAGAAAAAGTGTTGTTGATGCTCATCAGGCTGGAAAAGGTTACAAAACCATCTCTAAAGATTTTGGACTCCACCAATCCACAGTCAGATTGTGTACAAATGGAGGAAATTCAAGACCATTGTTACCCTCCCCAGGAGTGGTCGACCAACAAAGATCACTCCAAGAGCAAGGCGTGTAATAGTTGGCAAGGTCACAAAGGACCCCAGGATAACTTCTAAGCAACTGAAGGCCTCTCTCACATTGGCTAATATTAATGTTCATGAGTCCACCATCAGGAAAACACTGAACAACAATGGTGTGCATGGCAGGGTTGCAAGGAGAAAGCCACTGCTCTCCAAAAAGAACATTGCCGCTCATCTGCAGTTTGCTAAAGATCACATGGACAAGCCATAAAGCTATTGGAAAAATGTTTTGTGGACAGATGAGACCAAAATAGAACTTTTTGGTTTAAATGAGAAGCGTTATGTTTGGAGAAAGGAAAGCCCTGCATTCCAGCATAAGAACCTTATCCCATCTGTGAAACATGGTGGTGGCAGCATCATGGTTTAGGCCTGTTTTGCTGCATCTGGGCCAGAACAGCTTGCCATCATTGATGGAACAATGAATTCTGAATTATACCAGTGAATTCTAAAGGAAAATGTCAGGACATCTTGAGATTCATCTCAAGAGAAGGTGGGTCATGCAGCAAGATACCGACCCTAAGCACACAAGTCGTTCTACCAAAGAATGGTTAGAGAAGAATAAAGTTAATGTTTTTAAATGGCCAAGTCAAAGTCCTGACCTTAATCCAATTGAAATGTTGTGGAAGGACCTTGAAGCAAGCAGTTCATGTGAAGAAACCCACCAACATCCCAGAGTTGAAGCTGTTCTGTACGGAGGAATGGGCTAAAATTACTCCAAGCCGGTGTGCAGGACTGATCAACAGTTACCGGAAACGTTTAGTTGCAGTTATTGCTGCACAAGAGGGTCACACCAAATACTGAAAGCAAAGGTTCACATACTTTTGCCACTCACAGATATGTAATATTGGATCATTTTCCCCAATAAATAAATGACCAAGTATAGTATAAGTCTCATTTGTTTAACTGGATTCTCTTTATCTACTTTTATTACTTGTGTGAAAATCTGATGATGTTTTAGGTCATATTTATGCAGAAATATAGAAAATTCTAAAGGGTTCACAAACTTTCAAGCACCACTTGAGATTTATTAGTTAATAAATCTCAAGAAATCTGACAGAATTTTAAGACAGAATGCTGTTAATATAAATTGCCTTTGGTTTTCCCAGCAGAGTGATGTAGTGCCATACTTCTACATGTGCATTTACCATAAGGCTTGCCCACGTGAATGATGTTCCTTAATTGGGAGGCATCATACACCTTGTACCCTTTCCCACTCTAAGGCAGATATGTGGTAGTGTAAAGGAGATAAAAGGCACTTTACTTAGGTGTCTTCTTTCTGTACAAACTCTCTAGTCTTCCATTAAATAAGTATCTGTCCATCTTTTAACAGGCTGATCATGACATACCAATATAGCCCTGCAAAGGGTCTTATTCAAAGTTAGACTTTCATTACTGCATTTCAAATAAGACTGCTTGTGATATTTACTAATGTTATGTAGTATGACCTGAGGTACTTGCTGTTTTATTAACTGAGAGTGATAACTCTGCTAAACTGTTAGAAACCACCTAGCAGCACTAGCACAGTGTGAAAATCATGGTCTGTCAAATGAACCAAAATATAATGTAGCTAAAAGTTGCTTACATCTATATACTTATTTCAAAATAGGCTTGTTGGAATTAACAACTTAATTGTGTTTTCTGTTGACCTTATGTCACTTTTATAAACATAATAATAGTGCATGTAGACTGGCTCCTGAGTGGTGCAACAGAAAAGTGTTTGCCCTATCATCCAAAGATTGAATCCTGATGATGCCACTGCCATCCAGGGTGGGAGTCTGGGAGAGCAAAATTGGCTGTGCACTCAGGAAGACAGAGATTTCCATCACATTTATGAAATACAGATGCAGGGAAGTGTTCAGCTGAATCTGATTTCACTCATGGACCTGCTTATTTGAAAATCTAATTGTGTTGTGTTGATGAAATAAATATAAATACCAAGGGTCGCAGTGCTTATATAGTGTGTATATGATAGAAATCACAATTACAAAAGACCAAAGTAATTTAATTTATCAATGTGTCATGCTCCGCCCCGGACATCCACTCCGGAGATTACGGATCTCTCACGCCAGCGCTGATCCTGATCCAGGACAGGAATTCCTTCTCACCTGCATTCACTTCCTGGTTTTCACCGCTGCTTATAGACCTTGTGCATGTGACGTCATGGTCACGTGATTATCTGTTTACACCGCCATATTGGGGATCACGCTTTCGCAAGTTTGTAAGTGATACCCGCTGTCGCCTTCTCAAGTCTGCCTCTTGACTTATGCTGAATCCCTGGATGTCACAGCGAAAAATCGCTATAGAGATAAGATTGCTGTCTTAGGGGTCGACCCATATATCATTAGTAAGAGTGAAACCAAATCTGTGCTTGATCACTATCTAATCAACACGCCAGGGGGTTACAGTGGTCAGTCACTAAAAGCCTACAAGTCACTAGAAGCTTACAGATATTTCTCCTCAGGATGGGTACGGAACGTGCTAGTTCATATGCGTGAAAAGCGTTTTGTTATTTCTTCACAGGTGCGTACCATACATTGACTTTTCAGAATAGATCTTATTTGCATATTGCTATTATCGATGTTGAAATGAAACATAATCCTGTTTGAACAAAAATAAGAACTTATAGTAATACAAATAGTACCAGGGTCTAGGAATACTGTAATAGTAATATAAATAATTAATGACATTCAGTATTATATACTCGTGTCCCAGTCTAAATCTCCATGTTTATAATCATAAAGGTGTTACACTCTCAACGGCTCAGCAACAAACCACTCAATGTGTGGATCATATGCGAGCAGGATGGTGTTATTGTGAGTGGCCACTGCACATGTATGGCAGGTCTGGGAGAAGTCTGCTCACACGTAGCAGCAACACTTTTTGCTGTTGAAACTTGTAAGCTATTTCCTTTTGAGTATGGCACAGCTTTAGTGTTTCTAATATTAATTTTCAACTATTTAAATCAAATTTTGAGTAATTCTATTTCATGTAATTCATCTCATCTCATCTCATTATCTCTAGCCGCTTTATCCTTCTACAGGGTCGCAGGCAAGCTGGAGCCTATCCCAGCTGACTACGGGCGAAAGGCGGGGTACACCCTGGACAAGTCGCCAGGTCATCACAGGGCTGACACATAGACACAGACAACCATTCACACTCACATTCACACCTACGGTCAATTTAGAATCACCAGTTAACCTAACCTGCATGTCTTTGGACTGTGGGGGAAACCGGAGCACCCGGAGGAAACCCACGCGGACACGGGGAGAACATGCAAACTCCACACAGAAAGGCCCTCGCCGGCCCCGGGGCTCGAACCCAGGACCTTCTTGCTGTGAGGCGACAGCGCTAACCACTACACCACCGTGCCGCCCTATTTCATGTAATTGGATCATGAAATATAAAGCGAGTGTTCGCTTGTACCCCTTTTCCACCAAATCAGTTCCAGGGCTGGTTCGGAGCCAGTGCTGGTGCTGGTTCACAACTCGTTCAACTTGCGAGCCAGCTGAGAACCAGTTTGCTTTTCCATTGCTCGTGGTGCCACGTCATTACGTCGCTGTATACGTCATTACGTCGCTGTATACGTCAGTTACATCGCTACGTTTGCTTAAACCTTGGCGCGAATATCGAAGCAAAAACAACACGGAAGAAGCAGCAGCAGCAACAACAACAATAATAATAATAATGGATGACTTCGCGTTTGTACAGCTGCGGCTTCTCGCCGCTTAAAAATGGCGATCTTTCGCGGTCTTCTTATTGTTGTTGGTCTTAACAACTCCGCCCCCCCGCTGACGTAAGCGGTTCTTTCCTCTGGCCCAGCAGAGAGTTGGTGCTAGCCTGGGACCGGTTTTTCTGGCCCCAGAGCCAGTTCTTTGTCAGTGGAAACAGGAAACCCGGTTCTAAACTAAGCACTGGCCCTGAACCAGCCCTGGAACTGCTTTGGTGGAAAAGGGGCATTGGTTCCCAGTCAACACATTTAACGGCAGCAATCCACTTCTTCCTCTGCTCTTGATCAGCGGGGAACCGGTAAAACGATAAACCCTTCATGCTTTTTCTGTTAGAGCACCCTACTGCCACACAACAAGCCATTCTGACTGAAAATGTTAATCACTCTCCAAAAATTTCCGCATGTGAAGTGAGCTGCGGCTTGATACCCAATATGGCGGATAAACAAACTTGACCTCTGACCTATGACGTAGGTGCACAAGGTCTATAAATACGCCGTTCTCAGACTCAGACCTCACCAGAATGTCTCATTTGCTTCTCTAGCTGTTTCTGTGCATCTCTTGCTTCTCATGGTTTTTCTCTCTAGCGATTTTTTTCTTGTTCATGGTTTTTGCACTAGCAGTTTTCTGGTTCATGTTTTCTTGCACTAAGGGTTATTTCTGATTCATGGTTTCTTGCACTAAAGGTCTTTTCTTGTTCAGGGTTTTTTTGCGCTAGCGTTTTTGTCTTTGCCTGTCTCATGTTTTTGTCAAGTTGTTTGTTCTCATTTTGCCTGGACTATTTTTGCCATTTGTTTTTTGTCCTGTTTGTTTGCCTTTTGCCATGCCCTTTCTTCCCTGTATTAAATCATCTTATTTATTGGATTACTGTCTGTGTTCTGCGTTTGGATCCGAACTTCACCATACCGCCACCCACCCTAACACAATGACTGTACAGACTACATACTTGTGAGATTACATTTTTGACAAAAGCTTTTCCTATGAAATCTAAACCAACACATATCAATCTTACAACTTAAAGTATGCACTTACTTGTGTGTCTATGATGTGGAACATATTGGCTCCATTGCCTGCCAGCCTGTTAGGTATCCTTATGTCCACAGTGGAGCCCGGTAGTCTGCTTGGCCCATTGTTTAGCACCTAAAACAACATTATTAGGGAAGTGGATACCTGCAGATGTCCAGCTTCAATTATTTGTATTGTAGATATGATCATCACATTATGTATCATCATGACACGGTACTATTTACTGTCTTCCTTTTTTTTTTTTTTAAACTTTAGCACATGCAAGAAAATCTACACTATAAGCTTAGCACTTTCCTGGTGATCAAATAAATAATTGCATACCTGAAAGGTAAAGTTGAGAGGCTGGAAGTTGCACTCCATGTGTTCCAGCTGAATAAAGCGAGAAGAGTCAACAGAATTTCCATACACAAATGAGGAAGGAGTAACCACACTGTGGAGAAAGGGGTAGGCATATTAGTCATATGTTTTGATCTAATGTTGCCAAATCGAAATGGACATGTTAAATACAATAGTGACACAAGTCATCACTGAAAGGTAAAACACAATAAGCAAAGTGTATTTTTGTGATTACATGGAAAAAAAGAAGCAAATATATGCTTGTTTATCTATTGATACAGAACACATGAAGGTGCTGAAAATCCATATCTATAGCAATATTACTGTCTCTATAGTAGAACAAAGTCTTAGAAACTTTCATCCAAAACAATTAGGAGTGGAGGGACAAACTGCATAACATTCATTCATTTTCTATACCACTTATCCATTGCGGGTTGTGGGTGGGCTATAGCCAATCCCAACTGACATTGGGAGAGAGGCAGGGAACACCTTTGACAGGTCACCAGTCAACTGTGGGGCTAACACAGAGAACACAGGAAACCCACAGTGACATGGAGTGGACATGCAAAATCCACACAGAAAGGCCCTGATCGACTAGCAGATTCGAACCAATGACCTGCTTGCTGTGAGGCGACAATGTTAACCACTGCACCATCTGCAGAACAGAGTTGTTTGTATTCACTTTTATGCCTCTATTTCAAACAGGACTCTAATTATGCATTTTGACCTGTTTTATTATGAAAATCCCGAGCATTACAACCAGTGTAATAAAAACAGAACAGCTGCTCAGCCATTGTTCAGCTGCACTGTCTGTGTGTGTGTGTGTGTGTGTGTGTGTGTGTGTGTGTGTGTGCAATGCACAATCATGTACAATAATTAACACTGAACACTGTTACTGTGCAATTTGTTTAAAAGAAAATGTAAAGCCTATCATGGGATGAAAATTATTACACAGCAGTATACAACAGATTGCATATTTTTTCTAGGTCTTACAACCCCAATTCCAAAAAAAGTTGTGATGCTGTGTAAAACATAAATAAAAACAGAGTGCAATAATTTGCAAATCATTGAAACCCTATATTTCATTGTACATAGTACAAAGATGATAAATGTTGAAACTGAGAAATTTTGTTTTTATTTTTTATTTTGGCAGCACGGTGGTGTAGTGGTTAGCGCTGTTGCCTCACAGCAAGAAGGTCCGGGTTCGAGCCCCGTGGCCGATGAGGGCCTTTCTGTGTGGAGTTTGCATGTTCTCCCTGTGTCCGTGTGGGTTTGCTCCGGTTTCCCCCACAGTCCAAAGAAATGCAGGTTAGGCTAACTGGTGACTCTAAATTGACCAAACTGTAGGTGTAAATGGTTGTTTGTCTATGTGTCAGCCTGGTGACTTGTCCAGGGTGTACCCTGCCTTTCACCCATAGTCAGCTGGGATAGGCTCCAGCTTGCCTGCGACCCTGTAGAACAGGATAAAGTGGCTAGAGATGATGAGATTTTTTATTTTTTAAATTATGCTCATTTTGAAGTGGATGCCAGCAACATGTTTCAAAAAAAGTTGGGACAGTGGAATCACAGATACACTGTGATGCATCACCTCTACCTTTAACAACACTCTGTAAATGTTTGGGAACTGAGGAGACCATTTGCTGTAGTTTTGAAAGTGAAGTACTGTCCCATTCTTGCCTGATATACTTTTTTTTTTTTGGTCTGGGGTTCTGGGTCTCCTTTTGCAGGCAGGCCAGTTTAGCACCATGCCTCTCTTATGACAGAGTAGTTGTAATATGTGCAGAATGCGGTTTGTCATTGTCTTGCTGAAATAAGCAAGGCCTTCCCTGAAAAAGACATCTGGATGGCAGCATGTTGCTCCAAAACCTGCATATATCATTCAACATTAATGGTGCCTTCCCAGATGTACAAGCTACCCATGCCATGTGCACTAATGCAGCTGCATACCATCATGAATGCTGGCTTTTGAATTGTGTGCTGATAATAAGTCAGATGGTCTTATCCTCTTTAGCCCCGACAATGTGGTGTCCATGATGGCCAAAAAGAATTTCAAATTTCGGTTCATTAGACCACAGGACAGTTTTCCACTTTGCCTCAGTCCATTGAAAATTAGCTCGGACCCAGAGAAGGTTGTGGTGTTTCTGGATATTGCTTATATTTGGTTTTAACTTGCATTTGGGGATGGAGTGATGCACTGTGTTCACAGGTGATGGTTTTTAGAAGTGTTCCTGAGCCCACGCAGCGATTTCTCCTTCAGAATTGTATCTGTTTTGAGCATCTAATGGTGGTTTTTGGCCTTGTCCCTTGTGTACAGAAATTTCTCCAGATTCCCTGTGTTTAATGTGAACTGCGTTTAAAATGAGTTTTGTTTATTGTGAATGGCAGTGTTTAACATGAGTTGGTTTTAAAGTGAGTTTTGTTTAATGTCAGCTGTGTTGAATATTAATTATGTTTAATGTGAGCTGTTGTTAATGTAAGCTGTGTTTTCTGGCTGGAGTTCTCATCATTCACTCCTGTGGAGGATGGTCCCATATGTACAGCCTAAAGATGTACTTAGAAGATGGCTTTGGACAGTCTTGCTGTGATGGCTTAGGACTACAGTTGCCATGATAACTTTAGGACTACAATTGTCATGAACAGTCTTGCACTCAAGTCTCCATCAATGAACAGCTGATAACGTCAACAAAATAGACTTCATGTTAAAGCTATAATGAATATCCTGATTACACAATTGCACTTTTTTTAAAAAGTTTTTTTTGGTCTTTTTTCACCTTTATTGGATAGGACAGTGTAGAGAGAGAAAATGAGCGGGAGAGAGAGATGGGGAGGGATCAGGAAATGATCTCAAGTTGGAATCGAACCTGGGTCCCCGGATTTATGGTATGCCCATGACACCCCCACAATTGCACTTTTTACCATATACGATAGAAGCGAGTTATTTATAATCACATTATCTGTTATCACCCAAATGAGGATGGGTTACATTTTGAGTTTGGTTCCTCTCAAGGTTTCTTCCTCATGTCATCTCAGGAAGTTTTTCCTTGCCACCATCGCCTCAGGCTTGCTCATTAGGGATACATTTATAAATTCATATGTTTCAAATTTAAATCCAGAATTTATATATTCTGTAAAGCTGCTTTGTGACAATGTTAAAAGAGTTTTACAAATAAAATGGAATTAAATTGTTTAATGTGAGATGTTTTTAATGTGAGTTGTGTTTAAAGTGAGTTGTGATAAAGTGAGTCGTGTTTAATGTGAACCGCTTTTTTAATGTGAGCTGTGTTTTTAATATCAGTTGTGTTTAACGTGAGCTATTTTCAATGTAAGTTGTGTTTAAAGTGAGCTGTATTTAGATCTCTGATAGACTGAACTCTTACCCAGTGACAGCTGTGTCCACTTCATGCATCAGCGGGATGGACAGCTCCAGTGTGTTATCATGCAATTTGTTCTCATGTTCTGGGTTAGCGCTAAATTACACAAACAAGATTCACAAACACAGTGAGCAACAGAACAGTCAATAACAAAGTTCAATCACAAATTTGTGTAATGCACTTACTATAACTGGCTACAAAATAGAAATATTATACATTGTGCATTTTCAGTCTGGCAGCCTGTGAGGTATAGCTAAATAAATTTCTGTATTTCATTCTTCTTAAAAATGCATTAGGGGAGGGGATTCATTCCAGTTTTGCAATACAAGTCTTTAAGTAATGGAAACACATGTGGGAAGTGCTGGTTTTTAGAAATTAAGACTTCTTAAAAAGGTAAAATATGGAATCCAACCAGTTAAGTACAAATAACATTATCGCTGTCACTAAAAGACAAATATATACATGAAGGCATGCACGCTCTCTCTCACACACACGCGTGCGCACACACAATATATATATATATATATATATATATATATATATATATATATATATACACACACACACACACACACACACACACACACACACACACACATCAAGGCTCACCTCCTGGCATGTACTAAAAATAACAGTGTTTCATTTTCACCAGACAGATGACTTGTGTCAAAAAGTACAGACAGATGATACTAAAAAAGAAAGGAACACAGACACATAAAAAAAAAATTTTCTACTGAAAGAACTATTACATTCAACATTCATAAAGGAAACAGGGAATGAAACAAATTGAGATGTAATTAATAAATAAATAGGTATAAAAGTCAATATATTTTACTTAATTAAAAATGGTGCATAAGCCAATCTATTTTATTGAGGTAAAGTGGCTCTCATGTGTCAACCTTAGTCTGGGCTCTCATGAAAGGAAATCCAACACTGCATTTGAGGAAGTCCAGCTGAATCAGTTCACAGGAAATGCCCTTTTCTTCCTGCAGGAGAAAGTGAAATTATGAAACACTAAAGGACAATATTAATTCAATTCAATTAGATTTTATTTGCATAGCACATTTAACAATGTACATCATCACAAAGCAGCTTTACAGAAATATATAAATTGCAGATAGAAAATTTTAATAAACACATGAATTAATAAATTTATCCCTAATGACTAAGCCAGCGGTGATAGTGGGAAAGAAAACTCCCTGAGATGAGAGAACCCATCTTCATCTGGGTGACACTGGAAAGTACAATTATAAATAACTTGCTTCTATAATTGTGTGCTATGTGGTCAAAAGGTGCAATCGTGTAACCAGGAAATTCATTATACTTTTAACATGAAGTCTATTTTGTTGAGGTTATCAACTTTATTAAATTGATATTTAATAATTTTACATATTTTTAATATTTTATACAACCCCGATTCCAAAAAAGTTGGGACAAAGTACAAATTGTAAATAAAAACGGAATGCAATGATGTGGAAGTTTCAAAATTCCATATTTTATTCAGAATAGAACATAGATGACATATCAAATGTTTACACTGAGAAAATGTATCATTTAAAGAGAAAAATTAGGTGATTTTAAAGTTCATGACAACAACACATCTCAAAAAAGTTGGGACAAGGCCATGTTTACCACTGTGAGACATCCCCTTTTCTCTTTACAACAGTCTGTAAATGTCTGGGGACTGAGGAGACAAGTTGCTCAAGTTTAGGGATAGGAATGTTAACCCATTCTTGTCTAATGTAGGATTCTAGTTGCTCAACTGTCTTAGGTCTTTTTTGTCTTATCTTCCGTTTTATGATGTACCAAATGTTTTCTATGGGTGAAAGATCTGGACTGCAGGCTGGCCAGTTCAGTACCCGGACCCTTCTTCTAAACAGCCATGATGCTGTAATTGATGCAGTACGTGGTTTGGCATTGTCATGTTGGAAAATGCAAGGTCTTCCCTGAAAGAGACGTCGTCTGGATGGGAGCATATGTTGCTCTAGAACCTGGATATACTTTTTAGCATTGATGGTGTCTTTCCAGATGTGTAAGCTGCCCATGCCACATGCACTAATGCAACCCCATACCATCAGAGATGCAGGCTTCTGAACTGAGCGCTGATAACAACTTGGGTCGTCCTTCTCCTCTTTAGTCCAAATGACACGGCGTCCCTGATTTCCATAAAGAACTTCAAATTTTGATTCGTCTGACCACAGAACAGTTTTCCACTTTGCCACGGTCCATTTTAAATGAGCCTTGGCCCAGGGAAGACGTCTGCGCTTCTGGATCATGTTTAGATACGGCTTCTTCTTTGAACTATAGAGTTTTAGCTGGCAACGGCGGATGGCACGGTGAATTGTGTTCACAGATAATGTTCTCTGGAAATATTCCTGAGCCCATTTTGTGATTTCCAATACAGAAGCATGCCTGTATGTGATGCAGTGCCGTCTAAGGGCCCGAAGATCACGGGCACCCAGTATGGTTTTCCGGCCTTGACCCTTACGCACAGAGATTCTTCCAGATTCTCTGAATCTTTTGATGATATTATGCATTGTAGATGATGATATGTTCAAACTCTTTGCAATTTTACACTGTCGAACTCCTTTCTGATATTGCTCCACTATTTATCGGCGCAGAATTAGGGGGATTGGTGATCCTCTTCCCATCTTTACTTCTGAGAGCCGCTGCCACTCCAAGATGCTCTTTTTATACCCAGTCATGTTAATGACCTATTGCCAACTGACCTAATGAGTTGCAATTTGGTCCTCCAGCTGTTCCTTTTTTGTACCTTTAACTTTTCCAGCCTCTTATTGCCCCTGTCCCAACTTTTTTGAGATGTGTTGCTGTCATGAAATTTCAAATGAGCCAATATTTGTCATGAAATTTCAAAATGTCTCACTTTTGACATTTGATATGTTGTCTATGTTCTATTGTGAATACAATATCAGTTTTTGAGATTTGTAAATTATTGCATTCCGTTTTTATTTACAATTTGTACTTTGTCCCAACTTTTTTGGAATTGGGGTTGTATTAAATTGATGAGGTTTTACCACTGAGCAGCCAACACTTAAAAGCCAATCCAGTTAGACCTGCCACATTACAACTCATCTACGGTACTTAGCTAAAACAATCACTTGTTAAAGGCACTAAGTGATAGTAATAAAAAAAAAATCACTGTGACTGATAGTGGTTCATATCCAGAAAAAAGAATAACCTGAGGAAAACAGTTTGGTTAAATGATTAAAAAAGTTAAGTGTGGAAATGAATCAAAACAGACAAATTCTACATCACATTACCTCAGAGAAATAATGAGCTGTATCACAATTGTTTGGACTGACATTGGCTCAGTGTAAAAGACTGCAAAACACATCCTTACATTCTCATCCTCACATTAACCTGCATTAATAAAAGTAAACCTTTCATGTAATATTTTCTAACCATTAACATCCATCTCAACTCTTATATACAGTTACTACCCACTTTATTAGATCTTTATTATTCCCATTCTACCATATCCCAAAAATGCTGTACTGGATTCATATCTGGTGGCTGGGGAGGCCACTGAAAAACACTGAACTCATTGTGATGTTCATGGGACCAGTTTGAGATAACTTGTGCTTTGTGACATTGCTTATTATCATGCTAGAAGTAGCCATTACAAAGGAGGCATTTCCTCAGCAACAATATTCAGGCTCAACCAATGCTTGACTGGTACTAAGAGACCCAATGTGTGCTAAGAAAAACAATCCCCACACCATTACACCTCCACCACCAGTCTGGACTGCTGACACAAGGCCGACTGGATCCATGGATTTCTGTTGCTGACACAAATGTGTTATCCTGCCGTTTTCCGATCGCAAAAGAAATCAAGATTAATCAAACCAGATAACATCTTACCAGTCTTCCAGTCTGATGCTGGTGCCTACTGCAACATCAGATCTTGACTGACAGTCTTCTTCTACTTTTGGCTGCTCCCATTCATCATGATCTGCATATTTGATTTCGCATAGGTTTTACACAGAATGCCCTTCCTGACACAACCCTCACCGATCAATCCACGCTTGGTATTATGTGTACACTGGCTTATGAAACCCCAGTGGCTGGGTATTTTACATGATCTGCATGTCTTTTTAACTGTGGGAGGAAACCGGAGCACCCAGAGGAAACCCATGCAGGCATGGGGATAACATGCAAACTCCACACAGAAAGGCCCCTGTTGGCAATGAGGTTTGAATGCAGAACCTTCTTGCTGTGAGGCTAAGCACTACACCAGTGTGCCACCAGATCTCGACTGACAGTAATGAAAACTAATATAGTATTCTACTGTTGTAGCCTATCTGCTTCAAAGGTCAATGCTCTACACGGTCCTATCCAATAAAAAGTGAAAAAAGCCCCAAAAAACTTAAAAAAAATAAATTTTAAAGTTTTTTTGGGCTTTTTTCACTTTTTATTGGATAGGACCGTGTAGAGCATTGACCTTTGAAGCAGATAGGCTACAACAGTATACTGTATACTGAGGTGCTTTTCTGTTCCCCATTGTTGTAAAGAATTATTAATTAAGTTACTATAGCCTTCCTGTCAACTCAAAACAGTCTGGTCCTCTCTTATATTCAATATGTTTTTGCCCACAGAACTGCCTCTGCATGACTGACTTTTTTTTTTTTTTGCATGAAATTGCATGAAAGAGCAGGTATGCAGATGTTCCTAATAAAGTGACCAGAGAGTGTATATTGATAGTTATTTTTGACTGCTCAAGCAGCAGTAAACTTGGTATGCATTCAAAAATGGTAAAACTCAAACCTTTCCATCATCAGCCTCCTTCAGTCTATGCAGACTATGGAATGCACTTAGGTCAGTTTGGGGTTAAGGGTTGCAACTATGACTGTGACTATAAAGCACAATATGGGATGAGCAGGTTCTCCCACAGTTGGTGCAGACAAAGCTAGGTATTAGGTCTGTGTCTGGAGTTTTCTGCGCCCCCTCTTTGCATCGGCCAGCTGCCTGATCTTGTTTTCTGCTGCTTCGGCAACATGGTGGAGGGCTGATCTCCAGACTTTCCTGTCATTAGCCTTAAGATCCCATGAATGAGGATAGATGTTGTAGGCTTTTATGTCTTGTTTGACTACATCCTTAAAGCGTAGAAATGGATGGCCGGTTTTACGACTTCCAGTGGTGAGTTCCCCATAGAGGATGTCCTTGGGAATTCTACCGTCTGCCATCCTATGTATGTGTCCAAGCCAGCATAATCTGTGATGTTTTAGGATGGTAAACATGCTGGGAAGTTTGATCTTCTCTAGGATGTCATTGTTAGTAATTTTGTCCTTCCAAGTTAGGCCCAGAATTTGACATAGGGAGTGCATGTGGAAGGTGTTGAGCTTCTTCTATTGGCGGGAGTAGGTGGTCCAAGACTCATACAGAAGTGTACAGAGGATGCAGGCAAAATACATTTGGATTTTGGTGGAAAGGAGAAGTTTCCTGTTGTCCCAAGCACGTTGTTTCAAGTTGGACATCATTGTGGCAGCTTTTCCAATCCACTTGTTGATTATACTGTCCAGGGTAAGATTGTTAGTGATAGTAGAACCTCGATACATAAAATGGGAAACTGCTTCAAGGGTGTAATCAATGATTTTTATTTGTGGTTCGTCTGTACTTCCTTGGGTGAGAACTTGGGTCTTTTTCGGCTGATTGTAAGCCCAAAAGCAGTACAGGCCTGGTGAAATTGGCTTACTAGAGTTTGGAGACCATTAGCAGAATGTGAGTTCAAGGCTGCATCATCAGCAAAGAGCATCTCTCTAAGAAGAACGCTTCTCACTTTTCTTTGTGCCTTGAGGCGATTGAGATTGAACAAAGTGCCATCAGATCTGGTATGGATGTGGACACCCTCTGTGGAATCTTTGAAAGCATACTGGAAGAAAAGCAAGAAGAAAATCCTGAAGAGTGTCGGAACAAGAACACATCCCTGCTTGTCACCACTGCGAATGATAAAGGGTTCTAATGTTGAACCATTGTACTGCACTGTTCCCTTCATGTCTGTATGGAAAGACTTGAAAATACTGAGAAGTTTCAGTGGGCAGCCTATCTTCCACAGGATTTTGAATAAGCCATCCCTGCTAACATGGTCAAACGCCTTCGTCAGATAGATGAAGGCTAAGTAGAGTGGCTTGTGCTGCTCCTGGCATTTCTCCTGGAGTTGATGAAGTGAGAACACCATGTCCAGGGTGGATCTTCTGGCTCTAAAGCTGCATTATGATTAGTGGAACGTGTGTATCCTGAAAGGTTGAAGATGAGTGAGTGCAACACAGGCAAAAAGTTTCCCCGTAATGCTGAGGAGAGAGATGCCCCTGTAATTGTTGCAGTTACTGCAGTCCTCCTTATTCTTGTACAGGGTGACTATGCATGTCTTGTGGGACTTCTCCAGCCTCCCATAATTGGCATAGGAGCTTGTGTAGGTGGCCGGTAAGTGACTACTTTCCACATTTGATGATGTCAGGTGGGATTCCATTTTGGCCTGGACTCTTGCCTGACAGATTAGTTAGCTCTCTGACGGAGAAGATTATAGTGTTAGAAGCGCGTATCCAGGCTTTAGAGAAAGCCAGTGAGAATGAGAACAGTGTAGTTTCTGTAGGGGAAAGTCTGGATGCCCTAGGTGGAGTTAGTAATCCCCCAACTCCGGCATTAGAGCCCTTACAGCGGGGTGAATGGGTGGCGGCTCGGCGGCATAAGCATAGAGCCAAAGCTACCACTGAGGCTCGCCCACAGGAGCACCACTCCTCTCCGCGTCACGTGTCGAACAGGTGTGCTCTCCTTAGTGATGCACCCACTGAGAAGCCTGAAAGAGCTCTGGTTAGAGGGGACTCTATCATACAGCATGTGAAATTAGCTCAGCCTTTAGGGGCACCAGCAGCTTTAGTCAGGTGTATACCGGAAGCCAGGGTGCCAGACATAGCAGGTAATCTTAGGTTCTTAGGCAAGCACAGGTTCTCAAAGATAGTTATCCATGCAGGAGCTAATGATATACACCTTCGTCAGTCTGATGTTACTAAGATTAACTTTGTAGAGGTGTTTAAATTAGCGAAGGTGATGTCCGATGCTGTAGTATGCTCTGGCCCCATCCCAATGCGGTGTGGCGATGTAGCTTACAGCAGGTTATGGTCACTGAACTTCTGGTTGTCCAGGTGGTGCTCTGAAAACAGTGTGGGCTTTATAGATAATTGGGCTAATTTTGAAGGCACTGCTGACCTGTTAGGACGGGAAGGTATCCATCCCACTTGGGAAGGTGCTGCTCTCATTTCCTGCAGCATAGGTCATAGTCTCAGAACAGGCCTAGTTAATTTCTGACAATCCAGAGCCAAGGCTAGGGAGCAGATGAACAGGCTAAACCAACTGTCTGCTAGCTGCACAGAGTCGTCACTCAGGGTCCACTACATCGAGACTGTGTCTATTCCCCGAGCTCAACAAAAAAGTAGAAATATTCAGAGAGTTTGTTCAAGTAACCTAATCAATATAAAATTAGGTCATACGGACTGTACAGCTGCTGCCAGCACCTTTGATCTAAAGGTGGGGCTATTAAATTTTAGGTCTCTTGCATCTAAAGCGCTAATGGTTAATGAATTTATTACTGATCAGGAATTTGTTTAACTGAAACATGGATTAAGCCAAATGAATATATAGCATTAAATGAAGCTCGTCCTCCTGGATACAGTTATATACACCAGCCTCGTCTAACTGGCAGAGGAGGAGGCGTCGCGGTTATTTATAATGATTATCTAGGTGTAACACAAAAACCTGGTTATAAATTTAATACATTTGAAGTTCTTCATACTCATATAATGTATGTAGCCTCGAAAAATAGGTCTACCCAGTTAATTCCGTTACTTATTATTTACAGGCCCCCGGGGCCATATTCTGAGTTTCTTTCTGAATTTGCAGATTTTATCTCAGATCTGGTTATTTCCTTAGACAAAGCTTTAGTTGTTGGAGATTTTAGGTTTCAGGTTTATTATTATAAAGCCCTTTAAAAACAACCATTGACCAAAGTGCTGAACAATCCAACTAAGTAAAGAGTCAAACATATGGCCTAAAAGCAGATCAAGGACACAGAAAGGAATACACACTACACAGAACAACACAACACTCATACAGAGTCAAAAGCCAGGGAGAAAAAAATTATTTTCAGGAGGGATTTGAAAATAGGCACTGAAGGGGCAAGCCTTACATGTAAAGGGAGTTCATTCCACAGTTTAGGACCAATGACTGCAAAAGCACGATCCCCCCTACTCTTTAATCTTGAAGGAGGAATGGTTAACAGTAGTTGGTCAGAAGACCTCAGTGATCTCATAGATATGTGCGGATGTAAGAGATCTGCTATGTAGGGTGGAGCCAGTCCTTTCAGAGATTTAAAAACAAATAACAGAATTTTAAAATTTATCCTAAGGCGCACAGGGAGCCAATGAAGAGACTTTAGAACAGGACTGATGTGCTCTCGCTTGCATGTTCTAGTCAGGAACTGTGCTGCAGCGTTTTGAACTAGTTGAAGCCTTGACAAAGAGGAGCAGCGAAGACCAGCGTAGACTGCATTGCAATAATCAAGGCGGGATGTAATAAAAGCATGTATGGCAGTCTCTAGATTACCAGGTGATAAAAAATGTTTGACCCTTGATAAGAGTCTTAAATGGAAAAAACTAGATCTGACTACATTATTTATTTGTTTCTCCAGTTTGAAATCTGAGTCAAAAATCACACCTAGATTTCTTACAGTCTTTAACAAAAGGACTCCGAGGGCCCAGGTCCAGACTATTTTTTACAGGCCTTACTAGGTTTGCAGAGTAAAACCTGCTTTATTTTCATTTAGACTTAAAAAATTTAAAGACATCCAAGCTTTAATGTCCTCAAGACAGTCTAAGAGCTTTATAACCGACTGAGAGTCTGTGAGCTTCAGTGGCATGTAGATCTCGGTATCATCTGCATAGCAGTGGAAAATCTGCATAGCATATTTCCATTCATATTTTCTTAGAATGGAACCCAATGGCAGAAGGTAAAGGGAAAACAGGATAGGGCCAAGAATCGACCCCTGAGAGACCCCGTAGGGGAGGGGTGCTGAGGAGGAGGTGTGTTCTCCAATGCTGACAGAAAAACTTCTGTCAGCAAGATAAGACTTGAACCACTCAAGAGCCGTTCCCTTAATGCCAACCCACAGTTCGAGGCGATGTATAAGGATGTTATGATCTACTGTGTCAAATGCTGCTGTAAGGTCAAGAAGAACCAGGATCACACAGTCACCACTATCAGTGATTTGAAGCATGTCATTAAAAACTTTAAGGAGTGCTGACTCGGTATTATGACGAGCTTTAAAACCAGATTGAAATGGCTCTAGGAGATTATTTGTGTCTAAATAAGACTGAAGCTGTTTAAATACAATTTTCTCCAACAATTTAGACAAAAATGGGAGCTTGGATATAGGCCTATAATTAGAGTAGACCGAAGTGTCCAGATTAGGCTTCTTAATTAAAGGCTGGACAATCGCATGCTTAAAATGCCTGGGCACAATGCCTAATGTAAGACTGCCATTTATGATGGCTAAAATACTGGCTCCAATGGCGTCAATAGTGTCTTTAATAAGACGAGGAGGGATGGTGTCTGTAGGCCCAGCTGAAGGTTTCAGCTGTCCAATTTTAATATTCACTTTGATAACCCAGAAGACCCTTTGAAAACAGTGTTTGTGTCCAGTTTAGATTCAGTAGGGATTAATCAGAATGTCATAGGACCGACCCATAATGGTGGTCACACCCTCGATCTAATACTAACATTTGGGTTAAACATAGAAAATATAGTCATGCTTCCACAGTCTGAAGTTATCTCAGATCATTATCTCATCTCATTCAAAATATGTCTGAGTAATAATATATGCACCTCACCACGCTACTGTATTAAATGTACATTCATGTCAACTACTGCACAGAGCTTTATAAATGATCTCCCAGAGTTCTCAACTTTAACTGGGTCACTGTCAGCCCCTGCAGAACTTGATCAGGCAACTGAATGCTTAGAATCAACGTTCTGCCATACTTTAGATAATGTGGCTCCTCTTAAAAGGAAAATGGTCAGAGACAAAAAATTAGCACCCTGGTATAATGATGACACTCGCACTTTAAAACAGACCACTCGAAAATTGGAATGTAAATGGCGTCAAACAAAATTGGTAGCGTTCAAATTAGCATGGAAGGAGAGCTTCCTGAAGTATAGAAAAGCTCTTAGTGTTGCTAGATCAACATACGGTATCTCTCCTCCCTAATAGAAGATGATAAAAATAATCCTAGATTCCTATTTAATACTGGAGCAAAATTAACCAGGAATAAGTCCACTATAGACACATGCACACCTGTAGTATGTAGTAGCAACGACTTCATGAATTTTTTTAATGACAAAATTGAGAATATCCGACAAAAAATTCAAACTACTAATTTAAGGTCAGACAATGTAAGTGACCCTGTAGTTAACAATATAACTGTATCAGATCAGAAATTAGAAAGTCTTACTCCCCTTAATGAAATTGAATTACTTTCATTAATCTCCACATCAAAAGCCTCAACTTGTGTACTAGATCCCTTACCTACATGTCTATTCAAACAGATAATACCTGAAGTAATTGAACTGCTTCTAAAAATAATAAATTCTTCTCTTAGGATTGGCTATGTACCCAAATCCTTTAAACTAGCAGTTATCAAACCCCGATTAAAAAACCTGACCTTGATCCCTGTCAGCTGTCCAATTATCAAACATCCCCTTCATCTCCAAGTTCCTTGAAAAAGCTGTGGCACAGCAGTTATGCTTATATTTACATAGGAATAACATCCATGAAATGTATCAGTCAGGATTTAGACCTCATCATAGCACAGAGATAGCTCTGGTTAAAGTAGCAAACGACCTACTGTTGGCTTCTGATCAGGGTTGTGTCTCACTGCTTGACCTTAGTGCAGCATTTGATACCACTGATCATTCCATTCTTCTGGATAGACTAGAAAATGTTGTGGGAGTTAAGGGAATGGCCCTCTCCTGGCTCAGGTCTTATTTAACAGATTGCTATTAGTATGTTGATGTAAATGGTGATTTTTCGAGACAGACTGAGGTAAAGTTTGGTGTTCCACAAGGTTCTGTCTTGGGTCCACTGCTTTTTTCTTTATATATGTTATCTCTGGGTGATATTATTGGTAAACATTGTATTAGTTTCCACTGTTATGCTGATGACACAGTTGTATGTTTCTGCAAAACCTGATGAGAGACACCATCTTAATAGAACTGAGGAATGTGTGAAGGACATTAGACACTGGATGCTTATTTACTTCCTTCTGCTTAACTCTGACAAGACTGAAGTACTTGTACTCGGACCACATGCAGCTAGAAGTAAGTTTTCTGATTACACAGTAACTCTGGATGGCCTTTCTGTTTCTTCACGTGCAGCAGTAAAAGACCTCGGAGTGATTATTGACCCCAATCTTTCATTCAAAACTCACATTGATAACATTACCCGGATAGCTTTCTTTCATCTCAGAAATATTGCTAAGATAAGAAATTTAATGTCACTACATGACGCAGAAAAACTAGTTCATGCTTTCGTTACCTCCAGGTTGGATTATTGTAATGCCTTACTGTCTGGATGTTCTAGTAAGTGCATAAACAAGCTCCAGTTAGTTCAAAATACAACAGCAAGAGTCCTTACTAGAAATAGAAAATATGACCACATCACTCCTGTCTTATCCACACTGCATTGGCTCCAAATCAAATTTCATATTGATTATAAAATACTACTATTGACCTTTAAAGCACTGAATGGTCTCGCACCACAGTACCTGAGTGAACTTCTGGTCCTCTATGACCCGCCACGCCTACTTAGGTTAAAAGGTGCAGGCTATCTGCTGGTACATCAGGGGGCAGAGCCTTTTCTTCCAAAGCCCCACAGTTATGGAACAGCCTTCCAAGTAATGTTTGGGAATCAGACACAGTCTCAGCGTTTAAGTCTAGGCTGAAAACATATCTGTTTAGTCAAGCCTTTTGTTAATGGTGTTTATGAGGTAAAGGAGTAGATCTGGAGGGTCATCAGACATAGTGTTTTGGTAAACTGGGATGTATGGATGCTGTCAGTCCCCCACTCACTTGCTCACTTGAGTTTGTTGACGGTGTAGTGGCTGGCTGCTTTACGTCCCAGGGCTCCCTCATGCCTGTGTTACCTTCTGGCTCTCCCCTTTTAGTTATGCTGTCATAGTTAGTTGCCGGAGTCCCTGCTTGTACTCAGTACAATATGTATACTGTTCCTACTTATTCTGTGTCATGGTTTCCTTTAGCTGTTCCCAAGTGTTTTTTGAGGTGTTGTCTGCATGAGCCTGGAAAGCTTCAGTGAGCTTATTGTTGAATCATGTAACCTTGGCTTTATCTAATGTTAAAGATGTGTTAATATGAGATGACCCTTTGGGTTTGGCATGATGGAGTTTTTTGGGCTTGAATTTGATTTTTTTTTTTTTGTAAACATGTATTTATTGAGTTTTAACAATTTGCAAACATACATTCAACAAAGCATATTACAGTCAAACTGTAAAAATAATCCACTCCCCCCACTCCAAAGGGAACGAAAAAAAAAAACAGTACTGACATGGGCAATGACATTACATAATCATACATGCATATACATACGCAGTTTAACATCACATGGTTTAGGTGATGGCAGTTAGGGACATAACACCTTCAAGTTTTCGGCGTTTCTTCAACTTCACAGTTTTCTAAGAATGCAAGAAAGGGGTTCCAGATCTCTTTGAATTTGGCCAGTTTCTTTTGAATCGTGTAAGGCCCTGTCCACACGGCAACGGATTCAGGTGAATCTGATAAAATTGTTTATCGTTTCGGCCTGGCGTCCACACGGCACCGGCGTTTTGGGTGCCCCAAAACGAAATCTTTTGAGAACGGGTTCCAGAGTGAAAAAATCTGGCAACGGAGCCGTTGCGAAGTCGTCTTGATGAGTAGAATGGATTTGTTTACGATGACGTCACAACCACATGTGCTTCACGCCGGGTAGAAGTGTAACGAACTCGATGAGAGTTGTCAACAAATCCTATAACTTGGTTCATGAAACGCGCTTACAAAATATTTTCACTGTGAATATTTATTGTGTAATGGTGCAAAGTGAGAGAGAGAGAGAGAGAGAGAGAGAGAGAGAGAGAGAGAGTGAGAGAATAGCCCTTAGGGCAGAGTCAATCCCGCCAGCAAAAATAGGGGGAAAAAAAGGAGCGATCTCACCTCTTCAGATGTTGGTTTAAGTCCGACAATACATTCCTCAAAAAGGGCGTAGAAGAACAAAGTAATCCATCAACGTGTAGCATTCAATTTATTCCGGATAAAGAATTCTGGAGGATATCAGAATGTTGGCGTACCAGCTTCCATCTACCCCTGTTCATTCCTCTTTCCGCGTCTCCATTCAAAAAACGAGCACGTGATTTAAAGGGACTATATCCATAGGATAGGGAGTGAGAAAGTGTGTACGTGTGACAGTGACAGGGATAGTCACTGTGCGCATGCGCAGTTATGCGCATGCGTCTACTTCTATTGTTCTGGTGTCTCCGATGGGACCGTCTTACAGCGCACATAGAGGTGTGGCATGTGTATTGCATCGTTTTCAGCAAGTGTTGCGTTGCCATATGAACCTGGTATTTTACTGATCCGTTGCCCATGTGGACGCGATATTTAAAAAAAAAATCTCGTTGCCGTTGTCGTGTGGATGTAGCCTAAGTCAGCTTTTCGAGGACAAGGCAGGCTGATAGTTCTTTCAGCCAACGACCAACAGACGGCCTCTTGATATCTTTCCAACAGAGAGAGATCAAACGTCTAGCTTGTAATAGACATAGATCAATCAATTTCCTCTCTTTGCTGTTTAGCTTACAGTCCATTGGGTATAGGTTAAGGATACAAAGTGTCGGGCAGTTGGATTCAAGGTCATCTGAGAAATGCATTCTATAGACCCTTTTCAGTCACGTGACCTTCGTAAACGCGACCGCCATTTTGGACATGTAGTGGACTTCGGCTCGAATCAGTTTGAATGCAAGGAAGGCGACAAACGAAAAACATAAAAGAAAAAGGAGCGAGATGCAGAAAACACCTTCACTATTCAGCGATGTAGGGCATTTACAGGGCAAGCAGAGGGAGAGGTATTTGCAAAAATTGAGGTTAGCAGGCTTAGAGAACGACGTTTACCTGCTTCCACCAGGATTGTTCACTGACGTACGGAAGTACACAAAGCCCTCGTCTTTACCTGACTTCGGCCCACATGATCTGTATACCTATGTCGTTAAAAACCCATCGCCATACACAGGTATTGATCTGAAAGCGTATAAGAGTTTGGATACCTACAAATATTTTGTGTCAGGCTGGGTAACATGCCTACATCAGCGGGTCGTCCCTGGAGCCGGTGGTCGCCATCTTATTACACCTAAGGTTTGTTCACATTTTCATTTACTTTCGGTCCTCAGGATAAACAAAATGTTATTAAATGTCATTGAAATAACTTCTTAGTCTGTTGAGACATGGCCCGTTATAAATTTGCTGTTACCAGGCAATGATGAAGAACTGTATTATTAGGGTCGGTGTATGTGTTGTAGCAGTGTACTAGCAGCTAGCTGTTAGCACTAGTTAATGTCAACAACATAGTAGCTAGTATGTTACTGTAGCAATGTTTACGTTCAGTCATTTGAATGACTGTTAAAACCTTTCAGTCTCAAGTTTTTCCCTTTACTGTATTTACTAGTTTAGTGTAATTATGATCCGGCAGCTATTTACACCGGATCCAGTGTAAATAGCTGCCGGAGCCGACGTCCGAGGTTCCGGAGCGCGCTCCGGCTTGCTCCCCTCAAATTAAGCCCTGTACAGGTAAATAGCTGCCGGAGCCAAAGTCCGAGGTTCCGGAGCGTGCTCCGGCTTGCTCTCCCTCAAATTAAGCCCTGTACAGGTAAATAGCTGCCGGAGCCGACGTCCGAGGTTCCGGAGCGCGCTCTGGCTTGCTCTCCCTCAAATTAAGCCCTGTACAGGTAAATAGCTGCCGGAGCTGACGTCCGAGGTTCCGGAGCGCGCTCCGGCTTGCTCCCCTCAAATTAAGCCCTGTACAGGTAAATAGCTGCCGGAGCCGACGTCTGAGGTTCCGGAGCGCGCTCCGGAACCTCGGACGTCGGCTCCGGCAGCTATTTACACTGGATCCAGTGTAAATAACTGCCGGATCATAATTACAGTAAACTAGTAAATACAGTAAAGGAAAAACTTGAGACTGAAAGGTTTTAACAGTCATCCAAATGACTGAACGTAAACATTGCTACAGTAACATACTAGCTACTATGTTGTTGACATTAGCTAGTCAACAATAGCTACTACAGAAGAACAAAGAGGTTACAATGGGTTATTTTAACCTATTTGGTTACACACTCGCCGCCACAGAATGTTAACAGCAATGTAATGCCTTTTCTGGCTAATTTTATTCGTCTTGCCTCCAACAAAGTGGTCACTACACAAGCGCTGGTATGCCGAGGGCTGCCAATCTTTCCTGTTAATGGCCGCTATCCATCTTCTCCGTCAGGATCCGATAAAATGATAAATCTTGCCTTGTTTGTTGATGGTTACTACATCCAGGTGCACAACAATATAGTGGCATGATGGAAGTCTTGCTGAAAGTAAAAACTTTCTTTGCTGCCGTTCCTCAATGTTGGCTGTGGTAAACTATTGGTAGTACATGTCCAAAATGGCGGCCACGTTTGTCGTGACGTCACGTGAAAAGGGTCTATAACTTCATTCCAGAATTGTTGTATCTCAGGACAGTCCCACAGACAGTGAAATAAGGTGCCCTTTTCAGCATTACATTTAACACAGGTATCAGGGATATTTGGATTCATCTTATTCAGTCTATCTGGTGTAATATAAATTCTCATAATCCAATTATATTGAATTAGTCTGAGATGGGTGTTTACTGTTAGGAGATGGACTGTTGAGCACACGTCTTTCCAATCCGCTTCTGAGATATCTATTTGCAAGTCAGTTGCCCATCGAGCTTTCCTATGTTCAGTAGAGTCTTTATGATTT
This sequence comes from Neoarius graeffei, assembly GCF_027579695.1. Lineage (NCBI taxonomy): Eukaryota > Metazoa > Chordata > Actinopteri > Siluriformes > Ariidae > Neoarius > Neoarius graeffei. Next base: position 18,447,162 of record NC_083575.1, on the reverse strand, counting down.
TTCACCAGTATATCATAGATTAAGGATATCTGACCCTTACCAGTACAATTATTCACTGCAAGATTTTCCAATATGGACAGAGGGGGTTGTATACAAGAGTGAGTCTGTGCGTAAACAAAACTTCTTAACTGCAAATATTTAAATAAGTGTGTCCAGGGAATGTCATATTCATTTCTGAGTTCTTCAAATGAAGCTAGTTTGCCTTCCTTATACAAATCCATAACTTTACAAATGCCTTTTGTACCCCACATTTTAAAACCTTGGTCTTTTCTGCCAGGAGAGAAGTTATCATTTCCCCATATTGGTGAAAAGCCTGAAAACAAAGTAGATTCTCCAAGAAATGACTGTACATGGTGCCAGACATTAATAGTATTCCTCACAAAAGGGTTAACAGTAAGCTGCTTCAATTTTTTATCAGATGCAGAGTATAAATAAGTGTCTAGTCACAGGCCTCCAGTGCAAATACTTTTGATTTGTACCCATGGTAAGCACGGTTCAGGTGAAAACCAGTACATTGCAGCTCTAATTTGAGCCGCCCAGAAATACCACTGTAAGTGGGGAAATTGTAACCCTCCCCTTTCATATGGCAGTTAAAGAAGTGATAGTCTCAACCTTGACCTTCTATTATTCCAAATAAACTTTGTAAATAGTTTCTTCATTTTTGAGAAAAACTGTGGTGGTGGGGGTAAAGGGATCGATTGAAATAGATATAAAAACTTTGGTAGTACATTCATCTTGATCATATTTATACGTCCTAGTAGAGAGATTGGCATTGATGACCAACTATTCATGGATTCAGTTACTGTAGAAATCACAGGATAATAGTTGTGAGGTGTTAAATCCTTAATGTTTGGGGTAATGGTGATACAGAAGATATTTAAATCCATTTAGTGCATTATTAAAGGGGTGGTTTATAACTGGATTTATTTGTTCCTGCTCATTCAAAAACATGATAGAGGATTTTGTTTCGTTTATTTTAAAGCCTGAAAACTTTCCAAATTTGTCAATTAAGTTAATCAAATTAACAATGGAGTTACTTAGATCTGTTAGAAGTAAAAGGGTGTCATCAGCGTACATTACAATTCGGTGTTCAGTGTCCGATATTTTTATACCTGAAATCGAGGGGTGTGACCTCACTGCTATCGCAAATGATTCCATTGACAAGACAAATAGCATTGGTGAGAGAGGGCACCCCTGACGGGTTCCTCTTGTGAGTGTGAAAGGGGATGATATTAAATAGTTGGTGGAGACTTCTGTCATTGGATCAGAATAAAGTGTCTCAATCCATTTTCGAAGGTAATTACTAAGGCCAAAACAAGATAGCACCTCAAATAAATAGCTCCACTCCACTCTGTCAAATGCTTTCTCAGCATCTAAAGACAGAATAGCAGTGTCAGGGGCGCCCTCCCTCACATGTATCAAATTCAACACTCTTCTGACATTGTGGAAGGCTTGACGGTCTTTCACAAAACCACTCTGGTCCAGGTTAATCACAGTTGGGAGCACCGGTTCCAGTCTTCTTGCAATTACTTTAGCGATAATCTTAGCATCTGTGTTGAGCAGAGAAATGGGTCTATATGAGGTACAGTTGGTGGGGGATTTATTGGGTTTCAAAATAAGTGTTATCAGCGCGCTCCTCAGGGAGTCTGGGAGACGACCCTGTTGAAAAGACTCGTCATACATAGCTAAAAGAGGTTCAATTAATTTATCTTTAAATTTCTTATAAATATCAACTGGGAGACCATCAGGGCCTGCGGCCTTACCTCCTCATATTGGTGATAGCATCAGCGATTTCTGAAGCATCTAGTTTCTTATCCATATCTTTTTTAAAATCATCTGGTATGGAGGGAACATAAAGACCGTCCAGAAATTCGGATTGGATTTCCAATTTTTCTGAGGATTCTGATGAATATAATATTTTATAGTAAGTGTAAAAGGTATCATTAATTTCCTGAGGGTTTGTTGTTATTGCTCCATTCTGAGTTTGAATTGCAGTAATTGCCCTGTCTGCGTCCAATTTCTTTATTCGCCAGGCCAGTAATCTCCCGGGTTTCTCACCTTGATCATAATAGCTCTGTTTTAGCCGGATTAAACTGTTTTCTGCTTTCAATGTGAACAATTCCTCATATTGGGCTTTAAGTAACGTCAAGTCTTGTTTAATTTTTAGGGAGTTATCCAAAAATGACTCCCTTTCCAACCTTCTAATTTTTTGGTCAAGTTCATTCATTTTTAATTTGGATTTGTTTGTTTTTGAACTGGTATAAGATATGATCATGCCCCGGATGTACGCCTTAAAGGCTTCCCACCTGACAACAGCAGAGGTCTCATCTGTATTTGTAATAAAGAAAAAATCAATTTGTGCCTCTAAAAATTGCAGGAAGTTTGAATCGGAAAGCCATCTGGGGGTGGACTCTCCATCTAGGAGTGCTTTCAACTGCTCCTTGAGTTCTATATACAAGTGAAGTAGGAGAGTGGTCTGACAGTAGTATGCTGTTATAGTTACATTCTATCACAGAGGGAAACATGGAATTAGAGATCAGGAAATAATCTATATGCGAGTATGTCTTAAATCGAGGAGAGTAAAAGGAGAATTCCAGTTTATCTGAGTTTAATCTCCTCCAGGGGTCACACAAGTTCAAATCCTTTATATACTGTAACAGCTTCTTTCTACTTTGTATATGAGAGGAGTCCACCCCAGATGATCGATCCAATTTAGGATCTAAAGTACAGTTGAAATCACCTACAATAAGAGCCTTCCCTGGAAGAGAAGAAATTAGTAAAAATAAAATTTTCAAAGAATTTAGGGTTGTCGTCGTTAGGGGCATATATATTAATCATGTTTATCTTTTCATTTATCAATGTGCCCTGGACAATCAGGTACCTACCCCCCACATCCCGAATGACATTGTCTACTTTAAAGGGTACCGATTTATGAATCAATATAATCACCCCGCGAGTGTGTGAAAAGTGGGAGGCAGAAATTACCTGCCCTGACCATCTCCTTTTTATTTTAATCACCTCATCTGATAGTAAGTGGGTTTCTTGGAGATATACTACTGATGATTTAATTTGTTTAATCCTACTAAGTACCTGCTTCATTTTAGCCAATTTCACCATACCTCTAACATTCCAGGACGTAAACTTCAAATTTAGATTAGAAGGCATCTAAAATATAATATACCATAAACATTTTCAACCATATCATATATAAATAGGAAGGAATGGTGTAAACTGAAAACTCGTTTTTGTATTTTTTTCTTTCAAAACAATTAGATTGTATGTCATTGTGCCACGCCTCAAAATAAAAACATACATTAGTAACCCCTAAAATAGTCCCAATGTTGTCTCCCCAAACGAGACGACGTATCCCACCTATTAACATGAAGAGCTAACTAAACGCCCAACTGATCCACTAACAACGAGGAGCAGTTATAAACTGATGAATCGCACAGTAAACAAGCCCCCGCCCACAATTGGCTTAGTAGGCTACGATAAGCGAACATATAGTCTATGTACACTTGTATATCTGTCTGGTGTGTGGGATTAAAACCACTTAAGTGCATGGTATCAATCGGGTACAACTTAAAGCATTATAAAACAGACAGTACCTTTCCTTAGGAGGCTAGATGAAAAACAAAGTTCAAAGTTCAAATTGAATGTTCACACCGGTTACTGTAGCTGTCGTGGAGAAGTTCAGTCACTAATGCCGCTTTTCCACTACAAACGCGGCTGAGCCGTGCCGTGCCGAGTCGAGCTGAGTCGAGCTGAGTGGGGCTGTTGGAGTTGCATTTCGACTACAACCGCGCTGAACCGTGCTGGCTGGAAGTGGGTGGACACATTGGGTGGAGTTAGCGAAAGTGGGTGGACGTCACGTGATGTCGTTAAGCAGCGCAAACAGTGACATCAGTGACAGTGGCGGAACAAGTCAGAGCCGGGCCGGGGGCGGGGCAAATGACCGGGCCCTTTATTAAAGCTTATCATAACATCATTTTAGGCTACAAAATGTCCGCAACTGCGGTGTTTACCAATTTCAACACTACCGGGTGCAACTATGTTATTTAGTACATCAAGTCCTTCAAACGAACATGTAACTCAGAAACAAAAAACATTAGGATACTGTACATGGCTCATAATAAAACATCAATAGCCTATACTGCGCACATTATTTGAAGGGCATACGAATGAGCGCTCAGAGGTTGCAACGGTGACAGGAAGAGTCAGAAATAAAAGGAGGGCGGTGCAAACCTCACTGAATGCACTGTGTTTACCAATTTCAACACTACGGGGTGCAACTATGTTATTTTGTACATTAAGTCCTTCAAACGAACATGTAACTCAGAAACAAAAAAACATTAGGCGACATACTGTACATGGCTCATAATAAAACATCAATAGCCTACTGCGCGCATTATTTGAAGGGCATACGACGAGCCTTGCGCTCCGCGAACTCGTCCACGATGCTCTGTATGTCACTGATTCAGTGAGCTTTTAAGCAGTAGTCTCACGACCCGGATAGTAAACAATAAACATGGAGGACATGGAGTCGTTAGTGTTGCTGGTCTTGGTGCTGTGGCTTGTTGTCACCGACAACGCCAACAGATACTGGCAAGAGCGTATAGATGAGGCGAGGCGCATAAGGCTTCAGAAATTCTCGTAATTCGTAATTATTCTTCTTCCGGGTTTGCGGTGTTTACAGATCCCAGCGCGCTCGCGGGGCGTGTGTGGGCATGTGAGGACACTCCTCCTCACCAATCAGTGCACAGGGGAGTGTCTGCTCACGCCCCCAGCCTCAGTCGGCACGGCTTGGCTCGCTTCAACCCCACTCCAAAACGGTGCGAGTTTTAGGGGCTAAGCAGGGCTGAAACGAGCTGAGTCGTGCTGGTTTTTGGTAGTCGAAACGCGAGCCATGTCGGGCTGAAGTGAGCTGAAGCGAGCTGAAGTGAGCTGAAAAAGGGTAGTGGAAAAGGGCCATAATAGTGGTCATCGCAGTGTAATCCCTCTAGTCCTGGGAAGGCTGCTCTAATTCTTTGATGAACGACTCCACACTTGCCGGATCAGCAAACACGCGAGGTTTCCCTTCGTGGAACACCCTGAGTTTAGCAGGGTAAATGATGCTGTAGTCTATCTTCAGGACTCGCAGTTGCTGTTTCACACCGTCAAAGCGCTTTCTTTTCTTGCGCAGCTCTGTGGAGATGTCTTGAAAAAACATGACATGGCGGCCTTCATACATGATCTTGCCCTTCTCTCTAGCTGCTTGCATGACTCAGACCTTGTCGCGGAAGTTCAAGAACTTCATAATCAAGACTGGTGGAGCAGAGGACCGCAGAGCACTTGGTAGTCTATGCGCTCTTTCGATAACCAGCGGGACAGGGAAGGTCTCCGGTCCCAGGACGTCGGGCAGCCACTTTTCCAGAAAAGCAGCCGCGTTGCCTTTTTCAACTTTTTCTGGGAGGTTCACCAACCTGAGATTTGAGCGGCAGCTCCTGTTTTCTAAATCATCCACCTTAGAGGTGAGTTCAGACACCTGCTTCTCCATCACCACCAGTTTGGTTTTCTCACTGGCAACCTCATCCTCTACGTCACCAATACGATTCTCCGCTTGTTGCAATTTTCCTGAAAAGTCTTTAATATCCGACTTGATCCCGTTAATTGCAGTCAGGACTCCGTCAAACTTGGAGCCAAACTCGTCTTTCAGGGCTATAATTGCTTCCAAGATCCCAGCTGCTCCAGGGGTCTGCTCATCGCTAGTTAGCCTGCTAGCATCTTCCCTTGTTTCCTTGAATAAGTCGGATTTCTGAGTCTTTTTCTGGTGGCCCGCGGTGGTTTTAGGTTGTTTGTTCGACATGTCTTCGAGTCCAGATACACTTAGCTTTAGTTTTGGTAAAGGAGTGTGTTCGCTTCTAACTCAGGATACTTTAATTAGCTGATTGCTGCGGAGAGCTCGAAAAATGCGACCGCTCAGCTCCGCGCCATAGCCACTCCTCTCTTGAATTAGATTTTTGAACCGACTAAAGAATGGTCAGTGTCACAGTGTGTACTGTAGTATGTGTGAATGAGTTGTACATTGGGTTGTCTGTTTGGCAATGATAAAATCAAATTGGTACCAGTGTGTGTGTGTATGTGAGAGAGAGAGAGAGAGAGAGAGTGCATGCATGTTTTTTCACTGCTTCAGATGGGTTGAATGTAGAAAAAGAACTTCACTGTGCTGTGATGGATATGTGACAAATATAGGCTTCTAATTCAAAAACTCTAATCAGAAATTTTCTCTAACCATGTGATGCTTATTGGCAACAAAATTTGCGACTCAACAGACTTCACTTTTATGAAGTTTAAATCTCACTCACCTAGATAAATCATACGCAGTACTGACCCAGATACTAGTAAACAATACCTTATCGCAACGCGATTCTTGCTATCTAAAAAGATCGCTTTTCCAGTGAATAAAAACAAATGAAAGCATGTCACATAAAACCACAGGGAAAATTTTTGTGAAAAAACAAACAAACAAAACAAAAGCACTTTGAGTAGCTAGCAATGGAGTTTATTGGCAGCAAAAAGCTCCCAAAGGCTGGTTATGGGTCTGCCCACTGTTTACTTGTGTGTGTGTGAGAGACATGTTCACTGCTTCAATGATCAGGCTTATTTTTACACCCAAACGCTTGACACTAGGGCATCTTTAGGGTTGTTTACAACAAATTAGAAGCGATGGATCCACTAGCCTTGGTGAGTCATGAGGTGTGTAAATGACATCACAATCTTGGATTTGCTTGCTTAATTTGTACTCAGAGAGCGATATTTGAAACTCAGAGAGATGTCAGCGCCCAGGGACATTGCTTTTCTTCTAAAATAAAATCTGTACACAGTATACAGGTACATATACGAACAAGTGAACAGGTCATGTATGGATATTATCAGTCAGTATAAAAGAGTTTATTTTTGGGGTTTTGTTAATCTTTACACTTCCTTACCCTGCACTTGCATCCATTCCTGCCCAATTACAATAACAAAGGTCAAAAATAGAATTCAATACAATACAACACAATTCAAAGTGTCGTGGCTAACTTCAGTTCCATTGTTTTGACTGTTATGGTGAATAACTTATTGAATTTTCAATCCATTTAGGAGTATGATCTACTGGATAGTGCAGGAAGCTGGACTGCTCAGAATACTAGTGTGGAATATTACAATGGCACATCTTTGCAGTCTATCTAAACCATTATGTCTTTAAATTATAATGCCTAGCTGATCTACTGATCAACGACAGTGAAACAGCAAAAAACATTAACACTAAGACCATGAATTTTCTTTGTGGTTTCTATGCACAAACCATGACAGCCTTGAAAAAGGATATGAACAATAAAATTAATCTGGCTTTTTTTTTAATCCTCACAGACACAGTGCCACCCCCCTCCACACACACAAAAGAACAACACACACAAAAATGGACAGTAAAAGTGAAAGCCTCCAGACAGTGTGTTTGGAAGCTTGTCCAAACACTGCATAACTTCTTTGGCCAGATTATATAAACAGTAAGGTTTTGACCCTTGCAGGGAATGAACATTTGAACATTCAGGGTTCATGGAGCTGGCCTTCTACAGTCCATGTGTGGGAAGACTGAAGAAAGCTGAGAGCCATCAGGGCTCTGACAGGTTCACTGATAAAACAGACAAACTGGTGCTTATCAAACATTGTGCAGAAGGGGAAGTGGAGGACTCAGAGGCCTTATATATTTCCCCCTCACTGAGTTTACAGTGGAGCTATTCTTAGCTTGACTAGAGTGCACTTGGAAGAAAATGTATCAATAAATACTCTATACAGATAACAGGGATGGGAGAGCTCAGAAACGTTTGTGAAACACACACCATAAAACTATGATACTTTGGCTGTGTATATTTCAGTCACTTTGCATGTGACTTGTTTTACTCAATTCATCACAGCTGAGACAATGTCTAATCCATGAGCACCTAGTGTGGTCTAGGGTCTAGGGTGGCAGACTGTTATTTTACCTTCACACACACACACACACACACACACACACACACACACACACACACACACACACACACACACACACACACACCTGCATCAATAATGACAAGGGAGTCCTGGGACAACTGTGATGCCAGAATTTTGCCTATTTCCTGACTGCATGGTGCTGCTTCACAATCAGCAAACACTACATCAGGAGAGGGCAAAGGAAGTGAAGGAAGTGAAGACAGTTTGTTTACCCATTGTCCACGTGGCAGTCTGTGAGAAAGACCCAACATAAAGTAACGGTCAAACGTTTGGACACACCTTCAAATTTAGTGGATTTTCTTTATTTTTATTAATTAAAAGACACTTCATGTCTTAAAGTAATGATGGATGTCGTTTTTCTTTATTTAGTTGAGTGGTTCTGGACATAATATGGGTTACTACAGTTGTGGAATAGGGAATACTGTATTTTTATTATTTACTATTTACTGTTTGTTCTCAAACATATTAAGAAGGCAAGATATTCCACAAATTAACTTTTGACAAGGCACACCTCATGAAGCTGGTTAAGATTTTAGAATTTTGTTTCCCGCATAATTCTAAGATATGTTATTTCATAGTTTTGATGACCTCAGCTTTGTTCTACAATGTAGAAAATAGTCAAAATACAGAAAAACTTCTGAATGAGTAAGTGTGTCCAAACCTTTGACTGGTACTGTAACACTCTCTGGACATGAGAGTCTTATTTTTCTGTATGTTCCACATGTTTTTTGTCTCACTTTTGCTGGCTTATACTCTGAAAGCCTGTTTGCTCAGAGATGGTTTAGTGAAAATTACAAGACCCAGGAGACCCTCAGTTTCATCTCCTCTTCTCACAGCACTCCCACATTTATTTTAACACAAGCAAATGTAAACTATACATGAATGTGAAAAGGAAAGGTTCTATATCTGCCCATTTGCTTCCCCCCCCCCCCCCCCATTGTTCCTTAACTAGGAACACACAATTTCACCAATCACAGAATGCCAGGAAACACAAGCAAGTACTCCTCCTTATCACATCACTCTGTATAAAAGCGGTGATGTAGCCTCTTTGTCTCCATAAGTCAAGGAAAAGGGGATATATATACAGGGCCGTCGACAGGGGGGGGACAACCGGGTATTTTGTCCCGGGCCCAGGCATGAGGGGGGGCCCAGAACTGGTCCCTCATGAAGATGCCATTAATCATTCTGTTTCATTTCAAAATGTGTTGATTTGGGGGAGAAAAATGTGCTATATTTGCATTCAATGAATGATTTCTGGTTCTTTTGCCTTTATTGTCTTCGAAAATAGATTCAAGAACCCACCTACCACCCCTAATGCAGAAATGGTTTGGTCTTTGATTAAGGCGCCAAATAACACGGCACTATTCCATCATAACGCTTCGACAATAAGCGTGCGAGCCCGTTTGCCAACATGCACAAGTCAGGAGCAAAGAAAAGAAAAGAGAAAAAGAGATGAAGAAGCCAAGAGCCTCAGGGGCTCACTGCATAGATATTTTAGAAAAGATTCAGATTCAGCTGAGCCAGGTAAGACACAGATAACTTTTTTCCAGCCCCATAATGTAACCCCAGCACGCGCGATGCGCCATTCATAATTATAAAGTAGGGGATAGCAGGGTACACTGAGTGAACACTGAAATGCACAGGGCATTGAATTATTTCATAAACATATTGGTTTAATAACACTGTGTTGCATATATCTCAATGAAGCAAAGAATAGCACATTGGCCCGCAGTCATATCCAAATGTTTTAGGCACGCTTGCTAAGCTGTGCTGAGCTGGACTCCGGTTAGCTGAAAGCCCGTGGAACGCTGCCTCTTGTTAATTAAACCTTATTTTGTTGGAAATCATCCCGTGTAGATACGACGGCATGTGAAATTGCCAGCTAGATAGAGTTTAATGTAACGAATGGGCTATAAATGGGGTGTTTTGAGGTTAGTCTGTTGCAAAACATTAAACTTTCGCTTAGACTGGATACTCTTCAAACAATTCCCTTGCTCAAGTGAAAAATGATAGGCCTGTATGAAAAGTGCAATTAATGAAAGTAGCCTAATAAGCCCTAAATGAATAAAACAACCTCTGTTTTATTGTTGTTGCTTACACGTTAAGATTTTGAAATCTTCTCGGTCCAGTTCTATATCCAGGGAACGTTGTAATCCTTTTGGTTTATCCGTAATAAACGTGTCAGCCCCCAGGTCAGATAGGCTAATGTTACGTGGTTGGGAGGGTGTCAATTTTTTTTGTAACATTCTAAATCGAGTACGGAAAGGACGTTTATGAAAAACAAGACAAAAAAATACACTGAAAAACTCACTGTACACATCACTAGTGGTGATGCTTCTATGTTCAGATTTTGGGAAAGCCATAACTCCGTTCTCATTGAGGCCCAGTTCCATCCCGTAAACAATCATTTTGGTTTATCAACTACCTGCGCTCAAACATGTCACAGGAGAGGCTCAATGGGCTGGCTATGCTCTCTATAGAGCGCGAACTTGCAAAGAAGCTGGACTTCAATGACCTTATTGATGACTTTGCCACAGCAAAAGTCCGGCGCATTGCATTTCGCACCTGAATAGTTGCGGACTAAGGAAATGTTCAAACTGTAAATATGTTGAAATGTTGAAATAAAATGGTTGACTGTTATAATGGGCTTGGAATACCTGTTATTTAAGGGTTGGAGTGAATGGAGACTGTGAAAAGAGGGGTTGGGTGTGGGTGGTTGCTGTGTGGCGATGTACATGCGCGCGTATGTGTGTGTGTGTGTGTGGGGGGGGGGGGGGGGGCACTCAGATTATTTGGGGGGGGGGCCTACTCAGATTATTTTGTCCCGGGCCCAGCCAAAGCTGTCAACGGCCCTATATATATATATATATATATATATATATATATATACACACACACACAGAGTGGTGCTTGAAAGTTTGTAAACCCTTTAGAATTTTCTATATTTCTGCATAAATATGACCTAAAACATCATCAGATTTTCACAAAAGTCCTAAAAGTAGATAAAGAGAATGCAGTTAAACAAATGAGACAAAAATATTATACTTGGTCATTTATTTATTGAGGAAAATGATCCAATATCTGATGATGTTTTAGGTCATATCTGTGAGTGGCAAAAGTATGTGAACCTCTAGGATTAGCAGTTCATTTGAAGGTGAAATAATGAGTCAGGTGTTTTCAATCAATGGGATGACAATCAGGTGTGAGTGGGCACCCTGTTTTATTTAAAGAACAGGGATCTATCAAAATCTGATCTTCACAACACGTTTGTGGAAATGTATCATGGCACGAACAAAGGAGATTTCTGAGGACCTCAGAAAAAGTGTTGTTGATGCTCATCAGGCTGGAAAAGGTGGCAAAACCATCTCTAAAGAGTTTTGACTCCACCAATCCACAGTCAGACAGATTGTGTACAAATGGAGGAAATTCAAGACCATTGTTACCCTCCCCAGGAGTGGTCGACCAACAAAGATCACTCCAAGAGCAAGGCATGTATTGCCGCTTTTCCACTACAAACGCGGCTGAGCCGTGCCGTGCCGAGTCGAGCTGAGTCGAGCTGAGTGGGGCTGTTGGAGTTGCATTTCGACTACAACCGCGCTGAACCGTGCTGGCTGGAAGTGGGTGGACACATTGGGTGGAGTTAGCGAAAGTGGGTGGACGTCACGTGATGTCGTTAAGCAGCGCAAACAGTGACATCAGTGACAGTGGCGGAACAAGTCAGAGCCGGGCCGGGGGCGGGGCAAATGACCGGGCCCTTTATTAAAGCTTATCATAACATCATTTTAGGCTACAAAATGTCCGCAACTGCGGTGTTTACCAATTTCAACACTACCGGGTGCAACTATGTTATTTAGTACATCAAGTCCTTCAAACGAACATGTAACTCAGAAACAAAAAACATTAGGATACTGTACATGGCTCATAATAAAACATCAATAGCCTATACTGCGCACATTATTTGAAGGGCATACGAATGAGCGCTCAGAGGTTGCAACGGTGACAGGAAGAGTCAGAAATAAAAGGAGGGCGGTGCAAACCTCACTGAATGCACTGTGTTTACCAATTTCAACACTACGGGGTGCAACTATGTTATTTTGTACATTATGTCCTTCAAACGAACATGTAACTCAGAAACAAAAAAACATTAGGCGACATACTGTACATGGCTCATAATAAAACATCAATAGCCTACTGCGCGCATTATTTGAAGGGCATACGACGAGCCTTACACTCCGCGAACTCGTCCACGATGCTCTGTATGTCACTGATTCAGTGATCTTTTAAGCGGTAGTCTCACGACCCGAATAGTAAACAATAAACATGGAGGACATGGAGTCGTTAGTGTTGCTGGTCTTGGTGCTGTGGCTTGCTGTCACCGACAACGCCAACAGATACTGGCAAGAGCGTATAGATGAGGCGAGGCGCATAAGGCTTCAGAAATTCTCGTAATTCGTAATTATTCTTCTTCCGGGTTTGCGGTGTTTACAGATCCCAGCGTGCTCGCGCGGCGTGTGTGGGCATGTGAGGACACTCCTCCTCACCAATCAGTGCACAGGGGAGTGTCTGCTCACGCCCCCAGCCTCACTCGGCACGGTTTGGCTCGCTTCAGCCCTACTCCAAAACGGTGCGAGTTTTAGGGGCTAAGCAGGGCTGAAGCAAGCTGAGTTGTGCTGTTTTTTGGTAGTCGAAACGCGAGCCGTGTCGGGCTGAAGTGAGCTGAAGCGAGCTGAAGTGAGCTGAAAAAGGGTAGTGGAAAAGGGCCATAATAGTCAGTGAGTTCACAAAGGACCACAGGGTAACTTCTAAGCAACTGAATGCCTCTCTCACATTGGCTAATGTTAATGTTCATGAGTCCACCATCAGGAAAACACTGAACAACAATGGTGTGTATGGAAGGGTTGCAAGGAGAAAGCCACTGCTCTCCAAAAAGAACATTGCTGCTCATCTGCAGTTTGCTAAAGATCACGTGGACAAGCAAGAAGGCTACTGGAAAAATGTTTTGTGGATGGATGAGCCCAAAATAGAACTTTTTGATTTAAATGAGAAGTGTTATGTTTGGAGAAAGGAAAACACTGCATTCCAGCATAAGAACCTTATCCCATCTGTGAAACATGGTGGTGGTAGTATCATGGTTTGGGCCTGTTTTGCTGCATCTGGGCCAGGACGGCTTGCCATCATTGATGGAACAATGAATTCTGAATTATACCAACGAATTCTAAAGGAAAATGTCAGGACATCTGTCCATGAAGAAGAATAAAGTTAATGTTTTGGAATGGCCAAGTCAAAGTCCTGACCTTAATCCAATTGAAATGTTGTGGAAGGACCTGAAGCGAGCAGTTCATGTGAGGAAACCCACCAACATCCCAGAGTTGAAGCTGTTCTGTATGGAGGAATGGGCTAAAATTCCTCCAAGCTGGTGTGCAGGACTGATCAACAGTTACCGGAAACATTTAGTTGCAGTTATTACTGCACAAGGGGGTCACACCAGATACTGAAAGCAAAGGTTCACATACTTTTGCCACTCACAGATATGTAATATTGGATCATTTTCTTCAATAAATAAATGACCAAGGATAATATTTTTGTCTCATTTGTTTAACTGGGTTCTCTTTATCTATGTTTAGGACTTGTGTGAAAATCTGATGTTGTTTTAGGTCATATTTATGTAGAAATATAAAAAATTCTAAAGGGATCACAAACGTTCAAGCACCAATGTGTGCGTGTGTTAGTGTCAGTTTGTGAATGGAGGGCGGGGCCAGTGAAGGTGAGTGGCAAAGTCAATGCACCAGTTGTCAATTAATGTTGTGTGTGTGTTTGCTGCAGTGACGGTGGAGGGCAGAAAAGGAGGGAGAAAGCAGAGAGAAGGGATCTCCCTCGACCAGAACACAGTTGTGTGTGTGTGTGTGTGTGTGTGTGGCTAAACAGATGTTAAAGCTGAAAAGCGAACAAAAAATAAACAGGTGTGTGAACGTCATCTCTCGCCTGCCGTGCTTCTGTACTCCACTCACATCAGGGACTTATTATAGTGGTGCCCAAACCCGGGAGTCCAGAAGGAACCACCACATGGAGTCCTCCCCATTTAAGGATCTCATCCATGCCCTCACGACTGCCCAGCAGAACCAGCATCAAGTGCTGATCGCCCTCCGGAAGGAGCAAGAGCAACGATTTGAAGCCTTGATACTGGCCCAGCAGGAAGATTGCCAGGCTTTCAGGCATCTGCTCGTGTCAGCCTCAACTGCCACTGCACCGGACCCTTTCCCTGCCCTGTTCCCGCAACACAGAGGTGGGGTCTGGCTCCTCCCCAGCCGAAGCGAACGAAAAGTAAACTTGTCTGTGAATGTCATCTCTCACCTGCCGTGCTTCTGTACTCCACCCACATCAGGGACTTATTACAGTGGTTCTGAAACCCGGGAGTACGGAAGGGAAACACCACATCGAGTCCTCCCCATTTAAGGATCTCATCCATGGGGGCGTCGTGGCTCGGGTGGATGGGGCGCCATGCCGTGGGTCCGGGGACCCGGGTTCGATTCCGACCCGAGGTCGTTTCCCGATCCCTCCCCGTCTCTCTCTCCCACTCATTTCCTGTCTCTGCACTGTCCTATCCAATAGAGGTGAAAAGGCCCAAAAAAAAAAAAAAAAAAGGATCTCATCCATGCCCTCACTTACTGCCCAGCAGAACCAGCACCAAGTGCTGATCGTTGTCCAGAAGGAGCAAGAGCCTTTGAAGCCTTGATGCTGGCTCAGCAGGAAAATCACCAGGCGTTCCAGCATCTGCTAGCGTCGGCAGGGGCCTCGACCACCACTGCACCGGACCCTCCTCACATCACCCTCATGAAGATGGGCCCACATGACAATCCGAAAGCCTTTTTGCTTTCTTCGAGCAAGCAGCCGAAGCGTGGGGGTGGCCGCTTGAGCAGCGCGTGGTGCGCCTACTCCTGCTTCTGACTGGTGAGGCGCAGCTAGCCACGTAGCAGCTCCCTGCCGAGACAGCCGGTTCATATATGCCGACATGAAGAGTGCCATCCTACAGCGTGTCGGCTGCTCCCCGGAACAACATCACCAGCGCTTCTGGATGCTGATGTTGGAGGAGGTTGTCTGGCCATTCAGATTTGGCCAACAGCTCCGAGATGCCTGCCAGCGGTGGCTGAGGGCAGACAACCATGATGCCAATGGGATCATCAATCTGGTGACACTGGAACAGTTTATCACTTGACTTCCAGAAGGAACGATAGAGTGGGTCCAGTGTCATCACCCGGCATCAATGGAGCAAGCCATCGAGTTGGGGGAGGACCATCTAGCAACGATCAGGCTTCCAATGGCAGGCGGACGGGTCACCTCTTCTCGTTTCTTCTCCCATCCCCCCACCTCTTCCCTTCCCCACCCCATTCCCCCACCATGGAGGTGGGGGCCGGCTCCTCCCCAGCCGACCCGTCGCACCCATGATGTCTTCCCATCTCCCTCTTCTGTGTCTGTGTCTTCTCCCCCTTAGGTGAGTGATGTCCATAATGCCAGTGCAGAGGGAAAGCCTGGGCCAATGTGCTGGTGCTGCGGGAAGCTGGGGCATCTTAGAGTCAGTGCTCCATGATGGAGGTGGTCCAGATCCCCAACGCACCAGAGACTGCCCCCGATTGGGCTGAAGCATATCAGATACCGGTAAGTGTTCAAGGGGATACATATCACGTGTTGGTGGATTCCAGTTGTAATCTGACATCAATCCATCAAAGATCGGTGCAAAGTGAGGCACTGGGGAGAGCACAAGCAGTGAAGGTTTTGTGTTGCACCAGGATGTTCACAATTATCCTCTAGCTTCTGTCCATATTCTATTCCAGGGAAAAAAGCATAGAATAAAGACAACGGTTAATCCTCATCTCACCCACCCACTGATTTTGGGGACTGATTGGCTGGGTTTTAGAAACTTAATGGAACACATAGTAGGGGGTGGGTCCAGCAAAGATATGTCACGGGGGAATCCTGGTGTGGCATTGACTGGGGAAGCTGTCACAGAGCCGTCTATGTCAGCACCACGTCAGGGTGATGCAAGGAGTGAGGAGCAGCTCGCCCCTCCTCCCTCTCTCAGGGATTCCCTCGAGGATTTCCTGTTAGATCAGTCATGAGATGAGACTCTGCATCATACGTTTGACCAAGTGAGAGTAATCAATGGTCAAACTTTCCAGCCAAATGTGGCACCCGCCTGCCCATATTTATCTCTTATTAAAGATAGGCTGTATCGAGTGACGCAAGACAGTTATAGTTATAAAGTACTACTATTGACCTTTAAAGCACTGAATGGTCTCGCACCACAGTACCTGAGTGAACTTCTGGTCCTCTATGACCTGTCACGCCTACTTAGATCAAAAGGTGCAGGTTATCTGCTGGTACCTCGTAAGGCTACATCAAGGGGCAGAGCCTTTTCTTCCAAAGCCCCACAGTTATGGAACAGCCTTCCAAGTAATGTTTGGGAATCAGACAGTCTCAGCGTTTAAGTCTAGGCTGAAAACATATCTGTTTAGTCAAGCCTTTTGTTAATGGTGTTTATGAGGTAAAGGAGTAGATCTGGAGGGTCGTCAGACATAGTGTTTTGGTAAACTGGGATGTATGGATGCTGTCAGTCCCCCACTCACTTGCTCACTTGAGTTTGTTGATGGTGTAGTGGCTGGCTGCTTTATGTCCCGGGGCTCCCTCATGCCTGTGTTACCTTCTGGCTCTCCCCTTTTAGTTATGCTGTCATAGTTAGTTGCCGGAGTCCCTGCTTGTACTCAGTGCAATATGTATACTGTTCCTACTTATTCAAGTGACATTGGGCATACCTAACAACCTGTGTTTTCTCTCTCTTCTCCCCCCCCAAATCTGTCCCTCTGAGTTACATGTCGGTCCTGGGATCGAGATGCTGACCTCTTCTGCTCCTCGTGCCTGCCTGATCCATCCTGGTGCCCTGTGTCTGTTTGGAGTCTCATCGCACCCGGATAGCTTTCTTTCATCTCAGAAATATTGCAAAGATAAGAAATTTAATGTCATTGCATGATGCAGAAAAACTAGTCCATGCTTTCGTTACCTCCAGGTTGGATTATTGTAATGCCTTACTGTCTGGATGTTCCAATAAGTGCATAAACAAGCTCCAGTTAGTTCAAAATGCCGCAGCAAGAGTCCTTACTAGAACTAGAAAATATGACCACATCACGCCTGTCTTATCCACACTGCATTGACTCCCAATCAAATTTCGTATTGATTATAAAATACTACTATTGACCTTTAAAGCACTAAATGGTCTCGCACCACAGTACCTGAGTGAACTTCTGCTCCTCTATGACCTGCCACGCCTACTTAGATGAAAAGGTGCAGGCTATCTGCTGGTACCTCGTATAGTGAAGGCTACATCAGGGGGCAGAGCCTTTTCTTACAAAGCCCCACTGTTATGGAACAGCCTTCCAAGTAATGTTCGGGAATCAGACACAGTCTCAGCATTTAAGTCTAGGCTGAAAACATATCTGTTTAGTCAAGCCTTTTGTTAATGGTGTTTATGAGGTAAAGGAGTAGATCTGGAGGGTCCTCAGACATACAGTGTTTTGGTAAACTGGGATGTATGGATGCTGTCAGTCCCCACTCACTTGCTCACTCGAGTTTGTTGACGGTGTAGTGGCTGGCCGCTTTATGTCCCGGGGCTCCCTCATGCCTGTGTTACCTTCTGGCTCTCTCCTTTTAGTTATGCTGTCATAGTTAGTTGCCGGAGTCCCTGCTTGTACTCGGTGCAATATGTATACTGTTCCTACTTATTCAGGTGACATTGGGCATACCTAACCACCTGTGTTTTTCTTTCCCTCCCCCCCACCCCAAATCTGTCCCTCTGAGTTACATGGAGTCAACAGGAAATCTTTTGGTGGAGACGGTGGGGACCTCGACTGGCTATCGTAGCCTGCAGGGAATCGGCCGTCAGACATTCTGTCGCATGTCCCAGACCCGGTGAAATGTAACTGAATTGTCTTGGCCAGGCCTAAGGGTCCCATCTGTATCTCATCATTGCTGAGGAGTGTGCTCCCATCACCCAATCAAGCATCCAGCCAGAGCAGGTCATGATATATTTTTTACCATATTAACATGCCATTGTGTGTTATGCCTGATGTAAAGACTCTCGTCTCTGCGAGCCTACCACACAGATTTAATACTTGTCATTTTTAGGGCATACCTAACAACGTGTTTTCTTTCTCTCTCTCTCTTCCCCTCCCCCCCATCTGTCCCTCTGAGTTACATGTTGATCCTGGGATTGAGATGCTGGCCTCTTCTGCCCCTCGGACCTGCTTGATCCATCCTGGTGCCCTGTGTCTGGTCGGAGTTTTATCGCCCCACTCCTGTGAAGGACGGCCCCATGAGGACAGTTGAGGGTTATATCTGTTAAAACTGTTAATATTATAGTCAGGCTGTCTGTTGTTGCCCAAATGAGGATGGGTTCCCTTTTGAGTCTGGTTCCTCTCGAGGTTTCTTCCTCATGTCGTCTGAGGGAGTTTTTCCTTGCCACCGTCGCCACAGGCTTGCTCATTGGGGATAGATTAGGGATAAAATTAGCTCATGTTTTAAGTCGTTCAAATTCTGTAAAGCTGCTTTGCGACAATGTTTATTGTTAAAAGCGCTGTACAAATAAACTTGATTTGATTTTGAAACTTGATCGCATCGCTCCTGTGGAGGGCGGCCCCATGTGGACAGTTGGGGGTCGCGGCTGGAGGACGCTCTGGACTCTTGCAGTGGTGCTTTTGTGGCTGGGGACTGCAGTTGACTTGCTGACTTTAGGGCTGCAGTTGACTTGCTGACTTTAGGACTGCAGTTTACTTGCTGACTTTGGGACTGCGATTGTCATGAACGGTTTCGCGCTCGGGTTTCCGTCGGTGGGGGATTTATAGCATCAACGAAGCTGACTTTATGTTAGAACTGTTAGCGTTAGTCATGTTGTCTGTTGTTGCCCGGATGGGGAAGGGTTCCCTTGAGTCTGGTTCCTCTCAAGGTTTCTTCCTCATGCTGTCTGTGGGAGTTTTTCCTTGCCACCGTTGCCACAGGCTTGCTCATTGGGGATAGATTAGGGAGTCGTTCAAATTCTGTAAAGCTGCTTTGCGACAATGTTTATTGTTAAAAGTGCAATACAAATAAACTTGATTTGACTTAACACTCAAACTGGTGAACAGATAACATAGTTGTCAATCCCTGAGTGCTATAGGGAATTCATGTTCCATGCAGCTCACTTTAATCCCATGGCCTGACACTTAGGACAGGATAAAACACTAGCCTGAATAATGGCCTGGTTCTATTGCCCAGGGATTCATGGGGACATTTGTTGGTGGTGTGCGGCGTGCTGCGAATGCCAATTACTAAATCCCGTGGCCACTCCAAAAGTGCCTTTGTGCCTGCTCCCTCTAATCGAGACCTCCTTCAAGAGAATTGTGTAGCAGTTCGGATGGGTGGGTGGAGCACAGAAGGACGGCAGGCCAGAACTGAGTTCACAAAACCCGTTTATTATAGCTTTTCAGCTTGCTTTTCAGCTTTCTTTCAGTCACACTTTCACTCACTCACTCACTCACTCACTCACTCACTCACTCACTCACTCACTCACTCACACACATCTGTTGTGGTCAGGTTGGGGAGAGAGCCCTCTCTGCTCTCGCTCTCTTCCTTAAATAGGACGCGGTCATTGGGAAAGACACACAAACACATTAATCAACCTCAGGTGCAGTGATTCTGCCACTTACCTTCCCCGACTCCGCCCTCCGGTCACAGACCAATGCTTGGCCACGCCCCCGCTGCCACATACCCCCACCGCCTGACTCAGGCCAGGCGGCCGTCTGGCCTGCAGCCGACTCCCCCCCCCTTGATGGGAGAGGAAGTCTGCCACGGCCATCTGCGCCCCCAGCCTGTGGATCACCTTGAAGTTGAAGGGTTGGAGTGCCAGATACCAATGGGTGATCCGCGCGTTGGCATCCTTCATGCGGTGGAGCCACTGGAGGGGCGCGTGGTCCGAACAGAGGGTGAAAGGGTGTCCCAGCAGGTAGTAACGGAGGGCGAGGACCGCCCACTTGATCGCTAGGCACTCTTTTTCAATGGTGCTGTAGCGCCCCTCACACACCGACAGCTTCCTACTGATATACAACACTGGGCGGTCCTCCCCCTCCACCTCCTGGGACAAAACAGCCCCCAGCCCTCTGTCCGACGCATCCGTCTGTAACATAAAGGGGAGAGAAAAGTCAGGGGAGTGTAAAAGTGGCCCCCCACACAGTGTAGCCTTTACCTCAGAAAAAGCCCGCTGGCATTGCTCCATCCACTGGACTGGATCTGGTGCCCCCTTTTTAGTCAGATCAGTCAGTGGGCTGGTGACATCCGAATAGTTAGGTATAAACCTACGATAATAGCCAGCCAGCCCCAGGAACTGTCTCACCCCCTTTTTGGTCTTGGGCCTCGGGCAGGCCGCAATTGCCGCTGTCTTGTTAATTTGGGGACACACCTGCCCGTTGCCCAAGTGGAAGCCCAGATACCGTACTTCCACCCGCCCAATCGCACACTTCTTCGGCTTGGCTGTGAGACCCGCTCGCCTCAGCGACCTAAGGACGGCCCTCAGATGTTGGCGGTGCCTTGGCCAGTCATTACTATAGATAATGATATCGTCGAGATAGGTGGCCGCATAGGTGGCGTGGGGGCGGAGGACCCTATCCATCAGCCGCTGAAACATAGCAGGCGCCCCAAACAGCCCAAAAGGAAGTGTGACAAACTGGTGTAAACCGAACAGTGTGGAAAAGGCCGTTTTTTCTCGGGATAATGGAGTCAAGAGGATCTGCCAATAACCCTTTGTTAAATCCAGTGTCGAGTAAAAGCGAGCTGTACCTAGTCGATCAAGCAACTCATCCATACGAGGCATTGGGTACATGTCGAATTTAGACACCGTGTTGACTTTCCTATAGTCTACACAGAACCGGACTGACCCGTCGGCCTTGGGTACCAAGACCACCGGGCTGCTCCAGTCACTGTGGGACTCCTCGACGATGCCCATTTCAAGCATGGCCTCGAGTTCTTCCCGAACCACTTTTTTCTTGTGTTCGGGTAGCCTGTAAGGGTGGCTACGCACTACCACCCCCGGGGGCATCTCAATGTGGTGCTCTATGAGGTTGGTGCGGCCGGGCAGGGGTGAGAATACGTCCGAAAACATGGTCTACAACTGGGCAACCTCCGCGAGTTGGGTCGGGGAGAGGTGGTCTCCACAGGGGACCAGAGAGGTACGTGATGCCAATGTTCCCTTTTGAACCTCTGGCCCCAGCTCCGCCTTCTCCGGAACCACCGACACCAACGCCACGGGGACCTCCTTGTTCCAGAGTTTGAGCAGATTGAGGTGGTAAACCTGTAGCGCCCCACCCCTGTCCGTTTGCCTCACCTCATAGTCAACGTCCCTGACTCGCCGTGTGACCTCAAAGGGTCCTTGCCACTTGGCGACTAATTTGGAGCTCGATGTGGGCAACAGTACGAGTACTTTATCTCCCGGTGCAAACTCCCTGAGGCGCGTACCCTTGTCGTACAGGTGGGTTTGTCGTTCTTGGGCCTGCCGCAAATTCTCCTGGGTTAGGTGGGTGAGTGTGTGGAGTTTTGCACGCAGGTCAATAACGTATTGGATTTCATTTTTACTTGGTGAAGGTCCCTCCTCCCAATTTTCCCGCAGCACATCTAGAATGCCGCGTGGCTTATGCCCGTATAACAATTCAAATGGGGAGAACCCCGTGGAGGCTTGGGGGACCGCTTGCACTGAAAACAACAAGGGTTCGAGCCACTTATCCCAATTACGTGCGTCCTCACTTACGAATTTTTAAATTATATTCTTGAGGGTGCGATTGAACTGTTCAACTAAACCGTCTGTTTGTGGGTGATACACGCTGGTGCGGATCGGCTTAATACCCAACAACCTATACAGTTCATTTAGTGTATGTGACATAAACGAGGTGCTTTGGTCAGTCAGAATCTCTTTCGGGATTCCAACTCGGGAGATAATGCGGAAGAGCGCTTCTGCAATACTGTGTGCTGAGATATTACGAAGAGGCACTGCTTCCGGGTATCGCGTTGCATAGTCCACCAGAACTAATATAAAGTGGTACCCTCGTGTTGACCGATCTAATGGCCCGACGAGATCCATCCCAATTCTTTCGAACGGGGTCTCGATTAATGGGAGAGGGCACAAAAGCACTTTTGGAATGGCCGCTGGATTTACTAACTAGCATTCGTGGCACGCCGTACACCACCTACGGACATCGCCGCGAATCCCTGGCCAATAGAACCGGGCCATTATTCGGGCTAGTGTTTTATCCTGCCCTAAGTATCCAGCCATGGGATTAAAGTGAGCCGCCTGGAATACCAATTCCCGACGGCTCTTCGGAATCAACAGCTGCGTGACTTGCTCTTTAGCTTGAGTGTCCTGTGTCACTCGGTATAATCTATCCTTCATGATTGCGAAGTATGGGAAGGACGGGGTGGCATTTGGCTTGAGCATTTGTCCATCGATTACTCTCACTTGGTCAAAAGCATGCCGCAGAGTCTCGTCTTGCGACTGCTCTAACGGGAAATCCGCGAGGGATTCCCCAATAGAGAGAGGAGGAGCCGGCGGCTCCTCATTCTGATGCGGAGCTGACGTAGATGGCTCTGTGACAGCTGCTCCCGCCAACGCGACACCGGGACCTCCCCTTATTAAACTACGGCAGGACCCACTCTTCACTAGGTGACTCATAATATAATATTTTAATGTGCAAGCTATTGTAACCCCCTCTAACGCACAACATGGGTCACAAGTGACCTGCATTCATTTCTAATGTAATTTCCAGCAAGGACATGGTTTTCTCTCTTACAACTTCTTGAAACAATACATTTAACCCTATAATATTTTATAAATTGACAGATTAGGTAGGGTTTGATGCACAAAAACTATTTTTTATCATTTTTACTTTTGTATCTCATAAATAAACATGTATTTGTAATTTCTCCATTAATTCGCAGACATGGGTCACAAGTGACCCGCATTCATTTCTAATGTAATTCCAAGCATGGATATGGTTTTCTCACTTAAACCTTAAAAAATCAATACTTTCACCTACAATATTTAAAAAGTTTATAAAGTAGGTAATGTTTGAAGCATAAAAATTTTTTTTTACTTAAGTTTATTTTAATTTAACCTAGATTTGGTGTTCTGAGGAACTATAATATTTGCAAGTGTTTCCTGTCAGGAAAACATTTAAAGTCGGACCACTGTTGATCGCTGACTGTTGACACTCATTTTAGAAGTTTACAAAGCTGCTTCTGCAAAACTACGTGTAAGTATTTATTTTCAGTTGTAATATTACATATTTATTACACAACTGTTACAGAGTTATTATTGACCTCATGGATCAAATGGTCCACACATACACATCGAAGAGGCGAACAAGGAGGTGGCCCATGGTGCTCTGGCAAAACATGCTTGATGTTGGTGCTCTGAACGCCTTCACCATCTTTACTGCACAACACCCTGACTATATGAATGGTGTGCCAAATGCACGGCGGCTTTTCATCAAGGAGTTGGCCAAAGAGCTCATCATGCCTCACATGAACAGGCGCATGGAGACCTCTGTTCATCTCCGGAGGAATGTTACTGAGGCCATGGCAACATGTGGTGTGAAAAGGGGGAGTGCTGAGACCACCCATCCACAAGAGGACTTAAGACAGGGAGGAAAATCCAAGAGGAAGAGATGCAGCCTTTGTCCAACTGCCAGAGATAGGAAAGTCACCCTCTCCTGCTCCAAATGCACACGGCCTATATGCAAGGACCATTCAGTTACTGTGGTCATTTGTGATACATGTAAGAACTGAGACTGCTGTCTCGGCGCGTTCTCAATGTATACATGCCTGTGCCCATGCCAATATAATATCTTACCCAATCAGTTTTATTCAGTTACATTTACCACTTCCCCACAGTTTGAAAGTTAATATTCCAGTTGTCCATGGCTCACTATAGCTACTAATGCAGTGAAGTTCAGTATTGGTGTTTACAGTGTTAGTTGCTGTACATAATGTACAATGTTTAATGTTTTAAATATACCAACAACCTTTTTAATCAGATTACTATTAGAAATGATTTAGATTTTTAGAATATTATTTTTTTGTTATTTGTAGTGAAATGGTTCGCATAATATTTTTTATCTTAATCACAATCACTTAGCCAACACAGGTCATTTCTGACCCATGTGTTCAACCGCTGTACTGCTTCACAAAATGTATTCCAATTCATGGAGTAACCATAGTGGAATGAACATAATTATTGCTGTTTTTTAAAAGCTGAATATGTAATGATAAATTTTGATATTAAATGATGAAATAAACTAATTTCAAATATTACTGCAAATAAATTCTGATTCTTATTAATTTTACATAGGAAATTAATGCGGGTCATTTGTGACCCATGTGTGCAAATATAATATAGCTACATAAAAAGTGTTATAATTCAATGGGTAACCATAAATTAATGAAAAGAATAATTAATGTTTGAAAAAAACTGAATAAGTGATGGAAACTTGGTAAATTAAATGAAAAAATTAATAAAAAAAAAAAAACTAGCTAAGAAACACTAAACCGTCAACAAAACTCCATAGAAAATGAATGCGGGTCACTTGTGACCCATGTTGTGCATTAGAGGGGTAGTGACAAAAAAAGTATTTTTATTTAAAATCGTTTAGAGATATAAATTTAAAAAAGTTTTGAAATGAACAAAAACAAGTTAATTGAGGAATTCATGGAGTGTGGGGTCATGAAAATAATTTATTGCAGAGATAAAAAGCAAATAAAACGCAGCCGGGTCACTTGTGACCCATGTTGCGCATAAAAGGGTTAATTCCCCAAATCCCAGCCAATCCGTCCCCAAAATTATCGAGTGGGTAAGGCGAGGATTAGCCGCCGCCTTCACTATAAAATTTTCCCCTCGAAAAAAATGTGGACCGACACTAAAGGGTAGTTGTGAACATCCCCATGCACACACAACACCTTCACCAATTGTGATCCCCCCAATGCTTCGTCTTGCACCAGGTTTTGGTGGATTGAGGTCTGATTACAACCAGAATCCACCAACGCCTGATGTGTATCCCCTTGGATACTCACCGGTATGCGATACGCTCTGGCCCAATCGAGGGTGGCTCCTGGTGCGTCGGGGATCCGAACCACCGCACCCACCTCCATTACCGAGCACTGCTGTTGGAGGTGGCCCGGTTCCCCGCAGCGCCAGCAAACCGGCCCGGGCTTCCTCTCTGCACTGGTGCTCTGGGGCTCACTCACCTGAGGGGGGGGAGAGACAGACACAGAAGGGAGAAACGGGAGGGCACCGTGGGTGTGGTGGGCCAGCTGGGGTGGGGCCGGCCCCCGCCTCCGCAGTGGGGGAACGGGGCGAGGATGAGACACAGGAGGAGAGGGAGAGAGAGAGAGAGGAGAGGGGAGAAGAGGTTGTCTGCTGTCCTGCCGTCGGGACAGCCGCCAAATGGTCCTCCGCCAGCTCGATTGCCTGATCCAGTGACACCGGGCGGTGGCACTGGACCCACTCTGCAGCTCCAGCTGGTAGACGCGCGATGAACTGCTCCAGCGCCACCTGGTCGATGATCCCCTCGGCGTCACGGTTGTCGGCCCTCAACCACCACCCGCAGGCGTCCTGGAGTTGCTGGCCAAACGCGAACGGCCAGCCGACTTCCTCCAAGCGCAAAGCGCAGAAGCGCTGCCGTTGTTGCTCGGGGGTGCGCCCCACACGCTGGAGGACGGCCCGGCGAAGGTCCACGTAGGCCAGCCGGCGGTCGGCAGGGAGCTGTAGCGCGGCCAGCTGTGCCTCTCCCGTTAGCAGGGGGAGGAGGCGCGCCGCGCGCTGTTCCATCGGCCACCCCGAGGTCTCTGCCACCTGCTCAAAGAATGTAAGGAAGGCCTCGGGGTCGTCCTGCGGGACCATCTACGTCAGGGTGAAGGGGGACGGCCCCGCGGCAGTGGACCCCGCCGACGCGAGGAGGTGCCGGAACGCCTGTCACTCTTCCTGCTGAGCCAGCACCAGGGCCTCGAATCACTGTTCCTGTTCCTTCCGGAGGGCGACTAGTGCCTGGTGCTGGCTTTGCTGGGCCATGGCAAGCGCGTGGACCAGCTCGGCGAAAGGGGAGGACTCCATGGGGCTGTTCTGCTTCAGCGCTCCAAATCCCAGGTTTCGGCACCACTGAAGCAGTTCGGATGGGTGGGTGGAGCACAGAAGGATGGCAGGCCAGAACTGAGTTCACAAAACCCGTTTATTATAGCTTTTCAGCTTGCTTTTCAGCTTTCTTTCACTCACACTTTCACTCACTCACTCACTCACTCACTCACACACATCTGTTGTGGTTAGATTGGGGAGAGAGCCCTCTCTGCTCTCACTCTCTTCCTTAAATAGGGTGTGGTCACTGGGGAAGATACACAAACACATTAATCAACCTCAGGTGCAGTGATTCTGCCACTTACCTTCCCTGACTCCGCCCTCTGGTCACAGACCGATGCTTGGCCATGCCCCCGCTGCCACAAATTGGTATGGATCTCATTGGGCCATTAGATCAGTCAGCACGAGGATATCGCTTTATTTTAGTTCTGGTGGACTATCCAATGCGATATTCAGAAGTAGTGCCGCTCCGCAATATCTCTGCAAGCAGTACTGTGGAAGTGCTCTTCCGTGTTATCTCCCAGGTCAGGATTCCAAAAGAAATCCTGATTGACCAAGGCACTATGTTTATGTCATGCACACTGCATGAACTGTATGAGTTACTGGGAATTAAATCTATCTGTACCAGCATCTATCACCCACAAACAGATGGTTTGGTAGAGAGATTTAGTCAAACACTTAAAAATGTAATGCAGAAATTTGTAAGTGAAGATGCACGTAATTGGGAGAAATGGCTTGAGCCCCTGTTATTTGCAGTACAAGAGGTCCTGCAAGCCTCCACTGGGTTTTCATCATTTGAATTATCATATGGGCGAAAGCCGCGCGGCATTTTGGACATGCTGTGGGAAAACTGGGAGGAGGGACCTTCACCTAGTAAGAACAAAATTCAATATGTTCTCGACCTGCATGCAAAGCTCCACACTCTCATGCACTTAACCCAGGAGAATTTGCAGCAGGCACAAGAACGTCAAGCCTGGCTGTACGACAGGGGTGCGTGCCTTAGAGAGTTCACTCTGGGAGACAAAGCACCTGTGTTATTGCCCATGTTGAGCTCCAAATTAGTCGCCAAGTGGCAAGGGCCCTTCAAGGTCACATGGCGAATTGGGGATGTCAACTATGAGGTGAGGCGTATGGATCGGGGCAGGGCCCTGCAAATATACCACCTCAACCTATTAAAAGATTGGAACGAGGGGGTCCCTGTAGTGTTGGAAATTCCAGAGAAGGCAGAGCTAGGTTCGGAGGTAAAAACAACCTGGACAACAACACAAACTGCTCCAGTCCCTTGTGGAGACCACCTCTCACCGGCCCAACAGGGGCATGCGCCTTAGAGTGTTCACCCTGGGAGACAAGGTACTTGTGTTATTGCCCATGTCGAGCTCCAAATTAGTCACCAAGTGGCAGGGGCCCTTTGAGGTCACAAGGCATGTCCGGGATGTCAACTATGAGGTGAGGTGAACGGATAGGGGCGGGGCACTGCAAATCTACCACCTCAACCTGTTAAAACATTGGAACAAGGGGGTCCCTGTGATGTTGGTGTCAGTAGTTCCGGAGAAGGCGGAGCTGGGGCCATAGGTAAAAAAAAGTAATGACCCAAACTGCTCCGGTCCCTTGTGGAGACTACTGGCCCAACTCACGGAGGTTGCCAAGTTGCAAAAGGAATTTTCTGATGTGTTCTCACCCCTTCCCAGCCACACCCACCTCACAGAACACCACATTGAAATGCCCCTGGGAGTGGTGGTGCATAGCCACCCTTACTGCTTACCCAAACACAAAAAAAGGTGATTTTATATATATATATATATACACACACACACACACACACACACTACTGTGCAAAAGTCTTTGGCACCCTATATTTTCTTAATACAAACGTTGGTATAGATTTCTATTTTATGACTTCTATAGTCAGTACAAAAACATTTTAGAGTTCCAAACATTCATTTTCCAGCACAAAATTAAATGGTACAGAATTTTTTTTGTATCTGAGCAGCATATTACATAAGAGACCACTTTTCAGATTAAAAAAGAAAACATAATGAAGGCTACTGGATTTTGCTGCAAACTTAAGAGGCAATTGTGACAGTCAAAATGTCCAGAAGAACTGTGGCTGGTTCTTCAAGATGCTCAGTAAAACATACATACACACACACACACACACACATATACACACACACACACATCTCTAGTATGGATCTAGACATCCGCTGCCTATTGCAGACTCAAAAGACAGTCATTCTGTGGTAGTTTCTGAAACCCATCAGCTGGTACAGCTCAGCCCAGGAATAAGGTTGTAAAATAACAAATAATTAACCCTTTCACTACTGCAGACCGCTGTTCTGGTCTCATTGTAGTCGAGAAACCCCTTCTGGAAAAAGTTAAGCAGTGTTGAAAGGATTAAGTCTTCTATGAAACAAAAGGAGTGTACAAGTTCACACGTGGTACAGCAATGTGGAAAAGAGAATCATGGGCATTGATCTGGTTTGACCTCTACTCTGCAAGGATTCATATTCAGACTGCTGACTCTTTTCTGCGTTGAAGTATTCTGAGGGTGTCACAGTGTGTACAGTAATAGAATAGCCAACACAGTGCTGAGTCCTGTATGTGTTGTTCTTTCCAAATGGGTGCTACCCTACTTTTAAAAAGGAAATGAATGACACTAAATTGAGAATAATATACAAATAACTACATGTACTGAACATAGTTATTCATATATGCTGTATATTAAATAAATCATTTCATATTTATTTTTAATTCTTTATATTAAGGTTCCCTTAACTAACATTACTTACTGAATTAATAAACATAAATAAACAAGCAAACAAATAAGTTCACAAAAATTAGCAAACATTTAATGGCAGCATGTTCCAAAAAATGTTTATACAGTGGTGTTTGAAAGTTTGTGAACCCTTTAGAATTTTCTATATTTCTGATTAAATATGACCTAAAACATCATCAGATTTTCACACAAGTCCTAAAAGTAGATAAAGAGAACCCAGTTAAACAAATGAGACAAGAATATTATACCTGGTCATTTATTTATTGAGGAAAATGATCCAATATTACATATCTGTGAGTGGCAAAAGTATGTGAAACTCTAGGTTTAGCAGTTAATTTGAAGGTGAAATTAGAGTCAGGTGTTTTCAATCAATGGGATGACAATCAGGTGTGAGTGGGCACCCTGTTTTATTTAAAGAACAGGGATCTATCAAAGTCTGATCTTCACAACACATGTTTGTATCATGGCACAAACAAAGGAGATTTCTGAGGACCTCAGAAAAAGCATTGTTGATGCTCATCAGGCTGGAAAAGGTTACAAAACCATCTCTAAAGAGTTTGGACTCCACCAATCCACAGTCAGACAGATTGTGTACAAATGAAGGAAATTCAAGACCATCGTTACCCTCCCCAGGAGTGGTCGACTAACAAAGATCGCCCCAAGAGCAAGGTGTGTAATAGTCGGCGAGGTCACAAAGGACCCCAGGATAACTTCTAAACAACGGAAGGCCTCTCTCACATTGGTTAATGTTAATGTTCATGAGTCCACCATCAGGAGAACACTGAACAACAATGTGTGCATGGCAGGGTTGCAAGGAGAAAGCCACTGCTCTCCAAAAAGAACATTGCTGCTCATCTGCAGTTTGCTAAAGATCACGTGGACAAGCCAGAAGGCTATTGGAAAAATGTTTTGTGGATGGATGAGACCAAAATAGAACTTTTTGGTTTAAATGAGAAGCGTTATATTTGGAGAAAGGAAAACACTGCATTCCAGCATAAGAACTTTATCCCATCTGTGAAACATGGTGGTGGTGGTATCATGGTTTGGGCCTGTTTTGCTGCATCTGGGCCAGGACAGCTTGCCATCATTGATGGAACAATGAATTCTGAATTATACTAGCAAATTCTAAAGGAAAATGTCAAGACATCTGTCCATGAACTGAATCTCAAGAGAAGGTGGGTCATGCAGCAAGACAATGACCCTAAGCACACAAGTTGTTCTACCAAAGAATGGTTAAAGAAGAATAAAGTGAATGATTTGGAATGGCCAAGTCAAAGTCCTGACCTTAATCCAACTGAAATGTTGTGGAAGGACCTGAAGCGAGCAGTTCATGTGAGGAAACCCACCAACATCCCAGAGTTGAAGCTGTTCTGTATGGAGGAATGGGCTAAAATTCCTCCAAGCTGGTGTGCAGGACTGATCAACAGTTACTGGAAATGTTTAGTTGCAGTTATTGCTGCACAAGGGAGTCACACCAGATACTGAAAGCAAAGGTTCAAATACTTTTGCCACTCACAGATATGTAATATTGGATCATTTTCCTCAATAAATAAATGACCAAGGATCATTTATTACCATTTATTTATCATTTATTATTTGTATCATTTGTTTAACTGGGTTCTCTTTATCTACTTTTAGGACTTGTGTGCAAATCTGATGATGTTTTAGGTCATATTTATGCAGAAATATAGGAAATTCTCAAGGGTTCACAAACTTTCAAGCATCACTGTAACTTACTGATCCCTGGTCTTCACATGTAAATATTTAATATTAACACATAATTCTGAGTTTGCCCAGTTAACAACCACAAACATGTTCATTAAAGTTCATTGTTGTTTATTGTGGACTTAATTTTACTTATAGATGGTATAAAAAGCAATTTTATTTTACAACTCCGATTCCCAAAAAGTTGTGGCAAAGTACAAATTGTAAATAAAAATGGAATGCAATAATTTACAAATCTCAAAAACTGATATTGTATTCACAATGGAACATAGACAACATATCAAATGTCGAAAGTGAGACATTTTGAAATTTCATGCCAAATCTTGGCTCATTTGAAATTTCATGACAGCAACACATCTCAAAAAAGTTGGGACAGGGGCAATAAGAGGCTGGAAAAGTTAAAGGTACAAAAAAGGAACAGCTGGAGGACCAAATTGCAACTCATTAGGTCAATTGGCAATAGGTCATTAACATGACTGGATATAAAAAGAGCATCATGGAGTGGCAGCGGCTCTCAGAAGTAAAGATGGGAAGAGGATCACCAATCCCCCTAATTCTGCACCGACAAATAGTGGAGCGATATCAGAAAGGAGTTCGACAGTGTAAAATTGCAAAGAGTTTGAACATATCATCATCTACATTGCATAATATCATCAAAAGATTCAGAGAATCTGGAAGAATGTGCGTAAGGGTCAAGGCCGGAAAACCGTATCTAAACATGATCCAGAAGCGCAGACGTCTTCTCTGGGCCAAGGCTCATTTAAAATGGACTGTGGCAAAGTGGAAAACTGTTCTGTGGTCAGACAAATCAAAATTTGAAGTTCTTTATGGAAATCAGGGACGCCGTGTCATTCGGACTAAAGAGGAGAAGGACGACCCAAGTTGTTATCAACGCTCAGTTCAGAAGTCTGCATCTCTGATGGTATGGGGTTGCATTAGTGCATGTGGCATGGGCAGCTTACACATCTGGAAAGACACCATCAATGCTGAAAGGTATATCCAGGTTCTAGAGCAACATATGCTCCCATCCAGACGCCGTTTCTTTCAGGGAAGACCTTGCATTTTCCAACATGACAATGCCAAACCACATACTGCATCAATTACAGCATCATGGCTGCGTAGAAGAAGGGTCCGGGTACTGAAATGGCCAGCCTGCAGTCCAGATCTTTCACCCATAGAAAACATTTGGTGCATCATAAAACGGAAGATACGACAAAAAAGACCTAAGACACTTGAGCAACTAGAATCCTACATTAGACAAGAATGGGTTAACATTCCTATCCCTAAACTTGAGCAACTTGTCTCCTCAGTCCTCAGACGTTTACAGACTGTTGTAAAGAGAAAAGGGGATGTCTCACAATGGTAAACATGGCCTTGTCCCAACTTTTTTGAGATGTGGTGTTGTCATGAAATTTAAAATCACCTAATTTTTCTCTATAAATGATACATTTTCTCAGTTTAAACATTTGATATGTCATCTATGTTCTATTCTGAATAAAATATGGAATTTTGAAACTTCCACATCATTGCATTCTGTTTTTATTTACAATTTGCACTTTGTCCCAACTTTTTTGGAATCGGGTTGTATTTATTTATTTTAAATACCAATTAATACAAGCATTTGTAACTTTGAAACAAACCTTTGTCACGGTGCAGTTTGTGGTTTGTTCATGTGAATTAATGTGTGAAATAATGTCAGTTATTCTTCGTTAATGTGAAGCATACAATGATATACAGTGGGGTCCAAATGACTATTCAGTATTCGAGATGTTGCACAATTTCTAAGTCACTATTTATATTTAAGGTAATTTGTGATATTGACCATGTTAACTTCTCTGTGTAAAAGATCATCTTTTTTTCAGTAAGTGCTAGTCTATGAACAGAGAGAGCAACCAGAGAATCTAAGTGGTAGAAGTGTTGCACCTGCGATGGATTTAATTACTGAGTGTGCTCTGTGTTGCCGTAAATGGCGGAAGGCATAAAAGGGGGAGAATGCCAGGAGACGGGAGAAAGAAATGTTGTGATCCAGCACAGAGCTGTGTGTGTATGTGTGTGTCATAACCATGGTGTGTGTATGTTGAAGTTACTGAGTGTATCTCAGAGTGAGACTGTTGTCTAATAAAGCCTCTGAAAAGTTCAGAGTAAAGCAAAGTGCAAATAAATACAAGGAA
This sequence comes from Neoarius graeffei, assembly GCF_027579695.1. Taxonomy (NCBI): domain Eukaryota; kingdom Metazoa; phylum Chordata; class Actinopteri; order Siluriformes; family Ariidae; genus Neoarius; species Neoarius graeffei. The sequence goes on along the minus strand of NC_083575.1, from coordinate 18,414,284 downwards.
AACAGTCCACCTTTCCCCATCTCTTCAATCTCTCAAAACCCACTTTGTCACATATGCATTCAGATGACTCACTGATGATTTTGATCTAAAATGTATCATTGGGTTTCACATAAACTTGAGAGTAAATTATCAGTTTGAGTGCATGCTGGTATTAAAGCAAAAAGGGGGCATACCAAATACTGAGAAACTTTGAAAGTCATGTAAATATTTTTAAGATTCTATTTTTCACTCAGGGCAGCATGATGGTGTAGCGGTTAGCACTGTTGCCTCACAGCAAGAAGGTTCTGGGTTTGAGCCCAGCAATGGATGGGGGCCTTTCTGTGTGGAGTTTGCATGTTCTCCCCGTGTCTGCGTGGGTTTCCTCCAGCTGCTCCAGTTTCCCCCCACAGTCCAAAGACATGCAGGTTAGGCTAATTGGTGGCTCTAAATTGACTGTAGGTGTGAATGTGAGTGTGAATGGTTGTTTGTCTCTATGTGTCAAGCCCTGCGATGATCTGGCGACTTGTCCAGGGTGTACCCCACCTCTCGCCCATAGTCAGCTGGAATAGGCTCCAGCTTGCCTGCAACCCTGCACAGGATGGGTTTTTCACTCAAGTCATTGCTGATAATATAATTTTAATGAAAAGCTTTGTGTTAAATTAAAGAGAATGCCAAACAGAAGTATTTAGTTTTTACTAGTGTTCTCAGACATCTGGACCCCACTGTATATATTTTAAAATCCTGTTTTTAAATTGCAAAATACATTTGTCAGATTATTTTGTTTTTCTGTGCCATTCTTAAATGTATTTATAACGATGCTGGCCAGATGGAATAAATTTGAAGGAACAAAACTGGAAGTCCTCATCAGCGATTATGCCTGTCAGTCCCACATTTGTTTTCCTCTCTAAAGAAAAATCCACACATTGTTCAAGTCTGAGTAAGTCCAGTGTGACCAATATCTCACAAGGCACACATGTACTTACCATCAAATGTGTTCTGATAACTTTATTTTCAGTAAAACGCATGGAATTGGAGGGGAGTTTAAAAGATACTCCTGAAGCCTGAGATATGATGATAAAAGAAGGCTGAGATATGATGATTACCAGCTGCTTTAGCTCATGTCAGTGAATCTGTTGCACCTCCTGTTTCCTGCACTTCCTGTTCTACATAAATGGCTATCTCTCTGTTGTTTGCAGTGCTACATATGTCTGTGTTTTAATGACTCACCCTCTGCAGAAAGTTTATGTAGTGAACCTCCCTGGAAAAATTTAGGTAGATGTTGGTGTCATAAGCATCATCTCCAGCATTGATAATGGTTATGTTGAGAGAGACATTTTTCACCCCTCCGAGAGCAAGGTGAGGCCTGATGTGATGTCTGAGTGAAAGACATGACAGAAAATGTCGGACAACTTAATGATAAGGCCTTAAATCGTTATGATTATAAATCAGTATGGTATATGAATATAAAACACATATTTAACCATGTCAATATGTTTCTAGGGTTTTCTAATGTTAAGTCTGATATGAACTAGTACTGTTTATGTTTTTGCATCTTCACCAAAGGGATATCATCTTTGTCTAAGGAGAAATGAACAGCAGAAGTCTCTCTCTCTCTCTCTCTCTCTCTCTCACACACACACACACACACACACACACACACACACACACACACACACACACACACACACACCAGAGTTTAAACATCGAAATGAGTGACTTGGTGAAAAGTTCACATATGACTTCAGCAGAGAAGTTAAGGAAACACTATTGCCATTTGGACAAAAAGACCTAGATCATTACAATGCAGACTCTGAAGCCTCCTTAACAGCTGGAAGATGGATGAAATCCAGCACTAGTCAGAGCCAAGCATGTGTCAGAGCCCCAGCGTACACACCCACTCAACATTTATGACGCAGTGTCCTAAAATGGGCCAGCAAGCAGCAATGAGAGCAACAAGGAAAAGAACAAAATAACAGACTGAACATTTTACCCTGAAAGCAGCAGTTTGCCATGTAGCTTCAGGTCAGCAGCACAGTCATCGGACAGACAGTTCTTCTCAAACCAAGTCTGAAACCAGACAAAATACAGGATGTTTACGCAACTTAAACATCAGTGTGATAAATCTCATACTAGAGGGTGCTATTGTGCAGAAATTCAGACACTGTGCTTGGATACTGCATGGACAATTTTCTGATCAAGGTGGCTCAACCCTCACCTTCAAAGATTCCAAAACTGAATTCCAGTTAAAGTCCGCCAGAAAAAATGTTTTTTGTTGGAATAATTAGAAATTTGGCATCTCTGCTTTTAGGGTACTTATTAATAAAAACTGTGAATAGTTAGAAAGGAACTAATACCATAATAATTGATTTCTTAAGTACTGAAAGTTTTTTATACTACAGGGTAAAACATAAAGCCGTCATTCATTCACATTCCATTCAAGTAAAGTCAACATCTATTAATGTCTGTGAAATTAAACCACACCTGAATCTGAAATCACTGAAAAAACTAGTGAAATGTTAAACAAAATGAAGCCATTCTTCACATAATCATGCTGAAGAGGTTAAGAACAAAAGGATGTGGGGAGCAGTTCATGATCTCTTTTGGATGATCAATGCTCTCTAACCTCATTCCTTGCTGTAATCTTCTCTCCTTTCCTCCAGCGCAGTACAGGAGAGAGTGAAGCAAGCTCATGCACATGATGTACGTCCAGCACATGCTTGCCCAGGCTGTATGATGCCTCAAACGTTATGGCTGCAAACACATCCTTCACTTCTTTCTGTGGAAATGCAATTATACAGGTTTAAATAGTGCACATGTTCCTAATGGCATAAAAATCCATTGCATGAATCAATCAACTGTAGTTTCCTTTTAAAGAAACCTTTTACAAATCATACCCTTTATATTTTTCTTATTTCTCACAAAAAAATAGCTGTTTTGTTCAATTCACCACATATTTCAGCTTGGCTTAATAGCAAACCAGTGGCATGTGAAATGTACTCCATCAGTTGGAAGAACGTGGCTGGCAATAATGTTCCCTTCCCTCCTTTCAGCATCCTTTATCCTGGCAATATAAGCTGGATCCAGAACAGTAGAGTTTCCTTTGGCACACAACTTGGAAACACTCAAGCAAAATGCTGAATACGATTAAAACCCCAGGATATTTAAAGGATACCAGTGAAACATGGATAAAGTAAGCCTTTAGTGTTTCCTCTTTCCTATGTCCGTTAAACATCACTCAGCTCTTTGAAGATAGATGTTTGTCTTTGGCCACACAGAGGAATCAAAAACAAACTACCTTGTTAGCAGCTTTTTGCTGACCAACTTAATGTCACCAAGCTTGTAGTATTCGAGTCCAGGACTCGGGCTTGAGACCAACTTGTGCCCTAATTTTAAGGACTCATGACTTGACTTGGATTTGAGCACTGATGACTCGGACTTGGACTCGGACTTGTGCATTAACTGCATTCGGACTCATAAATTGGAAACAAGGACTCAGATTTTTTCATTATTTTTTGTAACATGCATAATAATTTGCCATACGGTATTTATATCTACATTAATTTTATATTAATTTTGTGCAAGAGAATGCACATTAACCTGTTCATACATCATGTTCCTGGTAGAAGACATCTTTTTTGTGAATTTATTGTAGGCTATGGTATGGGGCATACATCTTCACACTACTCAAAGCTATCAATGTGTTTTAGAGTGTGTGCGTGTGACAGCTGTGTCATTTGTGTCGGACTCGACCCAAAATTTTATTTAATGACTTGGACTTGACTCGAACTTGAACACTGGGGACTCGAGTCTGGACTCAGACTCGAGGTTTAGTGACTTGACTGCAACACTGAATGTCACTAATGTTTGATAATGCATACTCTCAAATCCTTCATATAAACACAGATCAGGTTGCTGCAATACCTCCAATTCCTCTCCCCACCTCCATTTCTCTTTGCTCTCCTTGTTTTATCAGTTGCTTTTCCTATAGCTAGCCACTCATCATTTCCTCAGCAGGAAAATAAGAGTATTGCTGCATCAGGGCACACTGGGCCTAGAATGCTCCCTACCTCTAATCTACCACTGAGGTAAAAATTAAAGAAACTAAAAATCTACCTCCATTTTACAAGAAAACAATGTTCCAAAATATTGAAAATAAATATAAAAATATTTTAGGATAATTTTTTTGTTGAGTTTTGCACACTCCAATTTGGATGTGAAGTAAATACAATATGACATGTATATCAGAAAGAATGGGCAAGGGAAGGTGGGTATGAGTCAAAGACCGAGAAAAAGTTCATTAAAGATCTTATTAGAGAATATTTCTATCTGAAAAAGAAATGCAAAATTTAGAAATATATTTGCATAAACTATTTGATCTTACACTAACAGAGAATTACAAATATACTGTATAATTAGGTAACCACTTAACTAATTTAAAGATTTAATACGAAACTGTAGAATGGAAATATACATTATACAGGCAAAAGGTTTGTGGACACCTGACCATCACACCCATATGGACTTGTTGACCATCCTATTCTAAAAGCTTGGGCATTAATAAGGAGTTGGTCCTCCTTTTGATTGGAAGGATTTCCACTAGATTTTGGAGCAGGGGCTGTGGGGATTTGCCCATTCAGCCAAAAGGGAATCTGTGAGGGTATGTCAGGTAAGCAGGCCTGGTATGTATTTGGTGTTCATCCCAGTTCATCCCAAAGGTGTTCAGTGGAGTTGTGGTCAGGGCTCCATGACATTCATTTTCTTCCACATTACCCATGGCAAAACATGTCTTTATAAACCTTACTTTGTTCACAGGGGCACTGTCATGCTGTAATAGGTTTGGGGAAGCTCCAGCCATCTATTATCTATACTACTTATCCATCACTAACACAAAGACAAACAACCATTTACACTCACATTACAGCTACAAGCAATTTAGAGAAGCCAGTTAAACTAATCCTCATGTCTTTGTACTGGAGCAAACCTGAGCACCCAGAGGAAACCCACACAGACACGGGAAGTACATGCACAAACAGAGAAAGTTGGCAATGAGGTTTGAACCCAGACAGTTCTTGCTAGCCACTACAACACTGTCCCCCCCGAGCTCCAGTGAAAGGAAATCTTAATGCAATAGCAAACAAATACATTCTAGACAGTTGTGTGCTTCCAAATTTGTGGCAACATTTTGTGGATGGCTCAGGTATGGGCATGATGGTTAGGTACCCACATACTTTAGGCCATATCACATAACTGAAGAAACTGTAGTACATGAACAAAAGTAAATATAGGAAGCACAATGCAGAGTAAAGTTTGATAAATTAATGATCATCTAAGTAGAGGTAAAACCTATTCCATATTTCATCTCGTTTAAGTGCAGAGACAGTGTAGTAGTAATAAAATTATCTATCTATCTATCTATCTATCTATCTATCTATCTATCTATCTATCTATCTATCTATCTATCTATCTATCTATCTATCTTAGTACATGAGTTTATGATTTATGGAGATAAATAGCCTCCCAATTACAGTAGCAGTTAAAGAAAATGGCATATACAATCACCGGTCACTTTATTAAGTACACCCATACACCTGCTGTTTTATGCAGTTATCTAAATCAGCCAATCCCTTAACAGCAGCACAATGCATAAAGTCATGCAGATACAAATCAAAATTTTCAGTTAATGTTCAAACACCAAATGGGAAAAGTTATCTTTGTGACTTTAACTGTGGCATGGGTGTTGGTGCCAGATGGACTGATTTGAATATTTTAGAAACTGCTGATCTCCTGGGGTTTTCACACACAACAGTCTCTAGAATTTACAGAGAATAGTGAAAAACAAAAAACAAACAAACAAACAAAAAAAAACGGTTCTGTGGGTGGAAATGTCTTGTTAATAGGAGAGGTCAGTGGAAAATGGCCAGATTGGTTTGAGTTACCAGGAAGGATACAGTAACTCATATTATCACTCTTTACAACCATGGTGAGCAGAAAAGCATCTTCTGCAACAACAGAGCAGAAGACCACACTGGGTTCCACTCCTGACAGCCAAGAACAGGAATCTTAGAATGAAGAACAAGTTCCTATTAAAGTGGCCAGTGAGTGTATGTGCCTAGTGAACTGTCCTTCCAATTACCCCTGCCCAAGGGACCACTTAAGATAAGAACATTGACATCCAGACACTGGCACAAGGTTCTGGCCATCTGTCTGCCTGCCATTTTCACTCAGCCACATGAGAAGAGAAAGGCATGAAGGATCCTTTGTTGGCCAATAAAGCTGGCCATATACATGCTAAAATCACAAAAATAAACATTCCATAAATAATCACTAGAACATAAGCGAAACAGACCAGTGAAGAAATCAAAGCTGTGTTTGAGAGTTTAACCTCCAGTCAGACTTTAATCGCTAGTCACACTTATGTGAACATTTCAATCTGCTCCTGTAAAATAAAACACTGCAAGAATGCCACTAAGAAATAATTTAATTGACTTCTCATGACAATATAAAATAGGTCATATTAATGTTTAATGAGGCTGTCATTGATGTTCCCTGGCTCTTAGCACTTCATCATCACAATCTTCCTTTCTTTTACAGCCTATATTAGAGGGGAACCAAATCTATAGCAGCATCTGAGGAGCTCCCAGTGTTAAAAGCTTCTTTTATAACTTGGAACAACCCCCCCCAAACAACTGTTCCTTATGTACCACATAGCAACTGCAAGCCAATCAGGGCTGTAACCAGAGTGCACTCTGTTTATACCAATGATTTCCTATTTTATATAGCAAAGGCTTTCTCTTACAGCATGCAGTTTTTTTTTGTATGGATATGTTATGGAAGACATAATATCTAGCCTTTTTAAAATTATGACTAAAGATCAAGACTTAAACAGGACAAAGTTCAATTTATCAGCCTTGTATTTAAACACATTACATTTAACATTTACAAGTGAGAACATTTGATTAACAATAAATGACTAAATATATCCACTATATGCATCTTCTTCTGGCAGTATTACTATTTTGTATGTGCTGTAAAGCATGGAGATAGTGGTATAAATCAATTAATTCCCATATTTACTTGGGAAATCATTGGGCAATAATCTCCAAAGATAATTAAGAGAAATCTCTAACACATTAAATATGTTTATTCTGAAATATGTAGTGTTAATCATTTGGATGGTGCTGTATTCATTAAACCTGTGAGAAATTAACAGTTGTGTGCTGCTCTGATGACAGTGTCAGCACCAGTGCAGTTTCAATATCTTTTAATAAGGAAAAAAATTAAACAGTCTCAAACATAAGGGATAACAGTTACAAGTTAGCTCTTAAAAACAAAAATGCAAGAGCTTCTTTTCTCATTTACTATTTTTCAATGACATTCAGTGTCATATTAACTCTTTCACCAATGTGTAATGTCGTATACAGACTGCTATATACACTATATAACTTTATATAAGAAATACCATTCACACTAAGTAACTTTGTGATAAATTCAATATAAACAAGTACACAATTTTAAAAGAAAATATAGTGAACTAGAGTGTATGCCATAGTGACATATTTGGTACCATTGAAAACTAGAGAAATTCTGCTTTGAGAATATGTAACATGACAAACTGAACACAGGTAAATTCATGTTTTATCCACTTAATATTTACCAAAAGAAAGATGCACAACCCTAATTAACATAAAATAACATTGTGCTTATCTAAATTACATCGTAAGAAATCCCGGGGAATCCAACTTCTCAACCAATCAGCATATACAATACACAGGGGTTTCCCTAGTATAATGAGACCAGAACAGCGGTCTGCCGTAATAATGGCAACTAATACATAAGGGTGCTTTTGCAGTCTGTCATGTTGAAAGAGTTCATATTTTCTGGACCAATATAGTAGTTTGCAGTGGTGAAATGGCTAATCAGAAATCCAGCTTGGAATTAGGAGACAGCGAATATCGGACTCAAAGTTCCAGAATGCAAAGCAGCTATACCATGCAGCTGCACTGAGTTAGTCAGCTAGTTATTGATCAACTTGACAAGCACAATGGCTTTGACAGCAGTTAGAATGAAAGTTAAATCTCTGGAACCTGACCAGTGTGAATCAAGTGTACAGATATGGAGGTGAGAGAGGTGACTAAAGGACTAAATCACTGCTGCATCACTCTATCTCAATAGAGCGGTATTACCTCAGTACAGCACAGGCTAATTCCCATGTTAACAGGTACTCAAATGGCATCAGAAGTAATGTAGAAAACCATTAACCAGAGAGAAAATAGATCAACATGTTGATGAAGTTTAAACTAAAAAAAAAGTTTGAGCTCAGAAAAGAAAGTCCTCTCATAGTAAAAGACCCTTTCTCCCCTGTCAATCGGAGCAAACACTATCATGGGTGACAATGAGTCCAAGTATGCAGAAGAAGGTAGCTAGTGCTCTCATCTGAGTGTGTTATTCTGCCCAAGACACAACAAAAATTTAGAAAAGATGAGGAAGTTCGGCTCCATGTGTCTTGGAGGAAGCATGTGTTTGCCCCACATAACTTATTACATGGCAGCTGTCATGTAATAAGGGAGTTAGCTCGTGAGGAGGCACTGGTAAGATCAAATTAGGGAGAAAACGGGGGAAAATCTGGCACAAATACTTTAGTAGTAATTGGGTTATATGCAAAATATTGCTTGAGTAAGGGGTGGCTGCATGACAATTTGGAGGCATTTCCAAATCATAATGTTAATAGCATTCTTACCTTGATCTCCGTCTTGTTGATGCTGGAAGCAGATGCAAATGCAGTTAAAGAATTTATTAAAGACAGTTCAAACGCATGAATACCACTCACCCAGCTCACTGCTTCACTGCTGTAGGACTGCTGAAGCATTTCCAGGGTTTTTGGTCCATACTAAACATGCACACGTGCACTTTGTCACAAAAATGTGTGTAACACAGGTCTCAATGTTGACAGCACATCATCATGCTGCATACTGATTCACAAGAGTGACTGCTTGTTCCTACTGAACATGCACTGCCTTGCTTTGCTCTGTCAGTTCACAACAGGAACAGTCCCAAACATTTTGATTGCACCTCATACATTCTCTCTCTCAAGCTAGACATGCTACTCTTGAGATACCAGTGATCCTGACTGCTTCTGTTCTCCAGACCTGCCTGATCCATCCTGATGCCTTACTTCTGGTTGAAGCTCCTGCTGATGATGGCCCACATGGACAGCCTAAAGATGCACTTAGAAACCATGATGTGTTGGACTGAAATTGATACAAACAGTTTTGTTATGATGGCTTAAGCTGACAGTTACCATGACAACTTTAAGACTACAGTTGCCAAAAACAGACATGCACTCAAGTCTCCATCAATGAACAGCTGTTAATTTCAACAAAACAGACTTAATGTTAAAACTATATAAATTTCCTGGTCACGGAATTGCACTTTTGACCATCTAACACACAGTTATAGAAGGGAGTTATTAATAATGACACTATCTGGTGTCACCCAGATGATGATGGGTTCCCTTTTGAGTCTTGTTCCTCTCAAGGTTTCTTCATGTCGTCTCAGGGAGTTTTCCATTGCCACGCTTGCCTATGGCTTGCTCATTAGGGATAAATTTATAAATTCATATATGTAAAATTTTAATCCAGAATTTATATATTTCCATCCATTCCATCCACTTCTAGCTGTGAGGGTGCAGAACTGCTGTGCGTATTCAACTGCATTCCATTGCCCTTGTGTCACAGCACAAGTTGATACAGTCACTGTCTGATTTCCTTGCTCTCTGGTATATGGTCAAAAACTTTACAGAACTGTTTAACAAAGTGATCATAAAAGGACAGAGTCCCCACCTTGTTCCCATATGGCTGTAGTCTATCTGAGTGCTTTTCTGATGGGTTGAATGCAGACAAAGAGCTTCACTGTGTTGTAATGTCATCTCATCTCATCATCTCTAGCTGCTTTATCCTGTTCTACAGGGTCGCAGGCAAGCTGGAGCCTATCCCAGCTGACTACGGGCGAAAGGCGGGGTACACCCTGGACAAGTCGCCAGGTCATCACAGGGCTGACACATAGACACAGACAACCATTCACACTCACATTCACACCTACGGTCAATTTAGAGTCACCAGTTAACCTAACCTCCATGTCTTTGGACTGTGGGGGAAACCGGAGCACCCGGAGGAAACCCACGCGGACACAGGGAGAACATGCAAACTCCGCACAGAAAGGCCCTCGCCGGCCACAGGGCTCGAACCCGGACCTTCTTGCTGTGAGGTGACAGCACTAACCACTACACCACCGTGCCGCCGTGTTGTAATGTATATGTGGCAAATAAAAGCTTCTAATTCTAAAAATCTAATCAGAAATTTTCTGTAATCATGTGATTTTTACTGGCAACAAAATCTGTGAATCAACAGACTTCCCTTTTATGAAATCTGAATTTCACTCACCGAGAAAACGCATGCAAGGTACTGACACAGATATGAGTAAACAATGTATATTGTCATAGCAACGTGATTCTTGCCATCTAAAAAGATTGCTTTTCTTAGTAAATAAAACCAAACAAAAGCATGTCACATAAAAATTCAAGGAATTTTTTTTTTTTTGAAAAAAAAAAAAGCACTGAGTGGCCAGCGATGGAGTTTATAGGCAGCAAAAGGCTCCCAAAGACTCAATATGAGTCTGCTCCCTGTTTACTGCGTGCATGTGTGTTTGTGTGTGTGTGTATTTTCAAAGCTTCAATGATCAGGCTTATTTTTACACCCAAATGCTTGACACAGGAATCTTCTTCGTTGTTTACAATGATTTAGAAGTGATGTGTTCCCTTGATCCACTAGTCTGAATAAGTCATGTAGCATGTAAGTGGTGTCACAATCTCGGATTCTCTTGCGTAATTTGTATTCAGAGCGCGATATTTGAACCTTGGAGAGAGGAAGATGGCAGCACTCAGAGACATTATTTTTATTTCTTTTAAAATAAAATCTGCACACAGTATACAGGTACAAATATGGACAAGTGAACACCCAAAAATATCTTGTATGGATATTATTTGTCAGTATAGAGTTTATTTTTGTTTTTTGTTAATCTTTAATGAACTGAGCAATCTTTTGGTGATCAGAGATGCTTATTTGGCTGGAGAAATACAGGGAGCACTAGAGCAGGAAACCCTTTGTACTCTGATTTTGCCCAAATACTTTTCAAAATGGGAAATGAGCAAGCTGGGTGGTGCAGTTGGTGGTTGGTGAGATCCGAGAGCTTGGTAGTGTGTGTTGGTGAGTAGATTAACCTTTGCATCTAATTCACCCAGTTGCTGGTGTTGTTCACCAACCAGCTTCCTTTGAGCTGCCATTATGCCTCGCCAGCCTGCCTCTCCTGCTGCATCCATAGGGATGGTACAGTAATCTGTCAGATTGACACTGGAGGCGGATGCACATGCAGTTAAAAAGACAAATTCAAAACATAATCAGAAGTAGTGGTCAAAAACAGGGACAGAGTCAGGTACTCAGCAAACAGGGTATCAGGGGGAAAAGGACAAAATGCAGTGCCTGGCCAAAAATAAGTTGCTGTTTGGATTTAAATAAGCAAATACTTAAGAACCTTTGATTGGATAATCACTGCAGTGAATAATATGCTTCAGATGGCAACAATTCTTTAAACCCTAACTGATGCAGTGAGTAGCTTCTCATTTCTTAAACAACCATGGTGGAAGACATCCCAGACAGATGTTACTGTGTTTCAGAAGGGTCAAATTATTGGTCTCCATCAAGCAAAGGAAACCTAAAGAGATTGCTGAAATTACTGAAATTGGGGTAAGAATGCATTATTAATGCCGAGAAGGATAATGGTGAACCATCAAATTCACGAAAGAAATGTGGTCAGAAAAAATCTTGACTGACCATGATCAGTGATCACTTAAACTCTTGGTGAAATCAAATTGTAAAAAATTGACAGTAGAACTCAGGGCTATGTTTAATAGTGAAAGTAAGAGTATTTCCACATGCATAATGTGAAAAAGAGCTCACCAGTTTGAGACTTACTATAAGAAAACCATTTGTTACTGAGGCTAATCAGAAGAAAAGGCTTCAATTTGCTAGGGAGCATAAAGATTGGACACTGGAGCAATGGAAAACGGTCATGTGGTCTGATGGGTCCAGATTTACCCTATCCCAGAACGATGGACATGTCAGTGTAAGAAGGGAAGTTCATGAAGTGATGCACCTATCATGTGCAGTGGCCACTGTACAAGCCTCTTGAGGTAGTGTTATGATCTGTGGTTACTTCAATTGGTCAGGTGTAGGCTCAGCTGGTTATTACCTGGTTATACCATCAATGGATATTTTCTTCCCTGATGTCATGAGCATATTCCAGGAAGATAATGCCAGGATTTATTGTGCTCAAATTGTGAAAGAGTGCTTCAGGGAGCATGAGGAATCATTTTCACACATGAATTTGCCTCCACAGAGTCCTGATCTTAAAGGAACAGTCCACCGTACTTCCATAATGAAATATGCTCTTATCTGAATTGAGACGAGCTGCTCTGTACCTCTCCGAGCTTTGCGCGACCTCCCAGTCAGTCAGACGCAGTCAGACGCGCTGTCACTCCTGTTAGCAATGTAGCTAGGCTCAGCATGGCCAATGGTATTTTTGGGGGCTGTAGTTAGATGCGACCAAACTCTTCCACGTTTTTCTTGTTTACATAGGTTTATATGACCAGTGATATGAAAAAAGTTCAGTTACACAAATTGAAACGTGGCGATTTTCTATGCTATGGAAAGTCCGCACTATAATGACAGGCGTACTAACACCTTCTGCGCGCTTCGACAGCGCATTGATATCTGAGCTCCGTATCAATGCGCTGCCGAAGCGCGCAGAAGGTGTTAGTACGCCTGTCATTATAGTGCGGACTTTCCATAGCATAGAAAATCGCTACGTTTCAATTTGTGTAACTGAACTTGTTTTATCTCACTGGTCATATAAACCTATGTAAACAGGAAAAACGCGGAAGAGTTTGGTCGCATCTAACTACAGCCCCAAAAAATACCATTGGCCATACTGAGCCTAGCTACATTGCTAACAGGAGTGACAGCGCGTCTGACTGCGTCTGACTGACTGGGAGGTCGCGCAAAGCTCGGAGAGGTACGGAGCAGCTCGTCTCAATTCAGATAAGAGCATATTTCATTATGGAAGTAGGGTGGACTGTTCCTTTAACCCCATTGAAAGCCTTTGGGATGTGCTGGAGAAGACTTTATAGAGTGGTTCGACTCTCCTGTCGTCAAGACAAGATCTCAGTGAAACATTAATGCAGCTCTGGATAGAAATAAATGTTGTGACATTGCATACAGTTGTTGAAATACTTTCATGGCAAATGTGCTATTCTCACAAAATATGTGTGCAACTTTTTTTTTGGTCAGGCAGTGTATGTGAATCAAGGAATCAGAAACTAGGGCAAATCATGAATGCACACATGAGAAGAAAAGGCATGGTAAAGTCAGGCAACAAAATGACATTGCGCATTTACTTCGCAACGTGGATGTGAAACTGGAGTCCTATATACTACTAGTACATCTAAAAAAATTAGAATATCATGAAAAAGTTCATTTTTTCATAATTTAATTCAAAAAAGTAAACTTTCGTTTATTTCATATTCATGACACAAAGTGAAATATTTCAAACTTTTTTGTTTTAATTTTGATTATGGCTTGTACTGTAGCTCTTGAAAATCAGAAATCCAGTATCTCAAATTATTTGAATATTTCCTAAGATCAACAAAAAAAAAAGAATTTACAATATAGAAATGTCCAACTTCTGAAAAGTATGTTCATTTATACACTCAGTACTTGGCTGGGGTGCCTTTACCACAAATTACTGCATCAATGTGGCATGGCATGGAGGTGTTCAGTCTGTGGCACTGCTGAGGTGTTACTGAAGCCCAGGTTGCTTTGATATCGGCCTTCAGCTTGTTTGTATTTTTGCTTTGGGTGTTTCTCATCTTCTTCTTGACAATAGTCCATAGATTCTCTATGGGGTTCAGGTTAGGTGAGTTGGCTGGCCAATCAAGCACAGTAATATCACGGTCAGCAAACCATTTGGTCGTAGTTTTGGCACTGTGGGCAGGTGCTAAGTCCTGCTGGAAAAGGAAATCGGTATCTCCATAAAGCTTGTCAGCAGATGGGAGCATGAAGTGCTCTAAAATCTCCTGGTATATGGCTGCGTTGACTTTGGACTTGATAAAACACAGTGGACCAACACCAGCAGATGCCATGGCACCCCAAATCATCACAGACTGCGGAAACTTCACACTGGACTTCAAACACCTTGGATTCTGTGCCTCTTCACTCTTCCTCCAGACTTGAGGACCTTGATTTTCAAATGAAATGCAAAATTTACTTTCATCTGAAAAGAGGGCCACTGGTCCAGTTCTTTCTCTCCTTAGCCCAGGTTAGACGCTTTTGACGTTGTCTCTGGTTCAGGAGTGGCTGGATATTAGGAATGCGACAGTTGTGGCCCCTTTCCTTAAGACATCTGTGCATAGTGGCTCTTGATGCACTGACACCAGCCTGAGTCCACTCCTTGTGAAGCTCTACAAAGTTCTTGAATCAACTTTTCTTGACAATCCCCTCAAGACTGCAGTCATCCCTGCGGCTTGTGCACCTTTTTCAGTCAACCTTTTCAGCAATGACCTTCTGTGGCTTACCCTCCTTGTGGAGGGAGTCGATGATCATCTTCTGGACAACTTTCAAGTAAGCAGCCTTCCCCATGACTGTGGTTGTGTGTACTGAACTTGACCGAGAGATACATGGTATTTATGCAGTTTTCCTCAAACTCGAAATAAAATATTCTAATATTTTGAGATGTTTTTTTGTGCTGTAGGCTATAATTATCAAAATTAAAATAGAAAAATACTTGAAACATTTTAGTTTATGTGTAATGATATTTAAATTTTTTGAGATGCAGTATTATGTGGTAGTGATTGTGTGCAATGAAGAACAGGTGTGCATGCTTAAAAGTTCAGTGACTGAAAACATGACAATGAGCGTGGTATGTGGGTGTTGTAGTCTGTGGCAGCCATGTTTGTAGGCCACAGTGTACTCTGGGAAGTGTAGTCTGGCAAGAACTCCAGCAGTGACATGACTCCATGTTTTTGGGACCAGGACGTAGCGGTTACTTGAGATTAATGAATATAATCTGGATTTCTTTGAGGCTAAAGTTATAGGCATATTTCTATTCCTTTTTCTATTAGCAAGTCATTTTTGGGTAGCTTTGTTAATCAATTTATTATTTAATGGGGGGGGATCAAAATAATATTATGCTGATTTTAAAGACCTAGTCTGAGGTGGATTGACTGAACCTCTCCATCTTTTTAGTCTCAAGACTACAGTTTTAGACATTGATTGACCTTCAAAATATGAACCGAGAGCAAAATAATCTATAAATAATAATACTCAGAATTCATTCAGGATCTATAAATAAATTATGATGGGGAAAATTTTTTTTTTAATTAAACCCATGCACATTCCAAAACCAAGCTACACTACAGTGTAAAAAGCAAATTTATAAATACAGGCCTAGGATATTTTTTGAGCCCTTTCACATAAAATTTAATAAATTGTTATGAATCTAACAATATTAGCAGATTTATGACTTGCATTAAATCCTTGCATATACCTATAATACCATGACAGTAATGCATTATCTCCAGCTCCCAATTCTAAGTCTATAGCCAGCAAATTCCAGTCCATCAAGTAATCCTATCTGTGTTTTGGTTTTAGGTGAGAGGGGGGAGGCATGAACAGTGTACTGGTGTAAATTGCTCTCCAAAATACCTAAGCACATCTGAAACTCATGATTAAACACAGATACCCATTCCTTAGCCATTAGCCTACAGAAATGTTTCATTTTCCAAACAAATCAAACTAACTAAAAGCTCTCCAAAAGCTGTGAGTTTCTCCAAGAAGAAGAGCTACATTCCTACTGGCAGCATTCACAGGCCCAGAGCACATTTTAAGCACCAACAGAACAGCTATCATTTTTTCCCATGGGAAAGGGTCACTCACAGCCTAGCGATGGATAAGAGCATACAGGCTGCATGGAACACATCATTTTAGCATTTAGGAGGATGATCACACTAATAGGCAGAAAACTTTCCATCTGCACTTTTTCCTCTCTTAACGCAACCACATTTTGTTCCTCATACATTATCACAGGGTCTTTACAAGCACCACGCATACAGTGGGGTTTAAAAGCCTAAGACCACAGTGTAAATCTGGGATTTTTAAAAATTGGAAATAAGAAGAAAATATTAACATTTTTAAAATTCTAAAACAAAAAAGGAAATGTCCAACATTGTAACTATTCAATATTCAAGGTTATGCACAATTTTTAGGTCACAATTTAAATTTTAAACAAATCTGTGATATTGACCATGTTAACTCATTTGTACATAAGGTCTGATTTTCCTTGAGTTTCACTCCTTCCACTGAAGTACATGATCAGATGACACACCACTGACTTTGATCTAAATGGGATCATCAAGTTTTACACAAACCTGTGGAGTCTGTGTCAGGTCAAGTGCACACTGTCATTAAAACAAAAAGGGGACATACCAAGTACTAAGAATTCTGAAATTTATGCAAATATTTCTAAGATTCTATTTTTAATAACATTTTTGCTGATAATATAATGTGTAATCAAAGCGTTTGTGTTAAATTGAAAAAAGAATACCAAACAGAAACATTTACACGAGTGGTTTCAGACTTTTGGACCCTGCTGTAGAAACATATGGATTTGCACATTGTGAATGGGTCTTGCCTCCACTCAATTACTTTCCTCATATGAGACTTCAGTTTAATATTATCATATACCTATTTAATCATGATATTTCCCTGACATCCAGAGATATTTAATCTGATTATATTACATTACCAAACCTGTGAACTTTTACGCATTTTGTGCAGGAGCGCTGCAATTCAACATGAGTCTTCTATTATGTCTTATCACTCAAAATTCAACCAAAAGAGCAGACTTTTTCACCTGAATAAAATCGAACACTATCCAATTGACACCTAATAATCTGGAATGATTTGCAGGAGTTTGAATTCTCTGATATTAACTGACACAACCTGGAAGACCTGTCCCCTTCTCCCCATCACAAGTGATCTCATCTGATGTAAACGGAGAATGTTTTGTGTTCAGTTAATAGGACATAAAATCTACCAGTGCTTAATGTGAGATGTACATAATTTGATACCTGATGCCTCCAACTCCTTCATCAGTTCCTTTCTTGTTGTCTTGAGCTTCAGATAAGCTTTCAGAAAAGTTTTCCTGAATGATGCAGTGTCTGTGTGGTACAGTGACTTTTATATTTGCATGCAATTGTTTGTACAGATGCTCATGGTGTCTTCAGTCATTTAGAAATTGCTCCAAAGGAGGAACCAGACATGTGGCAGTCTACAATTTTGTTTCTGAGGTCATGGCTGACTTGCCATGATTGGCTTGGTTGACTTGATTTTCACATGGTGTCAAGAGCAAAACAGCATAGTCTCTAAAGACGGACCTTATACAGCTATATGTACACTCCCAATTAACTCATAATTATGCCATTGGCCAATCAGAATCTCATCTCATCTCATTATCTCTAGCCACTTTATCCTGTTCTACAGGGTCGCAGGCAAGCTGGAGTCTATCCCAGCGGACTACGGGCGAAAGGCAGGGATAAGTCACCAGGTCATCACAGGGCTGACACATAGACACAGACAACCATTCACACTCACATTCACACCTACGGTCAATTTAGAGTCACCAGTTAACCTAACCTGCATGTCTTTGGACTGTGGGGGAAACCGGATCACCCGGAGGAAACCCACACGGACAGAACATGCAAACTCTGCATAGAAAGGCCCTCGCTGGCCACGGGGCTCGAACCTGGACCTTCTTGCTGTGAGGCGACATCGCTAACCACTACACCACCGTGCCGCCCCAATCAGAATCCTCTAAAATAATTATAGAATCTTCCAGACTGTTTAAAGAGACCATTAATTTGTTGTATGCAAATTTTAAACTCACTGAAATTCTGATATTGTGAGTTAAAGCTGAAATAAATCTGACTCTATTAGATTTTAAAATGCCCTCTGATGTGTACAAAGAAGATACCCTAATTGTATGTATGATGTTTGATAATATGAAATGTATGAAGTTGTGCAGAACTGAGACTGAATATCTTTACCCTAGGTGTATGTAAATTGTACATGTTTTAGCTATAAAAAAATAATTCCCTTAACAGTCTAACTTTTTATCCTCTCCTGAATTAAGACAAAAGAATGCAGTTTGTTATGTTATAGAGAAATGTGAAAACTTCCCAAAAACTTTCTCATGGTGGCAGGGGCGCAGATAGAATTTTTGAACTGGGGGGGACTGAGCTGTCAGCAAATGATTCCATTTTGTGTAAATGCTATATATATATATATATATATATATATATATATATATATATATATATATATATATATATATATATAATGTGTGTGTGTACTGAAGCTTACATTGATAGACAAAGGCCTACCTGGTCAACATTGCTCGGTTTTTGAAAAAACGCTGTAGCTAATTGTTTTTTCATTGTTGACCCCACCAGGGATTGCCTGCAGGCCAGGAGGACAATGTTAACATCTTAAATCTTATAATTTCAGTTAACAGTTGCTGCTTACTAAAATAACATCATACATAAAAATAACAACATTAAAGCAATAGTTCGGGATTTTTGACATGAATCTGTATGGCATCCCCATCAACAGTGTCGTGCAAATACACTGACTTACCCCCGACAGCATCCTGTGAGTCCAGTTCTTGTCTAGTTTTGGTCCAGACGAAAGTAGTCCGGCAAGTTTGTTGGGGTCACGAAAGTAAAACGTGTTTCTTCTCAAAACAGTACGTGTTCAAAAGAGTGATATATTTGCATCACAAAACCATTGCCAAATAAAAAGTCAGACCTCGCAATTATTTGGCGCTATATTTTGTCTCCCTCGGTATCACTGTGCGCTGTCATGTTGACATCTGCGCAGGACTCAACACCTTTCCCATTGTTTGGCAGTGTTTGGAGTTCAGATCAGCGGCGCTAACAAGCTAATTTGAGAGCAAGAACAGCGACAAATTTATCACCTTCTATAACCTATACAATAATATATTTGTGAAAATGGTGCGCACTTGCGACTATCCAGGCTGTAGCTCCAGCTGTGGCTCCAGCTTCACCTTCTTCCACTTCTCTGTCCACCCTTTCTCTCTCTGCCCATTCTAACTCCATCTGGCGAATTTCTTCATCTGTATATTCGAGTTCATAAAGATATCCCTTTGGCTGTGAGATGAAGTCAATGTTTTCAACGTCGCTGTCGTAGTCAGACATGTTGTCGCTAACTTTGCTAGCAGTAAACAATGAATGAAACAGCCATGGCTGTCACCTGGTGGCAGCGCGCAGTGATAAGAAGGGAGAGAAAATAGTGCCAAGCAATTTCGAGGTCTGACTTTTTATTTGGCAACGGTTTTGTGATGCAAATATATCAAATCAATCATATCAAATCAAGTTTATTTGTATAGCGCTTTTAACAATAAACATTGTCGCAAAGCAGCTTTACAGAATTTGAACGACTTAAAACATGAGCTAATTTTATCCCTAATCTATCCCCAATGAGCAAGCCTGTGGCGACGGTGGCAAGGAAAAACTCCCTCAGACGACATGAGGAAGAAACCTCGAGAGGAACCAGACTCAAAAGGGAACCCATCCTCATTTGGGCAACAACAGACAGCCTGACTATAACTTTTGAGATAATTCACTATAACTTATGAGATACTAAAAAACTGCTGCACATGGTGGGGTCTAAAATGTACAGTGACTGCATGAAAGGTCCATCCATCCATCCATTATCTGTAGCCACTTATCCTGTACAGGGTCACAGGCAAGCTGGAACCTATCCCAGCTGACTATGGGCAAGAGGCGGGGTACACCCTGGACAAGTCGCCAGGTCATCGCAGGGCTGACACATAGAGACAAACAACCATTCACACTCATTCACACCTACGGTCAATATATGGCCCTTTTCCACTACCCTTTTTCAGCTCACTTCAGCTCACTTCAGCCCGACACGGCTCGCGTTTCGACTATCTAAGAACAGCACGACTCAGCTCGCTTCAGCCCTGCTCAGCCCCCAAAACTCGCACGGTTTTGGAGTGGGGCTGAAGCGAGCCAAACCGAGCTGAGTGAGGCTAGGGGCGTGAGGAGACACTCCCCTGTGCACTGATTGGTGAGGAGGAGTGTCCTCACACGCCCCGCGAGCACGCTGGGATCTGTAAACACCGTAAACCCGGAAGAAGGAGAATTACAAATTACGAGAATTATGAAGCCTTATGCGCCTCGCCTCATCTATACGCTCTTGCCAGTATCTGTTGGCGTTGTCGGTGACAACAAGCCACAGCACCAAGACCAGCAACACTAACGACTCCATGTCCTCCATGTTTATTGTTTACTATCCGGGTTGTGAGACTACCGCTTAAAAGTCACTGATGTCACTGTTTGCGCCACCTAACGACATCACCTGACGTCCACCCACTTTCGCTAACTCCACCCAATGTGTCCACCCACTTCCAGCCAGCACGGTTCAGCGCGATTGTAGTCAAAATGCAACGCCAACAGCCCCGCTCAGCTCGACTCAGCCCAACTCAGCACGGCACGGCTCAGCCCGACTCAGCTACGTTGGTAGTGGAAAAGCGGCATTAGAGCCACCAATTAGCCTAACTTGCATGTCTTTGGACTGTGGGGGAAATCAGAGCACCTGGAGGAAACCCATGCAGACATGGGGAGAACATACAAACTCCACACAGAAAGGCTCTCATCGGCTGCTGGACTTGAACTCAGGACCTTCTTGCTGTGAGGCAACAGTGCTAACCACTACACCACCGTGTTGCCCTGCATGAAAGGTCATAAAATTAATTCATCCAAATCGTGGTGTGAATGAATGACAGATAAGGTTTTTCCAATCATAATACGTCGCCTAGGATGTCAGTAATAGTCAACACTCTCAGTAAGTTAGTATATAGTCACCAGCACTTGCTGGAATTACGATCATCCAGTGACTTCGGCTTCGTAGACACGACTACTCAGGAGTGTTTGTGTAGCCTTGGAGTGCTACGCCGGCAAGACCCAGGGGCCTACGGTGCAGCGGACTCCCCTAGCAGTATAAGCCGACAGAGGAGCAAGCGGAGGTGGTGTGATCGAAGGCGGAAGTGCGGTTGTCGGGGGGGCCTAATGTTCGCTCCCTGGAGAACAAAATAGATCACCTACAGCTGGAATTAACAACAAAATGAGAGATGAGGAACTGCTGTGCAGTCATTCTGACAGAGACATGGCTTAACTCTTCAATCCCAGACAATGTTGTTAGCATCGAGGGGCTAGCTACGTTTCGTGCCAACAGGAGCTGTGCACTAAGCGGTAAATCCCAAGGGGGTGATTTGTGTATTTATATCAATAACAATTGCTGTAAAAATGCTAAGTTTGTCTCAAGTCATTGCTTGAGCTTCTGAATGTAAACTGTAGACCATTCTATCTGCCCAGGGAGTTTACTTTAGTTTCCATCACTGCTGTGTACGTACCCCCCAGCGCCAAAAAAAACAAAACAAAACGGAGGCTATGAGTGTTTTCTACCGGACTATCAGTGAGTTGCAATCCGAGTGAGTTCCTGGACTTCACAGTTCAGCGTTTAATACCATCATTCCACAGCATCTGGTGAACAAACTGGGTCCCCTGGGCTTCAGCACCCCCCTGTGTAACTGGCTGCTAGACTTCTTCACTGAACGACCACAGTCAGTGCAGGTCAGATAGAACACCTCCAGTGTCATCACCCTCAGCACAGGCTCCCCTCAGGGCTGTGTCCTGAGCCCTCTGCTGTTCACTCTGATGACAGACGACTGCATCCCCAGGGCTGCCAGCAACCACATTGTGAAGTTTGCGGATGACACAACAGTGGTGGACCTCATCAGGGACAACAACGACCTGG
Organism: Neoarius graeffei; assembly: GCF_027579695.1. NCBI lineage: Eukaryota > Metazoa > Chordata > Actinopteri > Siluriformes > Ariidae > Neoarius > Neoarius graeffei. The sequence goes on along the minus strand of NC_083575.1, from coordinate 18,392,280 downwards.
TCTACAGAGAGGAGGTGGAGCAGCTGGTGGGCTGGTGCAGAGAAAACAACCTGATCCTGAACGTGGACAAAACCAAAGAGATCATTATTGACTTCAGGAAAAACCAGCCCAGCCACGCTCCACTTCTCATCAACAACACGGCTGTGGAGGTGGTCAATAGCACCAAGTTCCTGGGGGTGCACATCACAGACAACTTCACCTGGTCTGTGAACACCACGTCACTGGTCAAGAAGGCACAGCAGCATCTGCACTTCCTGCGTAGGATGAGGAGAGCCCACTTGCCCCCGCCCATCCTCACTACATTCTACAGAAGCACCATAGAGAGCATTCTGACCAGCTGCATCTCTGTGTGGTGTGGAGGCTGCAGTGTCTCTGACTGGAAGACTGTGAGGAGAGTGGTGAGGACATTGGAGAAAATCATTGGGACTTCTCTCCATTCAGGACATTGCACCTAGGTGCTGCATGTCCCGAGCCAGAAACATCATCAGTGATCCCTCACTATGGACTGTTCTCCCTCCTGGCCTCTGGAAAGAGGTTCCACAGCATTCGGTGCAGGACCACCAGGTTTTCTAACAGCATTTTCCCCCCAGGTCACCAGACTGCTGAACTCTAAATCCAAACTCTAAACTTCTATTTATACTTGAACAATTCCTAATTCCACAGGTCACTTTATACTATTGCATTTTCACTGCTGCATAATTTAATACATGTTCATATTTAATTCTGTGCTGAGCCAAATTGCAACGAAATTTCGTTCTGTGTACACTTGTTGCATACTGAATGACAATAAAGGTTGTCTAAGTCTAAGTGATGCCAAATAATTAAATTTTGGTCTCGTCTGACCACATCATCTTCTCCCAAGCCTTCTCTGAATCATTTAGGTGCTCACTGGCAAATTTCAGACAGGCCTTCTTTAGCAGGGGGACTTTGCGGGCACTGCAGGATTTCAATCCAGTACAGCGTAGTATGTTACCAGTGGTTTTCTTGGTGACTGTGGTCCCAGCTGCATTGAGATCATTAACAAACTCCTCCTGTGTAGTTCTGGGCTGATTCCACATCCTTCTCATGATCATCCTTACCCCATGAGGCAAGATCTTGCATGGAGCTCCAGGCCGAGGGTGATTGGATCTGGAGGGTCCTCAGACATAGAGTGTTTTGGTAAACTGGGATGTATGGATGCTGTCAGTCCCCCACTCGCTTGCTCACTCAAGTTTGTTGATGGTGTAGTGGCTGGCTGCTTTATGTCCCGGGGCTCCCTCATGCCTGTGTTACCTTCTGGCTCTCCCCTTTTAGTTATGCTGTCATAGTTAGTTGCCGGAGTCTCTGCTTGTACTCAGTGCAATATGTATACTGTTCAGTGTTGTATGGTAATGAAGTAAAAATACTTCACTACTGTACTTAAGTACATTTTGGGAGATTTTGTACTTTGAGTTTTCAAATTTTTGAGAACTTTCACTTTTACTTCACTATATTTTTTAACTTAAAGGAACAGTCCACCGTACTTCCATAATGAAATATGCTCTTATCTGAATTGAGACGAGCTGCTCCGTACCTCTCCGAGCTTTGCGCGACCTCCCAGTCAGTCAGACGCAGTCAGACGCGCTGTCACTCCTGTTAGCAATGTAGCTAGGCTCAGTATGGCCAATGGTATTTTTTGGGGCTGTAGTTAGATGCGACCAAACTCTTCCGCGTTTTTCCTGTTTACATAGGTTTATATGACCAGTGAGATGAAACAAGTTCAGTTACACAAATTGAAACGTAGCGATTTTCTATGCTATGGAAAGTCCGCACTATAATGACAGGTGTACTAACACCTTCTGCGCGCTTCGGCAGCCCACAATGCGCTACACCTGTTGGCTTCACGCAGTAAGCAGAAAGCTAGCTTCGCAATCAACAGCCCTGATGGAAGAGGAGACGGAGACAGCAACTACTTCGGCTACAAATGAAGAGGAACCTGATGATGAGCACCCTTGGCCGTATTTGAACACAATGTTCTCTTACGTTGATGTGAAGGATTCGTCCTATCGAATGAAGTGCCTCTTATGCCTTCCAAAAAACGTGGAAATTCTATCTTATAGAAACTCCCCGTCCAATCTAAAGAAACACATCGAGGTAAGTTCTAGGTTTATGAAATTGTTACAGTATATTCCCATTTCAGCAACCATAGTATGAATATTCTAGACACAATTGTGAAACCTTGAGCATTCCTGTACAAACGAACTTTGTTCTTCGGTTCCACGCGGTTTTGGCATTTGTTAGCTGTAGCAGGCTACCGAGCTGCGGGCCTTTTCGGCTCAAGGAAAGGCATAGCTGTACAGTAAGTGTAAGCCAGCCGCTTTTGAAGATGAACAGAAAGTTTTACAGTTTCAAGTGATGGCAGGGGTTATGTGCAAGGATGACCTCAAAGGAGGTTTAAGTTAGAGGGGAAGAATAAAAAGGTCAAGGGCAAAAGTGTGTATTGGGGATGGGGAAGTGGGGCTTGAATGTGCAAAAAGAAAATCTGTTGGTGCTATGTTAAATGTTAAGATTTAGCTTATAAAGTGCAATAACGGTAGCAGCTCTTTTTTGTTTTATAGTTTGTCTTGGTGTGATGTACTGAAAATGAGGCGTACTATCTTATTTTTCAAAAAAAGGTTTCAAACTGTGGTCACCCTCTTCAGATGCAAGATAAGCTTCAGTTTTCTCCAAATTACTTTTTTCCTTTGATTATTATGACAGCAATTGGTCGTGTATGCACCTCCATAGTTTATAAAGTGCAATAACAGTAGCAGCTTTTTTATGTTTTTTTTTTCTTAATGGTGTGATGTATGCCTAATTTTCAGTACTTTCTCTTAGTTTAAAAAACAAAGGAAAAAATGAGTGTCAAAACTGTGGTCTCCATCTTCAGATGCCAGATAGGCAGCTTCATTTTTCTCCCAATTAATTTTTTTCTTGTTTATAATGGTTGTGTGTGCACCTCTATTTTCAGCAGTGTAATTGCTTGTCATGAACCATTGGTGACAAATTACCTTCAGTTTACCAAAATATTAAAAATATTACAAATTCAGATTGCCTTTGCTTGTTTACTTTTACGTGTACTTTCAATTACATTACTTGAGTACATTTATTTTTGCATCACTTGTCATACTTAAGTGCAAGAAATGTCAGATACTTTAAGACTTTAACTCAAGTAACATTTCAGTCAGTGACTTTGACTTTTACCAAAGTCATTTTTTGGAAGGGTACCGATACTTGAGTGTGATTTCCCAGTACTTTATACAACACTGATACTGTTCCTACTTATTCAGGTGACATTGGGCATACCTAACAACCTATGTTTGTTTGTTTGTTTGTTTGTTTGTTTGTTTGTTTGTTTGTTTGTTTTTTTCCTCTCTCTCTCCCCCCCAAAAAAAAAAAAAAAAAAATCTGTCCCTCTGATTTACATGTCAATCCTGAGATCGAGATGCTGACCTCTTCTGTTCCTCGGACCTGCCTGATCCATCCTGGTGCCCTGTGTCTGGTTGGAGTTTCATCGCATCACTCCTGTGGAGGACAGCCCCATGTGGACAGTTGAAAGTCACACCTGGAGGATGCTCTGGACACTTATAGTAATGCTTTTATGGCTGAGGACTACAGTTGACTTGCTAACTTTAGGACTGCAGTTGTCATAAACAGTTTTGCACTCAAGTTTCCATAAATGAAGAGTTATAACATCAACGAAACTGACTTCATGTTAAAACTGTTAAAGTTATAGTCATGTTGTCTGTTGTTGCCCAAATGAGGATGGGTTCCCTTTTGAGTCTGGTTCCTCTCGAGGTTTCTTCCTCATGTCATCTGGGGGAGTTTTCCTTGCCACCGTCACCACAGGCTTGCTCATTGGGGATAGATTAGGGATAAAATTAGCTCATGTTTTAAGCCGTTCAAATTCTGTAAAGCTGCTTTGCAACAATGTTTATTGTTAAAAGAGCTATACAAAGAAACTTGACTTGATTGATGGCCATTTTGTATTTCTTCCATTTTCTACTAATTACACCAACAGTTGGCTCCTTCTCTCCAAGGTTCTTGCTGATAGCCTTGTAGCCCATTCCAGCCTTGTGCAGCTCTATAATCTTGTCCCTGATATCCTTTGAAAGTTCTTTGGTCTTGCCCATGGTGGCGAAGAGGTTGATTCTGTTGACAGGTGTCTTTTATAACCATAACAAGTAGAAATTAGGAGTACTTTCTTAAAGTGACAGACTAATCTGTGTGGGCACATGCAGTAACCGGTCTGTGGGAGCCAGAATTCTTGCTGGTTTGGAGGGGATCAAGTACTTGTTTCGTTCGATCAAATGCAAATTAATTTATAACCTTTATATAATGTGTATTTCTGGACTTTTTTGTTGATATTCTGTCTCTATCTGCTAAAATAAAAGGACCATAAAAATTATAGACTGCTCATTTCTTTTTAACTGGGCAAACTTACAAAATCAGCAGGGGATCAAATAATTTTTTTTCCCACTGTATGTGTGTGTGTGTGTGTGTGTGTGTGTGTGTGTGTGTGTGTATAACACACACAGCGTACCATGCAATAGTCTTAGGCACATGCAAAGAAAATAGCTTAAAAATAAAGTGATATCTAATGTAATATACTGCTCAGATACAGACTTTTTTCTGTAACATTTAATTTTGTGCTGGAAAACGAACGTTTGGAACTCTAAAATGTTTTTGTACTGACTCAATGTAGAAGTCATAAAATAGAAATCTATAACAAAGTTTGCATGAAAAAAAATAGGGTGCCTAAGACTTTTGCAGTGTGTGTATGGTGTCCCAAAAGTTAGGGGACAACTGTGTATGGTCTATTGATTTACAGGTGCCCCCTAACTTCTGGGACACCTTGTATATTAGCTGAATATGTAAGTAAATATGTAAGTAAATATGTAAATAACATTGCCCAAAATCATTAAGGACATTAATGAATGCTCCATGATGACAGTATATTTGTCTGGAACTACATGTGCTCACATTGGACGAGGGTTTTCCATGGTATTCACTACGGGTAGGGGTGTGCACATTTCAGTGTTTTTTCCATCTTAGGGCTTTATAAATAGATGCTGGAGTGGCAAGCATGTTTAATGGGAGACAGCTGGATATGATTACCTTCATGCAATGTAGATTCATTGTATCAGCTTTCTTGGACTGGGGTAAGTGAAGCCAGAGGAATGGCATTGTGGGAATTGCAGTGTCATGTGGAACTGAAACAGAGTCAAACAAAAAGCTGACTGGTGGCAGGCAATCTAGCACTCTTTTAATGAGCCAGGAGCCTGCATAGCATCACAACACTGGTATGAAAGAGGTGTGTGCGCGGGCACATGCCTGCCAAAGCTGCACTCTATGGCAGCATTTACTAGGCTTTATTCAAATTCAACTGCTAATTAGCAAATTAATTATGCACATTCATATGAATGTGCATAATCTGAGACATAATTCAAATTCAACTGTCTTCTTTTGGCTGCTCATTGCCAACCACCTGCAATATCCTCTCTCATCACATCCATAAACCTCCTCTTTGGCCTCCTTCTTTTCCTCTTGCCTGGCAGCAATCTCATCTCTTTTGTCTCCCAACCATCCAAACTGGGCTGTTCTATATTGTCTCCCTGCGCTCACTACAGACCAAAATCTCATATGCAAACATCATAGTCCATGGAGATTCCTGCCTGATCTTGTCCATCCATCACCACTGAAAAAAAGAAAGGGCTCACAGATGGAAAAGAATGTAATCCCCACTTCACCTTGAACCCATCAGTCACTCCTACTGCACATCTCACCACTGTCACGCTGCCCTCATAACATATCCTGCACCACTCTTACATACTTCTCTGCCACTCTTGACTTCCTCAAACAGTGCCACACTTCCTCTCTCAGCACCCTGTCGTATGCTTTCTCTAAGTCGACAAAGACACAATACAACTCCTTCTGACCTTCTTTTATGGCATGAAACAATACTGCTGCTCACTAATCTCCACCTCTATTCTTAACCTAGTATCTCTTCTACTACTCTTTTCCATAACTTCATGGTGTGGCTGATCAACTTTATACCTCTGTAGTTATTACAGCTCTGCACATCACCCTTATTCTTGAAAATTGGTACCAGTACACTTTTTCTCCACTCCTCAGACATTCTCTCACTTTCCAAGCTTGTGTTAAACAATCTAGTTAAAAACTCCACTGACATCTCTCCTATACATCTCCTGCCTCCACAGGTATGCCATCTGGACCAAAGGACCAACTGCCTTTCCATTTTTCATACTCTTCATAGCTGTCTTCACTTCATCCTTGCTAATCCACTGCACTTTGTGAGTCACAATCCCTAAATTCTGGTTCACAATCCCCACACCATCCACCCTTGTCTCTCTCATTTTATTCATTCATCAGCCCCTCAAGGTACTCCTCCCATCTTCTCAACACACTCTCCTTACTTGTCAGTACATTTCCATCTTTATCCTTCATCACTAACCTGCTGCACATCCTTCCCGGTTTGGTCCCACTGTCTAGCCAATTGGTACAAGTCCTTTTCTTCTTCCTCAGTGACCAAATTCTCATGCAACTCACCATGTGCCTTTTCCTTGGCCACCTCTCTCTTTGCCTTATGCCACATCTCCTTGTACTCCTGTCTACTTTCTTCCTAAAACAGAAGCAGACGTCTAAAACCTTCCATGTTTTTCCCTGATGAAGTCCCTTTTTGTGTTAACACTGTGTTTTGGGTCATTATCTTGCTGCATGATGAATTAGATTGTTGAATTACAACCCCAAATTATAAAAAGTTGGGACGGTATGTTGAAATTGATATTAAAATTTAAAACAATTTTTTGTAAATAACCTTTGACCTATATTACATTCAAAACAACACAGCAGCACATCATTTGATATTTTACCCCATGAATTTTGTAAAAAAAAATTTTTTTTGGAAAAAAAAAGGAATTGGCATTACTGTTCTAATACTTTCACAAGGGACTGTATATATTCATAAGATTAATAGTAAAAATTAAATGTATCGAATAAATATATAGAAAGAGTATGCAATTGAAAGCTACAGATAAAACAGCTACTTCATGTGACTTTCATTCACTGACATAATTACTTTGTTCTGGCTAAAAAAATAATTGCAAGCTAAAGAGTTATTGGTACACTCAGCAATTTGAGTGGAACTTAGCCAAAGCTAGTTGTTATCATTCATATTCAAAACTAATTTATCATGATCAGGGTTGCAGTGGATCTGGAGCCTATCCCTGTAACACTGGGCACAAAGCAGGAGAATTCATCTTGGAAGCAGTTGCAGGACACCACACACACACACACACACACACACACACACACACACACCTAAGGCCTATTTATCTTAGCCAGTCCACCTACCTGCATGTTTTTTGGAAATTAGGAGGGAGGAAATTGGAGAACTCAAACCCACTCAAACATATGGGGGAAAATGAAGTAAGAACAGAGAGTGAACAGACAGTAGCTTGACCTTAGAGAACAGACAGTGACCCTAGTTCTGAACTGGAACTACGAAATGACTACCTGATCAATACATGCATTTCCTGTCCTGATTGTCTGGCTTGTGGTACCCTGGGGTATCACAAGGACCAGCTATTCTTCTGACTAGATTTATTATTGACATGTTGTGAAGAGTACTTCACCACATATTACAGAAAGTGTTTGACTAATTATAATTATATTATGACTAAAATGGACTACTTACTGTTTTCAGTGTTAAAGAGAAACCAGATACTGGAATTTGGCTATGTAGTCATTGGCCGTGTTATCAAGTTAACCTACCATATATGTGACCTTTTATAGGTGTGTGTGTGTGTATATATATATATATATATATATATATATATATATATATATATATATATATATATATATATATATATATATAAACCAAACACTTACTGTAGCCTATTTACTGATAAAAACACTTTGTCACCCACCCCCACCCCCCAATTCATGTCCATGAAAGGAAACAGAAAACCTATGTCAAGATATTATTTGGGTGGTAAATTTCTGCACAGCAGTGACACTGATATGGTAATATGTCTGGCACTGGTATGAGTAACATACCAGTAATATGATAACAATAACAACTGGTAACATCGTAAGTGGGTAGTAAAGTGAAAACACATCCTAAAACTATAGCAAAGTTACTGAAAATGATATAGTAGAGAGTGATCCAACATCCAAATAGTATCTAGTCAGTGGTGATCCTATGGTGGTATCTTTCCACCTGTAGAGGGAGGGTGATTGTGCATAGAAACAGATAAGCAATAGTCAATAAATTTCCAAAGTAAAAAAGTAATGTACACATATGAATGAAAGTATAAGGCATGTCAAATCAAGTCTGTTTGTATAGTGCTTTTAACAATAAACATTGTCACAAAGCAGCTTTACAGAATTTGAACGACTTAAAATATGAGCTAATTTTATCCCTAATCTATACCCAATGAACACGCCTGTGGCGACGGTGGTAAGGAAAAACTCCCTCAGACGACATGAGGAAGAAACCTCGAGAGGAACCAGACTCAAAAGGGAACCCATCCTCATTTGGGCAACAACAGACAAAATGACTATAACATTAACAGTCCTAACATAAAGTCAGCTTCGTTGATGCTATAAACCCCCCACCGACGGAAACCCGAGCGCAAAACCGTTCACGACAACCGCAGTCCCAAAGTCAGCAAGTCAATTGCAGTCTCCAGCCACAAAAGCACCACTGCAAGAGTCCAGAGTGTCCTCCAGGTGCGACCCCCAACTGTCCACATGGGGCCGCCCTCCACAGGAGTGATGCGATGAGACTCCAACCAGACACAGGGCACCAGGATGGATCAGTCAGGTCTGAGGAGCAGAAGAGGTCAGCATCTTGATCCCAGGACTGACATGTAACTCAGAGGGACAGATTTGGGGGGGGAGAAGAAAAAAAAACATAGGTTGTAAGGTATGCCCAATGTCACCTGAATAAGTAGGAACAGTATACATATTGCACTGAATACAAGCAGGGACTCCGGAAACTAACTATGACAGCATAACTAAAAGGGGAGAGCCAGAAGGTAACACAGGCATGAGGGAGCCCCGAGACATAAAGCAGCCAGCCACTACACCGTCAACAAACTCGAGTGAGCAAGCGAGTGGGGACTGACAGCATCCATATATCCCAGTTTACCAAAACACTCTACGTCTGAGGACCCTCCAGATCTACATCATAAACACCATTAGCAAAAGGCTTGACTAAACAGATATGTTTTCAGTCTAGACTTAAACACTGAGACTGTGTCTAATTCCCGGACACTACTTGGAAGGCTGTTCCATACTGTAACTCTGGGGCTTCGTAAGAAAAGGCTCTGCCCCCTGTTGTAGCCTTCACTATACGAAGTACCAGCAGATAGCCTGCACCTTTTGATCTAAGTAGGCGTGGCGGGTCATAGAGGACCAGAAGTTCACTCAGGTACTGTGGTGCAAGACCATTCAGTGCTTTAAAGGTCAACAGTAGTATTTTATAATCAATACAAAATTTGATTGGGAGCCAGTGCAGTGTGGATAAGACAGGGGTGATGTGGTCATATTTTCTAGTTCTAGTAAGGACTCTTGCTGCTGCATTTTGAACTAACTGGAGCTTGTTCATGCACTTATCCAGACAGTAAGGCATTACAATAATCCAACCTGGAGGTAACGAAAGCATGAACTAGTTTTTCCACGTCATGTAGTAACATTAAATTTCTTATCTTAGCAATATTTCTGAGATGAAAGAAAGCTATCCGGGTAATGTTATCAATGTGAGTTTTGAATGAAAGACTGGGGTCAATAATCACTCCGAGGTCTTTTACTGCTGCATGTGAAGAAACAGAAAGGCCATCCAGAGTTACTGTGTAATCAGAAAACTTACTTCTAGCTGCATGTGGTCCGAGTACAAGTACTTCAGTCTTGTTAGAGTTAAGCAGAAGGAAATTAATAAGCATCCAGTGTCTAATGTCCTTTACACATTCCTCAGTTCTATTAAGCTGGTGTCTCTCATCAGGTTTTGCAGAAACATACAACTGTGTGTCATCAGCATAACAGTGGAAACTAATACAATGTTTACCAATAATATCACCCAAAGGTAACAGATATAAAGAAAAAAGCAGTGGACCCAAGACAAAACCTTGTGGAACACCAAACTTTACCTCAGTACGTCTAGATATCACCATTTACATCAACATACTGATAGCGGTCAGTTAAATAAGACCTGAGCCAGGAGAGGGCCGTTCCCTTAACTCCCACATTTTCTAGTCTATCCAGAAGAATGGAATGATCAACGGTATCAAATGCTGCACTAAGGTCAAGCAACACAAGCAGCGAGACACAGCCCTGATCAGAAGCCAACAATAGGTCATTTACTGCTTTAACCAGAGCTGTCTCTGTGCTATGATGAGGTCTAAATCCTGACTGATACATTTCATGGATGTTACTCCTATGTAAATATAAGCATAACTGCTGTGCCACAGCTTTTTCTAGGATCTTGGAGATAAAGGGGAGGTTTGATATTGGCCGATAATTGGACAGCTGACAGGGATCAAGGTCAGGTTTTTTTAATCAGGGGTTTGATAACTGCTAGTTTAAAGGATTTGGGTACATAGCCAATCCTAAGAGAAGAATTTATTATTTTTAGAAGCGGTTCAATTACTTCAGGTATTATCTGTTTGAATAGACGTGTAGGTAAGGGATCTAGTACACAAGTTGAGGCTTTTGATGCCGAGATTAATGAAAGTAATTCAGTTTCTTTTAGGGGAGTAAAACATTCTAATTGATGATCTGATACAGTTATATTGTTAACTACAGGGTCACCTACATTGTCTGACCTTAAATTAGTAGTTTGAATTTTTTGTCGGATATTCTCAATTTTGTCATTAAAAAAATTCATGAAGTCGTTGCTACTACATACTACAGGTGTGCTATATGTGTCTATAGTGGACTTATTCCTGGTTAATTTTGCTACACTATTAAATAGGAATCTAGGATTATTTTTGTTATCTTCTATTAGGGAGGAGAGATATGTTGATCTCGCAGCACTAGGAGCTTTTCTATACTTCAGGATACCAGGGTGCTAATTTTTTGTCTCTGACCATTTTCCTTTTAAGAGGAGCTACATTATCTAAAGTATGGCGGAATGTTGACTCTAAGCATTCAGTTGCCTGATCAAGTTCTGCAGGGGCTGACAGTGACCCAATCAAAGTTGATAACTCTGGGAGATCATTTATAAAGCTCTGTGCAGTAGTTGACGCGAATGTACGTTTAATACAGTAGTGTAGTGAGGTGCTTATATTATTACTCAGACATATTTTGAATGAGATGAGATAATGATCTGAGATAACTTCAGACTGTGGAAGTAGGACTATATTGTCTACGTTTAACCCAAATGTTAGTATTAGATCGAGGGTGTGACCACCATTATGGGTCGGTCCTATGACATTCTGATTAATCCCTATTGAATCTAAAATGGACACAAACGCTGTTTTCAAAGGGTCTTCTGGGTTATCAAAGTGAATATTAAAATCTCCGACAACTAAAGCTTTGTCTAAGGAAATAACCAGAGCTGAGAGAAAATCTGCAAATTCAGAAAGAAACTCAGAATATGGCCCCAAGGGCCTGTAAATAATAAGTAACGGAATTAACTGGGTAGACCTATTTTTCAAGGCTACATACATTAAATTATTATGAAGAACTTCAAATGTATTAAATTTATAACCAGGTTTTTGTGTTACACCTAGATAATCATTATAAATACGTAACCGCAACGCCTCCTCCTCTGCCAGTTAGACGAGGCTCGTGTATATAACTGTATCCAGGAGGACGAGCTTCATTTAATGCTATATATTCATTTGACTTAATCCATGTTTCAGTTAAACAAAGTACATTAAACTCCTGATCAGTAATGAGTTCATTAACCATTAGCGCTTTAGATGTAAGAGATCTAATATTTAATAGCCCCACCTTTAGATCAAAGGTGCTGGCAGCAGCTGTACAGTCAGTATGATCTAATTTTATATTGATTAGGTTACTGGAACAAACTCTCTGAATATTTCTACCGTTTTGTTTAGCTCAAGGAACAGACACATGTATTGCATGAAGTGACCACTGAGTATATGTATAAAATTTAAATAGATCAACAAGTCTAGTGAGCTGCATGCAAATGTTCTGTCTAAAAGTCTATTATATTAAAAGTGACATCACAGGCACAAAACTCTACTGAAAACTTCAACAAACCCCATTTTTTTCTGTTAAAATGTCCTTGTTTTAAAGTATATAAAAAGCACCTTTCTGTTTAATAATTGTTTTGTTTTAATCAGCTCCATTTATACAGAGGCCTACCACTGGCTTACCTTGACTTTAACTGTCTTCAAAATACTGAAACATTTCCTGTTCCCGGGAAAGGAAGTGACTTTGCATAACAGACACTGTAAAACAGGAAATGTAAATGTCCTTTGCACAATTGTAGCTTTTTTTTTTAAAGCTATGTCTGATAATGGGCTTGGGAATAGTAAATAAATACTTATAAAATGTGCCCAGTGACATAGGATTATTCTTCCAGTGTTTTCTTCCATGTGACCTGCACAATTTACTGGTTTCTTTTCTCTTAAAAAACATTTCAAACTCAGGAAGGACTTGTTAATTAGTTGATGAGTCAGATTAACCTCTCACTCATACCACTCGCTCATTCATTTATCCTCCCACAATTTCTAAAATAGCAAATGTCAATATTTAATATTGTTAGATTTTTCTTTCAAGTGCAAGTGCTCAAAATATTAAGCTAAAAATAACCAAATAAGAAACATCTGGAGAGCTGATATGCTATTCCATAGCCCCTGCCAACAGAAACATGTTCCGATGACCAGCATGAAACAGTTACATCATACCTCAATAATTCTCAAGAATGAAAATTACAACTGTTTTTTTTTTTTTGCTGTTGTTTTGTTTTTTACTTGTGATTTGTGAGAACGTTGTACTGTAGCATTCATGTTGTAGCTGCTGGCTGAACCGCTGCAGCAATGGTAACAACACTGCCCATTAATTCTCTATTAACTTTGTACAACTGTATATCAAACCAAAAGCAAGATTCTCTGGGAAAACATGCCACGAAACAAAAAATACTGTAAAAAATTATGCATTCACAACCGCTTCTGTAAATTAGTCTGAAATATATTTGCTAATTCTATGAACAGATAACTTCTGTATCTGCATCTATGACCAACACTACAGTAGGCATAATATACAAATCCATGATGATAATACTTGCTCAAATACTTGCTCAAATTAATAGCATGATAATGACAACTAATTTATATACAGTGTCTTGCAAGAGTCTTCATCTCCCTTTGTGTTTGTCCTGTTTTGTCGCGTTACAAGCTGGAATTAAAATGGATTTTTGGAGGGTTAGCACCATTTGATTTACACAACATGCCTGCAACTTTAAAGGTGCAAATTGTTGTTTTATTGTGATACAAGCAATAATTAAGATGAAAAAACAGAAATCTGAAGTGTGCATAGGTATTCACCCATTTTCATATGAAACCCCTAAATAAGAGCTGGTCCAACCAATTCACTTCATAAGTCACATAATCAGTTGACTAAGCTCCACCTGTGTGCAATCAAAGTGTCACATGATCTGTCACATGATGTCTGTATAAATCAAACTGTTCTGGAAGGACCCTGACTCTGCTACACTACTAAGCAAGCAACATGAAAATCCAAGGGGCATTCCATACAGGTCAGAGACAAAGTTGTGAAGAAATATAGATCAGGGTTGGGTTATATAAAAAAAAAAATCCCAAACTTTGAATATCCCATGGAGCGCCATTAAAGATCTGATAACACATTTTTGACATCTTTGGCGATGTTTTATAACATAAAAAGTAATTCCCGATGATCCATATATTAATTCACGAAGGTGCCTATTTTACAAGTTATGATAAAAAACGCGGCTATTTGGGCAAATTTGACGGGGCTGCAGCACCCAGGAGACGAATGAGGAGGAGGGGCTATATGACGTCATCGAAAGAATCTTCCTCCTCACTTACCAGTTTGTTGTTGATGCGACAGGTGTTCAGTTTGTCATTATTAGTATTATTATTATACATTATACATTATATATATATATATATATATATATATATATATATATATATATATATATAGTTATTATGCCTTCGCGTTGTGTTGCCGGCTTTTGCTCCAAAACCCACAAGGATGGGGTAAGTTTATTCAAGTTTCCCAGAGATCCCGAGGTGCATGCGAAGTGGGTGAAGCAAGTCAGGTGCACTCGTGACAAGTGGGAGCCCTCACCAACATCCGTCCTGTCCTCTGAACACTTCGATTTGGATTGTTTTGACACCCTTCCCAGCTTAAAAGAATCTCTTGGGTGTGCAGTTCAGCACAAACGTGTGTTACTACCATCAGCAGTGCCTACAGTATTCCGGAGGGGGTCTACTAGTAGCTATGCCGGATCCAGCAGTTGCCTGGGACAAGGCGACCCCTCCAAAGACAGTCCTCCTGTCAGAACATGTGTTGTGAAACGACATAAGATAAAGGTACGTAGAGCTATAGAGTGCTCCGAGATGATGCTAAAAATAGTAACACTGCGGTCTGCGCGGCCATCTTGGAAGTCACTCGCTCCAGAGCGCTCATAGAGTACACATCATAGAGTACACATTCATGATAATCATAAATGTAATCATAAAGTCAGCGTGATATCAGTCATGTATTTGCTTGTGAAAGTTTGCGGCTTTCATGTAACTGCCGCCTAGCAACGAGAGGCAAAGGGTAAAGAGGGTAGGCTATCATAGATTCTATTTGGAAGAGATCAACACATGATTGCTTAAAAATTAGGTATTTTAACAATTTGCATCTGTTTTGTGATTATCGTGACACTTGTGTGTTATATAGAACTGTATGTCTTATTAGCACATCGAGGATCTTCCACCACACTTTACCCTTTGCCATGCGTTGTTAGGGAACGGTAGCAAGTACCCCGATGACCGACTTCAAGAATATGTAGAAAAAATGTAGAAATTATACTTTCCAAAAGTCATTTGAGCTTAGTGTATTGCATTTCCATTTATATTGTAGGTTCTTGCTGATGTTTTTGTGGAGTGTGACACAGCTGCTGAATCAGAAGCTGCAGAGTTTGTATGTACTAGTTGTGAACATTCACATTATTATCAATCTCATTTATTTAAAATCAGATAAAATCATGCCATCATGATCACTGCTTAAAGTACCAGTATTTGGTTGTTCTTTTGTTCAGAACTGTGATGCCAGCTGCCATTTCCATTGAGTAGAACCAGAGTAGAACAGCCAGTGAACAGCCAGCATGTTCTTACGCTGACGTCACAGCATGGCCGCGAGCCACGGACCCAGTTTTCTTGCGCTGTGCAATTAAAAGTTGGATATTCGCATAACAACAGCTTCTTTTCACGTAATTATAACAGAAATCTAACATGTTTGCCATGTTGTATAGTTTATTTAAGAAATTGCATAGAGTCATGTTCGTGTCATCAGATCTTTAAATCCATTATAGCAAAATGGACACAATATGGCACCACTACAAACCTGACAAGAGAAGGCCACCCACCAAAACTCACAGACCAGGCAAACAGATTAGATTAGATTAGATTAGATTAGATTAGATTAGATTAGATTAGATTAGATTAGATTAGATTAGATTAGATTAGATTAGATTAGATTAGATTAGATTAGATTAGATTAGATAAAACTTTATTAATCCCTTTGGGAGGGTTCCCTCAGGGAAATTAAGATTCCAGCATCATCATTACAGATAAACAGAGAAAATAAATAGAGAAAAATTATAGATAAATTAAAATAAATTAAGTATTTACATATACAAATATAAAAGAATAAGATATGGGGAAGAGAGGAAGGGGGAGGGGGGAGAAGTGGGGTTAGGGTAAGTGTGTGTGTGTGTGTGGGGGGGGGAGCAGGAAAGATATTGCACATTATATTGCACATTGTCCGATATTGCTTATTGTTAGGCTAGGCTACTGCTCCTTCCCGTCCTCTGTCCTCCTGTTACCCCTCCCCCCCCCAGAGAGGAGCTGTTCAGTCTGATGGCGTGAAGGACAAAGGAGTTTTTGAGTCTGTTCATCCTGCACTTGGGAAGGAGCATTCTGTCACTGAACAGGCTCCTCTGGTTGCTGATGACGGTGTGCAGATCCATGATGTTCAATAGTTTGTCCATAGACCTCTTCTCTGCCACCGTCACCAGAGAGTCCAGCTTCATGCCGACCACAGAGCCGGCCCGCCTGATCAGTTTGTCCAGCCTGGATGTGTCCTTCTTGGATGTGCTGCCCCCCCAGCACACCACGGTGTAAAACAGGACACTGGCGACCACAGATTGATAGAACAGGGCATTAATTAGAGATACAACAAAGATAACACTGAAGGACTTGCAAAGATCCACAACGGAGATGGGAGTATCTATCCATAGATACTCCAACTTTAAGCCATACACTCCACATATCCCACTTTAAGCCATACACTCCACAGTGTGGGGCTTTATGGAAAAGTGGCCAGAAAAAAAGCCATTGCTTAAGAAAACACGTTTGGACAGCATGTGCCAGACTCCCCAAACACATGGAAGAAGATTCTCAAATAAGACTAAAATTGATCTTTCTGGCCATCATGGGAAATGCCATGTGTTTGGACATTTCAACACCAAACACATGAGAACAACACCCTGAGAACACCATTCCTACAGTGAAGCATGGTGGTGACAGCATCATGCTGTGGGGATGTTTTTCATCTGCAGGGACAGGAAAGCTGGTCAGGACTAAAGGAAAGATGGATGGCACTAAATTAGGGGTGGGCGATATGTATCGTCTGCGATGTCATCGTGAATGTTGTTTTGATGATGTGTAATTTTGCATTATCGAGTTTTTTTAATTAAGCCGCCAAAAATCAATACAGAGCGGAGCAGACCCGGCGCCAGACACGGACTGACGGACGGGCCTTGAATTGCTTTGGGGGGGGGGGGGGGGGGGGGGGGGGGCACACATTTTATACGCCAAGCCAGGGCAACACAACTGTTTCTAGCAACCCAGGAGAGCAGCACAGACGTGACGAGTTAAATATTCTAAGAAACCTATAAAGCAACCAAAACAACTTTCCAAAATGTATCAAACATTGCTCAGCATATTAAAAGTTTTTTTTTTTTTTTTGCTCCGCTGGCCTCACAACGCACAAAGCTGATTTCGGGTATCTACCGGAAGATGTCGTGATATGATCCCATCCAGCAATAAAATGTGATTGGCTGAGACAGCTGCTCATTTACCCAGATACCATCTGAAGAAAAAATGCGATTGGTCGGTTGGTTCATTCCATGTCATTAACCCACTGGTTCCCAAGAAATATTAGTCCACGTTTATAGCAATGATCCAGAAATTATTACTAGTGTTTCTGTACTCACGGATAATAATGAATGAACCGATCAGCCGATTTCGAATAGTTTCAATACATTTTAAATTGAGCACATTTTTCTTTATTATTGTTATACTGAAAAACTTTGACTTGTAGTTTACGTTTTTTTTTTTGAGGGGGAAAAAAAAACAAAGAAGAAGAAGCTGTGACGGGCTCCTATCAGGCCAAGTGCTGTCACTCGCCGGCCACTTTCAGGCATCTTTTTCGGATTAGTGAGGCTAGACCCTCTGAATATGAATGGGAAGATATCAATACTGGACTCTGTGAAAACTAACGGTCGCGAAGAGCATATGATTGAAATCGCCATGAAAAGTTGATTATACTTGAGTGTTAGGTTGGTTCTCATGACTCAGAAAAAGCTTTAAAATCCACTTTTC
The DNA here is from genome assembly GCF_027579695.1 of Neoarius graeffei. Lineage (NCBI taxonomy): Eukaryota > Metazoa > Chordata > Actinopteri > Siluriformes > Ariidae > Neoarius > Neoarius graeffei. The sequence continues at coordinate 18,374,425 of NC_083575.1, read as the reverse complement.
TCGTGGATTATTTAGACACTGCGCAGGCGCAGTACTTCTATAACGGCAGGAGAGGGACAGCGGAGCACGAAGCTGCAAGATGATTGGAAAGCTGTTGGTTCAGATTGACATATGATTGGTTGTTGGCAGCGGAACAGGCGGGATATTTGCAGACCCGTACTGCCGTCAGAGACGGTTGATTAGAATGTTTGCTGCCGTTACGAACTGTCAATTGAATTATTCATTTTTATTAATTTAAAGTTGTTTAAGAAAATAAATATGGCTTTTCCTTAAATACTTGTGTCACTGCAATGATTCTTTTAGTCATTGTAATTATTGTAATCTTTAAGCAAGTGTTTTTTTTTTAAATATCGTCAAAATATCGTTATCGTTAAAATCCTAAAAAATATCGAGATATTATTTTTTGCCCATATCGCCCACCCCTACACTAAATACAAGGCAATTCTGGAGGAAGACCTGTTTGAGTCACTCAGAGGTTTGAAACTGGGATGAAGGTTCACGTTCCAGCAGGACAATGACCCTAAACATACTGCTAAAGCTACACTGAAGTGGTTTAAAGGGAAACATTTAAATGTCTTGGAATGGCCTAATCAAAGCTCAGACCTCACTCCAATTGAGAATCTGTGGCATAACTTGAAGACTGCTGTACATTAACACAACCCATTCAAGTTGAAGAAGTTGGAGCAGTTTTACCTTGAGGAATGAGCAAAAATCCCAGTGGCTAGATGTGCTAAGCTAATAGAGACATACTCCAAGAGACTTGCAGCTGTAATTGCAGCAAAATGTGGCTCTACAAAGTATTGACAATGGTGCTAACCCCCCAAAAATCCATTTTAATTCCAGCTTGTAATGCGACAAAACAGGACAAACACAAAGAGGGATGAATACTTTTGCAAGACACTGTACACACACCCACACATATATATATGGGTGGGTGGGTGTCTATACACACCCACCCACACATTATCTCATCTCATTATCTCTAGCCGCTTTATCCTTCTACAGGGTCGCAGGCAAGCTGGAGCCTATCCCAGCTGACTACGGGCGAAAGGCGGGGTACACCCTGGACAAGTCGCCAGGTCATCACAGGGCTGACACATAGACACAGACAACCATTCACACTCACATTCACACCTACAGTCAATTTAGAGTCACCAGTTAACCTAACCTGCATGTCTTTGGACTGTGGGGGAAACCGGAGCACCCGGAGGAAACCCACGCGGACACATGTGTATGTATATGTATATATATATATATATATATATATGTATATATATATATATATATATATATATATATATATATATATATATATATATATATATATATATGTGGGTGGGTGGGTGGGTGTCTATACACACCCAACCCACCCACACACACACATATATATGAGTCATTCTATAATTAGGGGTACATCTCAAGTCCATGTGCTGTATTTGTCAATTTCACTAACTATTAACTTCAGCCAATGATCTTTTGTACATTAGCACACATTTCTCTTTTATATAATACAAAAAGTCAACAAATTACATCATTTTACTCTGCAAAAATGCATATATAATACTGGAATTTGGTGTTTTTATGCTGTCCGATTTTCCAAATGTCAGGTTTGGTCTTCATATTGACATTTTAAAAAAAGGTTTTTGTTTAAAATTTTTACAAATATTTATTCATGGTAATTACTATAATATGACAAAAGTGTTTAAAAGCCTAAAATGCTTTATATTATAAATTAAATGAAGAATTTTGTGTGCGTCCGAGAAACTTATGTGAACTGTGTTACCCACTGAAACCCCCCCATAAATCGGCAAATGGTTTGGTCCTAAGTCATGTGACCAACATCATGTGATGTCATATCCTCTTTGGTGGGAAATTTGAAGACCGTGTGGTAAGTTTTGAGTTTACCTCTTCAATATTTTCATCAATACTGTTGTATAGTCCTAGAGAGGGTTAATTGTATGTCAACTGTGTTGTCAACATATTCATATAAACCTGATTTAGAAATTGTATTTACAAAGTATACAGCTAAAGATAATAAAAATATGAATTGATTAAGGTCTTGTAGTGAAAGCTCTGAGGTCTGCAGTTAGCACAACACTCTAAAAATGGCCGAAATGTCAACTGTGTTACCGTCAACTGTTACCCATCAGCTATGACACAGTTGAGGAGGAGTATGTTTTTGTCACTTAATCTTCATATTGACAGACAAACAAACAATGATTTAATATGTTCAATTTGTTAAATAAACTACGTTTCTCTGAAACTGTGTCTAAATGTTGTTTTAACAGTTCACCTGAATTCATCAGCTTATTTGTAGTTAAATTTAAAACAATAAAAAGCTCTTTTTATCCTAAAAAGTGTCCTCTTGTTCTTCTGCCCTGTCAACTGTGTTACTCCCGTCAATTGTGTTACATTGCCTGTCAACTGTGTTGCAAGTGTTTTTTGTGCTATAAATCTCTTATGTGTTTGATGAACTGTAAAATAAAAGATTGGGGATTATCTCTGGATAGGGAAGTCTTGTATAAGGAGGGAGAACAACTCTAAATTCGACGTAACAAGGATTTATGTTGAAAAAAGTGTCATTCTGCATCACAGTGAACCATAAAATCCTATTTATGAAGCTCAAAATTCATATTTTCCATAACAGTTGAACAGATTAATTAAAAACATCTTTTTAATGGACTTAAGCACTTTCAAACAAATGTGTTTTCAAATGTGTAGTATTTTTATATATGTTTAAGATGACATAACATTTGTCCGTAACACGGTTGACAAAATAAACAATCAAATGTTCATTTTCATTAAAATATTTTAAAAGTAATTTAAGATTAAGCTTGGCAATTAATTTGTTTAGGAACTTGAGGGTATATACCATGGAAACATATAGGTTATTTATTGAAAAAGAATACTGATATTTTGAGATTTTGCTTTACATGAAATGTACCCCTAATTATAGAATGACTCATATATATATAATGTGGGTGTGTGTGGGTGTCTATACACACACCCACACACCCACGTATGTACTTATTGAAGATGGTAAATTGTTACTGTGCAAAATCTGAAATACTATAATTCCTGAAAAGCTTATAAATAGTAAATTGTCTTAAGGATAAAGGCAAGAAGACAGCAATAAGATGTCTGAGTACACCATCATGATAATTCAATAAACCACTGAAAATATCTGTGAAAATATCTGTGAACACCAAAGTTAATTTCTCTACAGGCCACAATCTCTAGAGATTACCACAGTAAAACAAAACAAACAAAAACCTAAGATGGTGTTGTGTACACACCCTCTTTCCCCTCTGCTAATACCATATAGCGTAGCACTCACATGCTTTGAGGCTAGGGTGAGTGCACTGAGCCTCAAAACCACTCTTTCATTTTCAGGAACTCCACAAAGTGGTCCACATGACACAACAGAAAGTCCATGGGGCTAGTGGAGGATTACTCTTAGGAGTGGGAAGCAGTACTTTCACTTTAAAAAAAAAAACATAACAGGAGGGATTGTGTGTGTCTGTACAATGCTCTCACTGAGAAGCCTGCAAAGCACCAGCTGGTTTTCATTACCATTTTTGAGCTAGCGAAAAGGAGGGGGTAATGCATCATGTAGGCAGAATGTAAGAAGGGATTGACCTGGCCCCTGAGATGTTTGGTGAATGGAGCCTCATGACAGCGATTTAGATTCTTCTAAACTGCACAAACCTACCTTAAACAGGAAGGATGTGTGTAAAGCAGAGTATGTGTTTTCCTGTCAGCTAGCTGATGTTATAATACTTTTGTCACTTAAAGTACTTACGTCTGTGTGTATCTTCTTCTAAAATGTTTTATATTAATAATAATTATTAAAAATAATATTTTATAGCCCAGTGTTGTGTCTCCTGGTAACCTCCTGTCTAATACACAGCATGTGTGAGGTAGCTCAGCTGTCTAGACTTAACTCTAATTGTATGAAAAAGACATGCATTTAGACACAGAACCAGCACAATAAACACTCTAATCTAAAGCCAACAATAAGCAGGTCCAGGTTGTCCAGTCTAAGCATTGCTGAGATACCTCATAACCACAGACACTTGTCTTAGACAAATTTCCAAACACTGCTATACTGCCAATAAACATACAGTAACATACATAAACAAACAAACAAACAAAATACACAGACACACAGAAAGCCATCGCTCCCTGAAATGCAACAGTATGAAATACAACTCTGCAAATATTGCAATAGAGAACATGTCATAATGCTTCAAACACATTTACATGATTGTGGAATCCAACACCTGACTCAAAACAGATGTTGAAGTCTTTCAATACATACAGAAAGTTGGACAAATCCCACATGATAGGTGAGTCCTCCCAGATAAACAACTCTTAACTTTAGGACAAGTGTATTTATCTTTTCAGCTACATTACAGATCACACACAGAGATGCCAGTGCTGTACAACAGACTAGATGGTAAGACTAAACTATAATTAAGACAATAACATTTACCTCCCCACTGAAACAATCACACATCAGGTAGTCTTGGAAAAAAACATAAGCAGTCATGAGAGTGTGATTTTTATGCAAACATATTCAAATATTGTTACTGGCTTTTTAAATGGAAAAAAAAAACACAAACATACTACATACCATCAACAAGACCACAAACACCCACAGAGGAGTGTAAAAATGTTTTTTTTTTTTACACCAACTACAGAGATTGTCAATTGATTAGATCATAGTCCTATGTTTCAGAGTCTCTAAAATGGAATTATAAGTCAAAGAAGTCCAAAAATCCTTACTAGACCAAGTAAAATCTTTGTGTGGGTCCCCTGATTTGAGTACTTCAGCTTCTCATTTTAAATGTGCCATCACATGCCCTATCCAGTGCTTGTGTGTAGGAGGGGTAGCTGATTTCCAATTGAATAAAATAAGGCATCAAGGTAATATCAAGGAAAAGGCTATCATGTCTAACTGGGCAGTTGATACCACCACCTCACCAGGGACAACAGGGCTGATCTCCTTGTCAGAAATATGCATAAGAAAATGTCTCAAAAATAGAGGACCAAAACTGAACCAATGATGGACAGCATCCTTGACATATTAAAAACAAAATGCTGACTGCATATAATCAAAAAAAGAAAAAAAAAAGGATTACAATTTATACAACCTTTGCCTTAAGAACAGTGTTTCCAAACTGGTGTTTGTTTGAGATGTAACTGAATACAAACATATTAGTCACAGTGAACAGACTGTCTTTTTTTCATGGTTTATTTAGTTTTATTTCAAGGTATAAAATAAATAAACAGAGATCCATTCCATAACAATACAACAATACAACAGGAAATCTCATAAGAATGGCATAATACACAATAAACCAAACCACACTCCCACCTATCCACCCCCCACCCCATTCTATCCACCCTACTCTACCCGCCCACTTGCCACCCACCACCCATTAACCCACCCTGTCCAGGCTGTATGAAAATCAGAAGGGAAAGAAAACAAAAAACGAAAAATAAAATAAAAAACAAAACAAGACAACAAAAACAAAAAGGGAGCTAAGGTAAATAGGACATCAACACATCAAGACATATTGGACATTCATGGCAAATGCTGTCAGGGCAGCTCAAGGTGAATCTGGAGGCTGCAGGACAAGGGAAGCCACATACAGGAGGAAAGGCTGCCAGATTTTATCAAATTTAGATACAGCACCTCGCACTAGGTGCCTAATCTTTTCTAGTTTTGAAAACATTAAGGTATCTCTTATCCAGAGCGTGCGTGAGGGTGGGTGCTGGGCTTTCCAGCGTATTAATATTAAATGCCTGGCAATAAGTGAAAGAAATGCAACAAAATCAGATTTAGAGCTGGATAGTTTAATTGTATCTGGTAGGACTCCAAATAGGGCTGCAACTGGGCATGGTTCTAGCTGTATCCGAAATACATCTGAGATAGAAGAAAATATAGAAGTCCAGTATATATGAAGAGAGGGACAATTCCAAAACATATGTAAAAGTGTGCCACAATGCTGATGACATCGATCACAAAGTGGGTCAGTAGACTCAGAACAGTCTACCCTTTGTCCAGTATACACAGTGCAAGAGTTTACACTGGATGACCCCATGCCTGGCACAAATTGAAGAGGAGTGCACAAGACCAAGAATAGACCCCCAGGCAAGTGTCAGATCTATGCCCAAATCCTGGGACCAAAGGGTTAAAAGAGTCCTGTCTGAGGGAGGGCAGAGAGACAGTATAATACCATAAAGTGTGGAGGGTTCATTGCCAGGGGTACATTTAAAGGAACAGTCCACCGTACTTCCATAATGAAATATGCTCTTGCCTGAATTGAGACAAGCTGCTCCGTACCTATCCGAGCTTTGCGCGACCTCCCAGTTAGTCAGACGCAGTCAGACGCGCTGTCACTCCTGTTAGCAATGTAGCTAGGCTCAGTATGGCCAACGGTATTTTTTGGGGCTGTAGTTAGATGTGACCAAACTCTTCCGCGTTTTTCCTGTTTACATAGGTTTATATGACCAGTGAGATGAAACAAGTTCAGTTACACAAATTGAAACGTAGCGATTTTCTATGCTATGGAAAGTCCGCACTATAATGACAGGCGTACTAACACCTTCTGCGCGCTTCGGCAGCGCATTGATATCTGAGCTCCGTATCAATGCGCTGCCGAAGCGCGCAGAAGGTGTTAGTACGCCTGTCATTATAGTGCAGACTTTCCATGCTGAGCACCACTACATTGCTAACAGGAGTGACAGCGCGTCTGACTGCGTCTGACTAACTGGGAGGTCGCGCAAAGCTCGGATAGGTACGGAGCAGCTCGTCTCAATTCAGGTAAGAGCATATTTCATTATGGAAATACGGTGGACTGTTCCTTTAAGATTCTATCAATAGAGTTAGTTCCAGGGATATGTGGAAAATCTTTCCATGTTTTTCTATAAAAAAAATCTCTTACTTGTAAATACCTGAAAAAGTGTCACACACCTCTTTGCATCCATAATCAGAAAGTGTGATCTTGCATTGAGGGAGGGAACAAAGGGTTATTACTGAGTGGCACAGAAAGTGAGGGGGTACTAATTCCTAGGTGTTTACAGAATTGGTTCCAGATGCGCAAGGTAGATGAAACAAGTATATTTTTCCCAGGCTTAAAACTAGTCAAGCAAGGGGAGCAAGTAACTAGCACATATAGAGAAGCTGGTGTACATGACTGGGCCTCCATTAGGCACCAAGCAGGGGAGCTGTCAGGAGCCACCCGCATCCAATACATACTGTAACTATCTGTAGGTTAGCTAACCAGTAATAGTGTAAAAAATTAGGTAATGCCATCCCCCCATCTTTTTTAGGTTTCTGCAAAACTGTCTTACGCAGCCGTGGGACCCTTTTATTCCAGATAAACTGTAATATTGCTGCATCTAGTTTATGGAAAAATTACTTTGGGATGAATACTGGAATACACTGGAAGAAGTACAGATATTTAGGGAGGACATTCCTTTTGACAGAGTTTATTCTGCCTGCCAGCGACAATGGCAATAAAGTCCAGAGGCTAAAGTCATCTTTAGTGCGTGAAAGTAGTGTTTCAAAGTTTAGCTTGAAGAGGTTATTGTATTTGGAAGAAATAGCTACACCAAGGTACGTAAAGCCATCTTTTGCCAGTCTGAAAGGGAGTTTTGACAGCAGACTCAGGCAGGCAGTTTAATTAATAGGAAAGATTTCGCTTTTATCTAGATTAATCTTATACCCTGACACGGACCCAAAATGCTCTAAAGTATCAAGAATACGTGGCATAGACTCTAGTGGTTCAGAGATATACAGGAGAAGATCATCAGCATACAGTGATACTTTTTGTTTAATGCCATAGCAAGTGATTCCTTTAAGAGCTGACAGGCTACGGAGTGCAATGGCTAGCAGCTCAATTGCCACTGCAAAAAGGAGAGGTGACAGGGGACAGCCCTGTCTAGTACCCCTGTGAAGGGGAAAATAGAGAAGTTACTATTTGTGCGCACTGAGGATGGAGGGGAAGAGTAAAGAAGTTGAACCCAGGCTAAGAAGTCATCACAAAACCCAAATTTAGAGAGACAGGTGAATAGGTAGTCCCACTCAACCCTATCGAAAGCTTTCTCTGTGTCCATGGACACAACTACCTTTGGACATTGGGAATCGCTATTGTTATAAATGACATTGAAGAGACGTCGTAAATTAAAGAATGAATGCCTATTTTTTATGAAGCCAGTTTGGTCTGGGTGTATGATAGAGGGCAGGACAGTTTCCAGTCTGAGAGAGAGAGCCTTAGAAATAATTTTAATGTCAGCATTGATTAATGATATGGGACGATAGGAAGAACAAAGATCTGGATCCTTGTTTTTCTTTAGTATTACAGAGATAGAAGCTTGTCAAAGAGAGGTGGGGAGAGTGCCAGGTGATAAGGATTCATTGAACATATTTAACAGCAGGGGCACAATTTTAGAGGAAAACTTTCTATAGAATTCTATCGGAAAGCCATCGGGCCCAGGGGATTTTCCAGACTGCATACAGCAGATTGCCTTGGTGAGTTCCCCCTCAGTGAGATTTTGGTCTAAAGTCTCTCTCTGATCAGAGGAGATGGAGGGCATTTCTATTCTGTTAAAAAATGACTCTAAGGGATGGGGGTCAGTGTTATGATCAGACTTATACAGAGAGCTGTAAAAGGCTTTAAAGTTACTATTTATCTCTACTGGGTCAGTGATTGTACCGGTGGGAGCGGCTAATTTAGAAATTAAATTAGCAGTAGCAGCCTGTCTGAGTTGGCAGGCCAACAGTTTTGAGGGTTCATCTCCAGATTCGTAAACAGAGTGTCTCAACTTCAGCAGCTTGGTTTCTGCTTGCTCAGTGGCTAATATATCAAATTCAGACTTTAGAGTGATCAGTTTTTTAAATAACTCTGGAGAAGGGGCAGAGGCATAATCATCATCAAGCTGTGCTATTAGAGTAAGAAGATGGGTTTGGCGTTCCATGCGCTGTTTCCTCTGAGATCCAGAGAAAGATATAATTTGTCCCCTAATGTATGCCTTAAAGGTCTCCCAAATCATTGAGGCTGATACCCCTGGAGTAACATTAGTGGATATGAAAAAGTCTATTTCGCTTGATATAAAAGTAGTAAATGCCTCATCTGAAAGTAGGAGTGAGTTAAAACACCACGGGTTACGACAGGTTGGTTTCCCTGGGAAAGAGAGCACAAGAGACACTGGGGCATGATCAGAGATGACAATGGGGTTGTAAGAGATTGTACGTACATAAGAGAGCAATCTATCATCCAACAGAAAGAAATCAATACGTGAGAGAGAGTGATGTACAGGGGAGAAAAATGAGAATTTTTTGGTCTGGGGATACAAAAAACGCCAGGGGTCAGTGATTCTATATTCTTCCATGAAATATTTAATGACAAAGGCCGATTTTGAGCCATGAATGACCCTAGTGGAAGACCGGTCCAAAACTGGGTTTAAGCAACAATTAAAGTCACCCCCTAATATGAGGTAATGGGATTGAAGATCGGGGATTTCTAAAAAAAAAGTTTCTTAAAAAATGTCATTGTCCCAGTTGGGTGCATATAAGCTACCTAAAACTACTGGCGTATTATATAGTATACCAGAGACAAAGATATAGCGGCCATTGGGGTCTGACACTATGTGAATGGCTTTGAATGAAACTGCTTTATGAATTAAAATGGCTGCTCCCCTGGACCTACAGGAGAAGTTAGAATGATATAGCTGTCCAACCCATTTCTTTCTTAATCTGGTATGTTCCAAAGCCCCCAAATGAGGTTCCTGCAGAAAGGCCACCATGGCATTCAGGCCATGTAAATGGTTGATCACTTTGTTGCATTTAACAGGTGAGTTTATGCCCTTGACATTCCAGCTGACAAAGGGGAGGTTACCCCCCTGAATGGAAGAATTTGTAGTAGTCACAGAGAAGAAAAAAAAAGCCATTACTGTGATATTATTATTGATGAACATAGGGAGGAGACAGCCTTAAAATCATTTTGATGTGTTGGGAGAGAATATGTAATGGGTAAAAGGAGAGAAAAGAAAAACAACAACAAGAACAACAACAAAAAAGCATAATAGAGAACCAAGGAGCGCCTTAGAAAATCACATACAGTGGTGCTTGAAAGTTTGTGAACCCTTTAGAATTTTCTATATTTCTGCATAAATATGACCTAAAACATCATCAGATTTTCACACAAGTCCTAAAAGTAGATAAAGAGAACCCAGATAAACAAATGAGACAAAAATATTATACTTGGTCATTTATTTATTGAGGAAAATGATCCAATATTACATATCTGTGAGTGGCAAAAGTACGTGAACCTTTGCTTTCAGTATCTGGTGTGACCCCCTTGTGCAGCAATAACTGCAACTAAATGTTTCCGGTAACTGTTGATCAGTCCTGCACACCAGCTTGGAGGAATTTTAGCACATTCCTCCATACAGAACAGCTTCAACTCTGGGATGTTGGTGGGTTTCCTCACATAAACTGCTCGCTTCAGGTCCTTCTACAACATTTCGATTGGATTAAGGTCAGGACTTTGACTTGGCCATTCCAAAACATTAACTTTATTCTTCTTTAACCATTCTTTGGTAGAACAACTTGTGTGTTTAGGGTCGTTGTCTTGCTGCATGACCCACCTTCTCTTGAGATTCAGTTCATGGACAGATGTCCTGACATTTTCCTTTAGAATTCGCTGGCATAATTCAGAATTCATTGTTCCATCAATGATGGCAAGCCGTCCTGACCCAGATGCAGCAAAACAGGCCCAAACCATGATACTACCACCACCATTTTTCACAAATGGGATAAGGTTCTTATGCTGGAATGCAGTGTTTTCCTTTCTCCAAACATAACACTTTTCATTTAAACCAAAAAATTCTAGTTTGGTCTCATCCGTCCACAAAAATTTTTCCAATAGCCTTCTGGCTTGTCCACGTGATCTTTAGCAAACTGCAGATGAGCAGCAATGTTCTTTTTGGAGAGCAGTGGCTTTCTCCTTGCAACCCTGACATGCACACCATTGTTGTTCAGTGTTCTCCTGATGGTGGACTCATGAACATTAACATTAGCCAATGTGAGAGAGGCCTTCAGTTGCTTAGAAGTTACCCTGGGGTCCTTTGTGACCTCACCAACTATTACACGCTTTGCTCTTGGAGTGATCTTTGTTGGTCGACCACTCCTGGGGAGGGTAACAATGGTCTTGAATTTCCTCCATTTGTACACAATCTGTCTGACTGTGGATTGGTGGAGTCCAAACTCTTTAGAGATGGTTTTGTAACGTTTTCCAGCCTGATGAGCATCAACAACGCTTTTTCTGAGGTCCTCAGAAATCTCCTTTGTTCGTGCCATGATGCACTTCCACAAACGTGTTGTGAAGATCAGACTTTGATAGATCCCTGTTCTTTAAATAAAACAGGGTGCCCACTCACACCTGATTGTCGTCCCATTGATTGAAAACACCTGACTCTAATTTCACCTTCAAATTAACTGCTAATCCTAGAGGTTCACATACTTTTGCCACTCACAGATATGTAATATTGGATCCTTTTCCTCAATAAATAAATGACCAAGTATAATGTTTTTATCTCATTTGTTTAACTGGGTTCTCTTTATCTACTTTTAGGATTTGTGTGAAAATCTGATGATGTTTTAGGTCATATTTATGCAGAAATATAGAAAATTCTCAAGGGTTCACAAACTTTCAAGCACCACTGTACCGTACAGTCACAAGCCCGGTACCACCACCCCCAGCAGCTTCCCAGACAAGCTGCATTGGAGAAAACTTTGATCTCTTCCAGAACTTCCAGAAGCATCTAATGCTTCAAAGTGGAAATGTGATTTTAACAGCAAATGTCACAGTGAACCCTGAGACATAGTACTACTAAAGGAACAAAATAACCAGAGTGCATGGCATTAGGCTATGGGGCAGTAATAACAGGAAAAGCATGAAGGTTGACATTCATGAACTTGCCACTGGGTAGCCTAGCAATTGTTTATCATAGCCTACCATTACCTTGACCCAAGTGCACAGAGTTCACAACAGCTCAGTCCATCGTGCCAGCAGGAACATCGCTGTTCATCTGATCTGCAGAGTTGACAGAAGTATGTTGATGGACAAAAGATTCAGCTTTAGCAGAATCCTCAAATTTCTGTTGTTCACCTTTCTGCAGGGTGATCCTCAAATAGCCTGGATGAAAGTAGCCATAGTCCTTGAATGCAGAATTCCCATGCAACAGACGTTTGACTCCAGCAAATGACTCACGCTTCTTAGACTGAGCAGCAGTGAGATCAGGGAAAATATGCACCCGTTTTCCTTTGCATTTCAAAGAGTCGCCAACTGCCCGAGCTTTGCGAAGTATAGTGGCTCTGTCCCGTTGATACAGCAGTCTAACAATCACAGGACGTGGTGCTTCACCACTTTTTGGTTTGGGACGTAGAGCTCTATGAGCTCGATCAATCTCAGGCTCAACATCAAGACCCAGGGTGTCATATAGCCATTTAGCTAGCCACCTAGCTGCACGAGAGCCTTCCTTGTCTTCCTTCAGGCCAACTATCCTAATATTATTTTGACTAGATCTGCTTTCTAGCTCCTCACATTTGGCTTTCAAAGATGTTACTTCACCGGCCAGGTTGTTAACGGTGGTCTGTAGGTCCTTAACAGAATCCCCGCAGAAAACAGCAGTATTTTCAAGTTCACCTAGCCAGCTAGCATGAGAGTCCAATGTAGCTTGCAGAGCATTGGTAGAGGAGGTTAGCTCATCTCGTACTGATGATATTTCAGTCCTCAATGTCCCGATGACCGAATCTATTTTTCCAAATATATCCGTCTTCAATAAATTCAGTTGGTCAGTGAAAGCTGACAAATTCAAAGGAACATCTTGGCCCTGAATAGATTGCTCACCACTGTTTTCTTTAGCCTGGCATGGCTTGTTGTTACCTCCGCCAAGGAGGTTATGTTTTCGGTAGCATTGGTTTGTTTGTTTGTTGATTTGTCTGTTAGCAACATTACAGAAAAAGTTATGAACGGATTGCTCTGAAATTTTTTCCAGAGGTGTGACTGGGCACAAGTAACAATCCATTAAATTTTGGCGGTGATCCGGATCACCGTCTGGATCCCAGAATTTTTAAAAGGGTTCTTGGCGGAAGTCTGCGCTTTCCGAGTGCTTTTCTAGTTAGGCATGGTTCCTGAATAAATACGAAATGTCGAAGATAACTGGTAAGATAAAGGATGGTAGGCTAAATTAAGTAAACACAATCAACACCATACGTATTTCTTAAGTCTGCATAAAAATGTTCCTGGTAAATTTAACAAAATTATTACACTTCCATGGAGCTAACTTCAGGCACGTCTGATCTGCTCCATGACCGGAAGCCCCCATCCAGATTGTATCTTTTAAATAATGCAAAATACTGATACAAACATTGAAACTATGTGTTTGTCGTGGAACAAAAAAAAGTTGAAATTTTTAAGTTTTATAAAGAGCCTGTGAGCAGGGTTGCCATATTTCAGCAAAATACCACACCCACATCTAAAAAACTGCCCAGAAATTCAGGGTACTGGACAAGGAAGACACATTTTTCTTTGTGTGGGAAATGTGTTAAGTGTTGCACATACATTTTGGATTTATTTATAGAGCCACTGCTCTACGTCGCACACACAGACCACATGTTGTGCACAGGGAAGTGTATCTGCTGTTCCATCATTATTTAAAAAAAATAAATAAAACAAAATAAACCTTCCCAGGAAATCATATGACCACTATAATGAAATGCTGCTTAAAGGACCTTAGTTTGGCTCAAAGCACCACTGTTTAAGCTTCATAGTAGATTCTGATGGCATGTCCAGCAACCTTTTCTGATTATTCTGGAGTGAAACCTAAAAACTAAATTAATCAACTGAAATGCTATCAGATAGTTACTGTAACTACAAACTAAACAACAGTTCCCAGAATTGGGAAAGACATACAGTAACTGTTTTGAAACACTGTTAGCTTGTTTACTCAGTCACATTAGGCACAAGATAAAAAGCTTGCCAGAAAGTTCCAAACTGTGTGTAGTTCAGGAGTTACATTGTGCAAATTGCTATTTGTTGTCATAATTATGACATACGAGTATGTACACCGTGAATAAATTTTAGAAACACTTTATATTCACTTTCCCATGTAAAAGGAACTCTGAAATTCATGTAAATATTTAAAAAATTCTAATTTATTTTTGCAAATAAACATGAAGAATGAGAATGTTATGCTAGTACATCAGATAGAGTACTTTTGTGCTGGCAGGTATTGCCGGACCTTACTGCCAGCTACTTGTAACATGCTCCATTATGAAGGGTTATTGATACTGTTATTGCTATTGATGAAGTGTCTATCGACGGTACATTTCGCTAACATTTTATCGCTCAAGCCTCCCCCCTACTCTCTCTATCTACACACACACACACACACACACACACACACACACGGATCAGCCATAATATTATGACCACTGACAGGTGACGTGAATAACATTGATTATCTCATTGCAATGGCACATGTCAAGGGGTGGAATATATTTGGTAGCAAGAGAACAGTCAGTTCTTGAAGTTGATGTGTTGGAAGCAGGAAAAGTGGGTAAGTGTAAGGGTCTGAGCGACTTTTACAAAGGCCAAATTGTGATAGCTAGGTGATTGGGGCTGAACATCTCCAAAATGGCACATCTTGTGGGGTGTTCCCAGTATGCAGTGGTTAGTGTCTACGATCCAATATGATTCACTCCCACAGAATCATATGCTGGGTGTTCCCAGCATGCAGTGGCTGGTACCAACCAAAAGTGGTCCAAGGAAGGGCAACCGGTGAATTGGTGACAGGGTCATGGGTGTCAAAGGCTCATTGATTCGCATGTGGCACAAGGGCAAACCCACATGGTCCAATCCCACAGAAGAGCTACTGCTGCACAAACTGCTGAAAAAGTTAATGTTGCAACATTAACTCTTTCAGCAGTTTGTGCTAGGTGTGTGTATGAATGAATGAATGAATGAATATTCATTTATTCACTCACTCATTCATTCTATCCACATTCACTGGAGCTGAGCGATCACGCGCTCTGATTGGTTACTCTACTACTAGCTGATATACTGTGAGTAGAGAAAAACAAAATGGCAGAGCTTGTTGCTGAACCAATCAAGGACAACATAAAAACCCTACTCGATAACAAAACCCCAAGAATTGTTATCAAGTATTTAAAAGAAACAGGCAAAAAGGCAATAAATGAAATATAGGCAATAAAGGAAACAGGCAAAAGAATTTAGTATCCCCCCCCCCCACTATCTCCTGTTCCACAGTCCAACCCAGTCAGTGGCACTAATGCACCTTTAAATTGGTTTGCCATCTGCCAAAAAAAACATAAAGAAGAAGAAGAAGAACCCCCCCCCCAAAAAAAAAAAAAAAAAAAATTGGAATTAAAGTATTTGATGGTCAGAACATATCTTTTTTATTTTTCAATAATTATTATTACTGATATACGTATATGATATACGTATATAGACTGATTTCTGATTACGTATATGAACTGAACAGAGCGGATGGTGTGCCGTTCAGCTCATATACAATTCGATTTCGTGGAATAACTGTGTGTGTATATACAGTGTATATTATATATACACTGTATACACACACACACGAACAGTGGCATCCAAAAGCTCATCAAATTTAACACACAATTTTCAGTAGAAATTATATTACTGATGAGTATAAAGTAGCATCTTTCAAATAGTTACATGAATTTCAGAGTATCTTTTACATGGGAAAGTGTACATAACGTATTTCTCAAATGTTTGAGAAATTTCTATTTCTCATTGTACATACTTAGACACTACTTTAAATGGTTAAATCATTTAAATACTATATTCACTTTCTTCAGTGAAAACCATATTAAGGTTACAAACCATACAAAAAAGTGCCTGATCAACCTGATCTTGGTATCAAAAAAGGGAAAAAACAAAACAAACAACAAAAAACAGACAAACAAACAATTAAAAATAAAAAAACAAACAAACTAATAATAAACAGAACGGTTTTAATTGCACAATGAATTGAAACCAGAATACAGAAGGTATTAACCTCCTGGGAAAAATTTTGAGTGAATGAAATCACAGCTTACTCAGCCTTAGAGAAGTGTATCAAACACACCATGCCACTGTTGCATTATGAAAAAATAACCTGGTGTTATTTGAGAAGGTACACACTACTTCAAGTACATTCACCACTGAAACACATACCATGTTGAAGAGAGTAGAGGTGCCTCTAAAATGGACCTACCCGTACATAGGTTGTGTAGTGATGGCACTCCTGCTGGTTGATGCGAAGGTTGAAGTTCTGACCCACAACACCAGTCTGCTCTCCACCAAGTGTGAAATAGACTCGTGATGATAAGCCTTTGTATCGCTTATCTGCATCCGCTGTTAGATTGTACAGCAGCTCTGAGGGGAAACACAAATCAGCAATGTGCTGTACTTTTAGCATATAAACTATATTAAATAATAACAAGCCTTCAAGTGTAATGGAGTTCTCAAAAATGTTCACTAAAAGGCTACATAAAATGTCTGTTCCACACTGATATTCATCAGAATAACACAACACATCCTGGGACTACAATCAGTGAAGCTGTTTTCATACATTTTCTGTTAAAAATAACTGATACACATGAACTCACACATGCCTTTCAGTGCTGGCTGTTTTTTAGAAAAAAAAAACAGTGAGTAGGACTCATTACTCTACTGAAACTGGTTTGGATGGAGTCCACACTCACACACTAACACACACCCTCTCTGCAGGACCTGTGCAAGGGTCTCTGTCTCTGTCATCATCCAGCTGTGATGGAGCCATGACCTCACTCAGACACTGGAAGGGAGTGTTTCAGAGTGTAGTTATACAGAGAAGAGGTGAGCTAGCACTTTCCAGTACTAATGCCAAGCAGCGGAAACAGAAGAGCCCTTATTCTTTCCTCACTCGGGAACAGCCAAAATGCATAACACCCATTTTATATATCCTGCATCCCTCACATGGTTATACCTACTGAGTGAGTACTGATCACACCCGCTGAGTGAACGCCCAGTCATAGACAGTTTGTATTCTGAATAGCTAACAGTATGAAAATAGCTATGCAAGTCACTTGTCAGACAAGCAGTAAGACAGAGGTAATTTCTAGGATTACTCAAGACAGTGCTGTTTAAACTATTAAATACATTCCACTTGGAGGCATGTTAGAGTCACCTCAGATCAACACCAATAATGATCTTTAAAATATATAGTACTGATGAGGGATATTATCACTACAATAATAATATGATGTGTATATCAACAGTACACAAGCAATACTGACAGACAGTGATGGATGGTGGTAATTTTTTTTTGGGGGGGGGCACAGTGAATAATATACATCACTAATACAGTATATCATTTAAAAGTTTACATATAAATTTTGGCATTTGAATCTAGATTTCATCTGAATATCAAATACGCTATACAGAAGAGTTGTCACCCTTTTGCTCAAAACAAAATTTACTGTTTTGTCATCTGTCTTTTTGTGTAATTTGTACTTTGATTAGACAATGTGTGCTCAGTTTATCAACTTTCACTTTCAACTCAAACATAATTTAACAGAAAAACTAATGATAGAATAAATAATCCACATCACCAAAATTGTGTGTGTATATATACATTTTTTTCATTCTATCCACCTTCACTGTATATGAGAAATCACGCACTCTACTACTAGGATATCAGCTCATACACCGTGAGTAGAGAAAAACAAAATGGCTGCATGCATTAAGTCAGATATATCACTTTGTTATCAAATATTTAAAAGAAACAGAAACAGCTAAAAGTTTTCCCCCAATATCTCCTGTTCCACACTCCAGCCCAGTTAGTGCCGGTAATGCACCTTTAAGTTGGTTTGCCAACCGCCAAAAAAACAAAGAAGAAGAAAATGGCGGCATGTGTTCTGAACCAATCGTGGATGAAATAAAAACTCTCAAACAAAACCCCAAAAAGTACAAAAAAAAAGCAACAAAATATGGAATGAAAGTATTTCATGGCAAGAATGTATCTTTTTTGTCCAAGAATTATTATAATAGCATTTTTCACAAATTACTACTGTCATTTTGCTGGTTTGTTTACATTCTAAACAGAAATGATTTTGTTGGGCACTTTATACAAAGTTTATATTTATCAAATTTGCAAAAAATGAAAATAAAAATGCTCTGTTTCTCAAAATCCAGTAAATGTGGATACAATAAAACAGTTCTCATCTCATTATCTCTAGCCGCTTTTATCCTGTTATTCCACTTAATCTCATCATACATGGCTTATAGCCAACTTAGTGTTACGCGCCTCATCAGCTATAATGTGGCTTGGTTAAGTTGTGTGTAAAATTAACTGCCAGTGTGAGACAGTGTGGCACTCAGTAAGGAGTGCATGAGCACGACTCGATTTTGTGGAATGACTGTTTATATATATATATATATATATATATATATATATATATATATATATATGAATGTTTATATATATATATATATATATATATATATGAGCTCAACACTAGGTGGGCGTGTCACACTGTGTAGTCACATGACTGTAACTAATTGCCTGCATGAACCTACAGCCGAGAGTATCTCTGCCTACAGCACTGGGCTCATTACAGTTAGCTCACAGCCTCACTTTATATCATACTTCTGTGTGTTTTTAAGCATAACCGTTGGTGGTATGTTACACTCGGTTTAAAAAAACAAAAACACACAAATAATCCTCTTTAAAACATTTGCTAACCACAGATAAGATGATGTGGATGCCCAAAATATGAAACCTTATATTTGATTTTTCTTTTACCTTTGAAAGTCAGGGGGAGCTTAGCGCTGCTAGCCCATTGATACGAGCCACCACTGCCCAGAGAGCACCTTACTGAGTGCCACACTGTCACACCCTGGCAGTTAATTTTACAAACAACTTACAGTAACCAAGCCACAAGATACTAAATCAAAGTCATGAAATCATAGTGTGTGTGTGTGTGTGTGTGTGTGTGTGTGTGTGTGTGTGTGTGCGCGCGCGCGTGCGTGTGATGTAGGCTAATTTTTGATACTTTTAATTTGCTATTTTGAGTTCCTGAATTAATAAAATAATGGCAACATTTTATGTTAATTAGATGCACTAAATGTCATAGGTTTTTTCATAAAAAATTCTGTTCACAAGATCAGCAATTTCTCAAATTAAATTCCTGTATCCATCAATGTCATATTTATATATTAAATACTGCCCTCAAATTGCATTCCATTTACAGCCCAAAACATATAGTGCTCAGCGTAAATGAGTGCACCCCCTTTGAAAAGTAACATTTTAAACAATATCTCAATGAACACAAACAATTTCCAAAATGTTGACAAGACAAAGTTTAATATAACATCTGTTTAACTTATAACATAAAAGTAAGGTTAATAATATAACTTTAGATTACACATTTTTCAGTTTTACTCAAATTAGGGTGGTGCAAAAATGAGTACACCCCACAACAAAAACTACTACATCTAGTACTTTGTATGGCCTCCATGATTTTTAATGACAGCACCAAGTCTTCTAGGCATGGAATGAACAAGTTGGCGACATTTTGCAACACCAATCTTTTTCCATTCTTCAACAATGACCTCTTTTAGTGACTGGATGCTGGATGGAGAGTGATGCTCAACTTGTCTCTTCAGAATTCCCCAAAGAAAATAATTTCTTTACACCACAAAGGTGAAGGCTACAAGAAGATCAGCAAAGCTTTACTTATCAGTCAAAATACTGTAGCAAAAGTGGTACAAAAATTTAAGAAAGATGGAACTGCAACCATCTCACAGAGACGTCCAGGTCATCCACGGAAGTTAACAACTCGACAGGAGCGTCTTCTGATGAGAAGGGTTGAAGAAAATTGGCATGCAAGTTCACTGCAGTTATCTAAAGAAGTAGAAAGCCAAACTGGGGTGACTATTTCCTGTGACACAATACGGCGTACACTGCAAGGAATGGCATGCATGGATGCCATCCATGAAAGAAGCCTCTCCGAAAGCCCAGGCACAAAAAAGTCCACCTAGAGTTTGCCAGGGGCCATGCTGACAAAGATGAAGACTACTGGGACTCTATATTCTGGAGTGATGAGACCAAGATAAATGTTTTTGGAATTGATGGCTTCAAAACTGTATGGTGTCGCAAAGAAGAAATTAAAGAAAGAAAGCACAACTTTATTCATCACACACTTGTGAAATTTCCTCTCTGCATTTAACCCATCTGAAGCAGTAAACACACACATGCACACACACGTGAGCAATGAGCACAGACACATACAGTGGTGCTTGAAAGTTTGTGAACCCTTTAGAATTTTTTATATTTCTGCATAAATATGACCTAAAACATCATCAGATTTTTACACAAGTCCTAAAAGTAGATAAAGAGAACCCAGTTAAACAAATTAGAAAAAAATTATACTTGGTCATTTATTTATTGAGGAAAATGATCCAATATTACATATCTGTGAGTGGCAAAAGTATGTGAACCTCTAGGATTAGCAGTTAATTCGAAGGTGAAATTAGAGTCAGGTGTTTTCAATCAATGGGATGACAATCAGGTGTGAGTGGGCACCCTGTTTTATTTAAAGAACAGGGATCTATCAAAGTCTGATCTTCACAACACATGTTTGTGGAAGTGTATCATGGCACAAACAAAGGAGATTTCTGAGGACCTCAGAAAAAGCGTTGTTGATGCTCATCAGGCTGGAAAAGGTTACAAAATCATCTCTAAAGAGTTTGGACTCCACCAATCCACAGTAAGACAGATTATGTACAAATGGAGGAAATTCAAGACCATTGTTACCCTCCCCAGGAGTGGTCGACCAACAAAGATCACTCCAAGAGCAAGGCGTGTAATAGTCAGCGAGGTCACAAAGGACCCCAGGGTAACTTCTAAGCAACTGAAGGCCTCTCTCACATTGGCTAATGTTAATGTTCATGAGTCCACTATCAGGAGAACACTGAACAACAATGATGTGCATGGCAGGGTTGCAAGGAGAAAGCCACTGCTCTCCAAAAAGAACATTGCTGCTTGTCTGCAGTTTACTAAAGATCACGTGGACAAGCCAGAAGGCTACTGGAAGGCATTATGTTTGGAGAAAGGAAAACCCTGCATTCCAGCATAAGAACCTTATCCCATCGGTGAAACATGGTGGTGGTAGTATCATGGTTTGGGCCTGTTTTGCTGCATCTGGGCCAGGACGGCTTGCCATCATTGATGGAACAATGAATTCTGAATTATACCAGCAAATTCTAAAGGAAACTGTCAGGACATCTGTCCATGAACTGAATTTCAAGAGAAGGTGAGTCATGCAGCAAGACAACGACCCTAAGCACACAAGTTGTTCTACCAAAGAATGGTTAAAGAAGAATAACGTTAATGTGTTGGAATGGCCAAGTCAAAGTCCTGACCTTAATGCAATCAAAATGTTGTGGAAGGACCTGAAGCGAGCAGTTCATACGAGGAAATCCACCAACATCCCAGAGTTGAAGCTGTTCTGTACGGAGGAATGTGCTAAAATTCCTCCAAGCCGGTGTGCAGGACTGATCAGCAGTTACCAGAAACGTTTAGTTGCAGTTACTGCTGCACAAGGGGGTCACACCAGATACTGAAAGCAAAGGTTCACATACTTTTGCCACTCACAGATATGTAATATTGGATCATTTGCCTCAATAAATAAATGACCAAGTATAATATTTTTGTCTCATTTGTTTAACTGGGTTCTCTTGATTTACTTTTAGGACTTGTGTGAAAATCTGATGATGTTTTAGGTCATATTTATGCAGAAATATAGAAAATTCTAAAGGGTTCACAAACTTTTCAGCACCACTGTACCCAGAGCAGTGGGCAGCCATGCTAACAGCGCCCGGGGAGCAGTTGGGAGTTAGGTGCCTTGCTCAAGGGCACCTCAGCCCAAGGCTGTCCCATATTAACCTAACCTGCATGTCTTTGGATTGTGGGGGAAACCCACGCAGACACGGGGAGAACATGCAAACTCCACACAGAAAGGCCCTTGCCGGCTGCTGGGTTCGAACCCAGAACCTTCTTGCTGTGAGGCGACCATGCTAACCACTACACCACCGTGCCGCCCACAAGGTGAGGAATACAAAGAAAAATGCATGGTGCCTACAGTGAAACATGGTGGTGGCAGTATCCTTATGTGGGGCTGCATGAATGCTGCTGGTGTTGAGGAGCTGCATTTCATTGATGGCATTATGAATTCACAGATGTATTGCTCTATACTGAAAGAGAAGATGCTACCATCACTCCGTGCCCTTGGTCGCAGCACACTTTTCCAACATGACTAAACACACATCTAAGGCCACTGTTGGATTTCTGAAGAAGAACAGGATGAAAGTGATTCAGTGGCCAAGTGTATCTCCTGATCTGAACCCAATCGAACACCTATGGGGAATTCTGAAGAGACAAGTTGAGCATCACTCTCCATCCAGCATCCAGTCACTAAAAGAGGTCATTGTTGAAGAATGGAAAAAGATTGATGTTGCAAAATGTCGCCAACTTGTTCATTCCATGCCTAGAAGACTTGGTGCTGTCATTAAAAATCATGGAGGCCATACAAAGTATTAGATATAGTAGTTTTTGTTGTGGGGTGTACTCATTTTTGCACCACCCTAATTTGAGTAAAACTGAAAAAAAAATTGTAATCTAAGTTATATTATTAACCTTACTTTTTCCCATTATAAGTTAAACAGATGTTATATTAAACTTTGTCTTGTCAACATTTTGGAAATTGTTTGTGTTCACTCAGCATTGTACATTTCAATGTGACATACTGTGGTTTCATCAAACTGCCAGATAATGCCGATGGACTTAATACTGCTCCTTGCTTGAGCTGATATTGTGCAGGAAAAACAGGCTTAAGTCCAACATCAAAATCACATGTAATTGGCATAACATGCTGCTCCACACGATGTGTGTAATGTTCATATAACTGTCTGAATTAGCAGGTAAATCTGTAATTACAACCAAGATCAGAACACTCATGTGCACTATGTTCTTTGTTAAATCCTCACTACACATGCATAACTTTGAATGCAGCCCAGATTACAAAGCTACATCTTATTGTCTAGACTGAAAAAGAAGAGTTTTTTTTTAACTTTACTGAAATCAATAAATGATGCAACCTAATGCAAGCAATTGAATATTTTCATTTAAAGACAATTTTGCCAGTTAAAGTAAGCACATTTAGTATATTGAATAGTGCTAAAACAGTTGAATGCTTACCAGTAGTCATCCCAATTGGAAAACAAACAAGTCAGGCTATTGGAACAGAAATATTTAGACAAATAAATAAAAGTAAACACTTATTTTTAAGTAAAGAAGTGAAGTTTAGAATTTGCGCTAAGAATTTGCATTAAAAATGTCACAAATACTCTGTGACTGTTTATATACAAAATCTAGTTCTCGTGGCACTAACCTGGTTGTTACAGTGCAGTTCTAACCTACTAAACTGATCGAAATTGAGCTGAGGTAGTACTGAGAGAGTACTTCTGCAATGCAATATAAAATGTTTTAGCAGCCAGGCTCCATTCTTTATTGTACAAGTCAAAAAAGTACAGCCTAATTAGATTACTTGTGTGAAACACTGTGCTGATCATTGCTTTCCTCACCTATTTGTCCAGGCACAAGTTTCCCATGGAAGCGCATACAGACTGTGACATTAAAGCAGTTTAGATGCTGTGGATTTTCATGACACTGAGGCACGGTGATGTTTATGGCGGCCGGCAGAAAGATGGACACATCCACTGTGATTACCGGTTTAGATCTTTTCAAGTAGCAAAAAAAAAAAAGTTACACACACATTGTAACAGTACATAGTTATGAGGAAGTAGACAGATGGCAGACTATTTTTTAAATGTGAATATATTTATTTTGGTTCAGGTATTAGCACATACTGGATCAGGAGTGCCTTTCTCACCTTAGTAACACCACACTGTCTGCCATGAATGCACCGATTGTCACATCTGTATTGGAACAAAGACATTATTTACAACCCAAAAAAGGTGGGATGCTGTGTAAAACCTAAATAAAAACAGAAAGGAATGATTTGGAAATAATTTTTGACCTAAATTCAACTGAATACAATCCAAGACCAGATATTTAATGTTCAAACTAATAAACTTTGTTTTTTTGTTTTTGTAAATATACACTCATTCTGAATTTGATAGCAGCAACACACTCCAAAAACATTGGGACAGGGGCAACAAAAGACTGGGAAAGTTGTGGACTATCCAAAAAACACTAGTTTGGAACATTCTACAGGTAAGCAGGTTAATTGGTAACTGGAAAGGCTCAGTCATTCACAAACAAGGATAGGATAAGGTTCACCACTTTGGGGGAATCTGCGTGGACAAAAATTGCAACAGTTTAAGAACAATGTTTCTCAATGTACAACGGCAAGGAATTTAGGGATTTAACCATCGACAATCCATAATAACATCAAAACATTCTGTGAATACAGAAAAATATCTGTATGTAAGCGGCAATATGTAGGTACCATGTTGCTGTGCCTATACATCTAACA
The DNA here is from genome assembly GCF_027579695.1 of Neoarius graeffei. Lineage (NCBI taxonomy): Eukaryota > Metazoa > Chordata > Actinopteri > Siluriformes > Ariidae > Neoarius > Neoarius graeffei. Next base: position 18,349,779 of record NC_083575.1, on the reverse strand, counting down.
ACGATGAAGCTGCATACAGAGAGGAGGCTCAGAACCTGGCAGCGTGGTGCGACACCAACGACCTGGTCTTAAACACCAAGAAGACCAAAGAAATCATTGTGGACTTCAGGACCTCCAAAAAGACAGCATATCAGAGCAGAAGCTGTGGAGAGTCTCCAGCTTCAGGTTTCTGGGAGTGACCATCACCTCTCCTGGACTGATACAGTAACACCTCAGTGGTAGTAGGCAAAGCACAACAACTCCTCTACTTTCTGAGGAGATTAAAGAGAGTCAACCTCCCCCAGAAGCTGCTGGTCAATTTCTATTGGTGCACCATATTTATCATTCTTCTTAAGGGCTGCATGTTCGTCAATATTAACAAACTGTATGACTGCCTGGTACAGCAGCTGCACCAAAGCTGCCAGAAAAGCCCTACAGCATGTTGTGAAAACAGCACAGGACATCGGTGGCACCGAGTTGCCATCTTTGGATCTGCTACACAACACTTGCTGTGTCAGAAGGGCCAAAAACATTTATAAAGGACGTCACTCACCCCGCACATCACTTGTTTAAGCTCCTCCCATCAGGCAGGCGCTTCAGATCTATACGCACACGCACCAACAGACTTAAAAACAGTTTCCTTCCAACTGCAATAAACTTATTGAACTCTGATATCTCCACAATCTGAGATATGACGTGCAATACATTGTTTTTCTATTCAATCCACAACCTGTACATATTGCTTGATTTCCATATTGTTTCTGTTAAGTCCATTTTGGATTTATTTATTTATTTATCACCTTCTTAGTTCTCAGGTATTTGCTAAGTAAGTGCTCTTTTTTGTTGTTTGTTTGTTTTTGTCTTAATATTTTGAACCTTAATTTTTTGCACCTTTGGGACCAGCACAAAAGAAATTTTGTTGTGCCTTAACAATGATAATAAAGTGCTTGAACTTGATTGAACAAGGCTGAAAACAAACATTGAACGTCCGTGACCTTTGATACCTCAGGTGGCACTTCATTAAAATCCATCATAATTGTATAAAGGACATTACTACATGGGCTTGGGAACACTTTGGAAAAGCATTTTTGGTAAAGAGTTCATCACTGCATATACCATGCAAAGTGAAATCAACAACATCCAGAAGCACTGCTGAATTCTCTGGGCCTGAGTTCATCTCAAATGGACTGACACAAAGTGGAAAAGTGTGCTGTGGTCTGTCGAGTCCACGTTTCCAATTGTTCTTGGAAATCATGGGTATTGTGTCTTCCAGGCTAAAGAGGAAAAGGACTATCCAGATTGTTACCAGGACAAAGTTCAAAAGCCAGCATCTGTGAAGGTATGGGGTGCCCATGGCATAGGTAACTTGCACATCTGTGAAGGCACCATTTAATGCTGAAAGGTACCGTACATACATGTTTTGGAGCAATATAAGCTGCCATCCAGACATCTTTTTCAGGGACATCCCTGCTTATTCTAGTAAGATCAAGCCACATTTTGCACGTGTTATAACAGTGTGGCTTAATAGTAAGAGTGTGGGTGCTTAACTGGCCTGCCTGCCTCCCAATGAAAATATGTGGTGCATTGTAAAGTGCAGAATATGTTAACAGAGACCACAAACTGCTGAGCAACTGTGAAGTCATCTATCAAGCAAGAATGAGAAAGAATCTCATTTTCAAAACTTCAACAATTTGTGTCCTCAGTTCCCAAACGCTTACTGAGTGTTGTTAAAAGAAAAGCTGCTGTAACACAGTGTTAACATGCCCCTGTCCCAACTTTTTTGAAACGTGTTGCAGGCATCAAATAATGAGTGTATATTTACAAAAAAAAAAAGTTTCAGTTTGAACATAAAATGTCTTATCTTTGTATTGTATTCAATTGAATATTGGTTGAAAATGATTTGCAAATCACTGTATAAAAAGAAGACAATGCAGTATTTCAAGTTGGGAAATAATACAAAACATGTCAGACAGCAATTTGGGAAATTAAGCTATAACTATATTTATTGCTGCAAAGGACATTCTTATTCTCATCTTCGATATCTCAGTAAAGTAAAAACATGACCACAGAAGTACAGCCAAATATTGTTTGGATGATGAAGCAGCAGTGTAAAACCAGGTGTATTGCATAATTTTATATTTTAAGGGGTTTTTTTTTTCTTAAAATATTCATATAATTCTTATGTTACGGTCATGTAAAAAAAAATAAGTACATCCTATGGAAATTGTAGACTTTTTTTCAACATATTTAAAACAAGCAAATATTTCACCCTTATGTTACAATGCCTACAGATAAAGGTGATATACTTGAACAAAACAAGGAAATTAGCTCTTTTGTCAGGTACGCGAGGGAGGCGGATGTATGTGCAGAAGTGTTCAGTTTAATAAAGTGCATATATAAATACAGATACACACAAAGGCAAACAGTCCAAATCGGCAGGCTAGATCAGAGATGTGAAAACAGGCAAAGGGTCGGTCGAGGTGCAAACAGAAAATCAAAGGCAAAATGAGAACAAGATTCTAATGCATCAGCGCAGTCCTTAAGTAGGCAAACACAATGTTCTCTAATTGAGAACAGGTGCGCCTTGTTCACGGCACGCGTGCTGGAGTCCACTCAGCGCGCGTGCAGCCTGAGCCGCGCCTTCAGGTGCATGCGCCACAGTGCGCAGGACTGACAGAACCCCCTCCCAAAGAGCTCCCTCCGGGAGCAAAAATCCATCATACTTGGCCCCAGTGGGGGTTCGGGCTCAGGCTCTGGACATGACTTGGGTTCTTGGCTAGGAGTAGGCTTGACCTCGGGACTTGACTTGATGCTCAGACTCCGGACCTGACTTGAATCTTGGACTAGGCTTGGATCCAGGACTGAAGGTGGCCTCAAGCTCCAGACTGGACTCGAGCTCTGGAGATGATTTGAGCTTCGGTGATGACTCTGGCTCCAGCTCAGGAGATGACTCAGGCTGGAGTTCTGGAACTGGCTTGGATACGGGGCTGGAAGTGTGCTCAAGCTCTAAAGATGACGAACTCTGGCTCGAACTCAGGAGATGACTCAAGCTGGAGTTCTGGAACTGGCTTGGACGTAGAGCTGGGCTCAAGCTCAGGAGATTACTCAAGTTCTGGACTTGGCTCAGGCTCAAGCTCTGTCAGCGCATTGCTTTGGTCCAGGTTAGAACCTGGCGGTGGCTATTGTGGCTATTCTGGCAGATTTTGGAGGTGATCCATCACATAAATTTGGGGGGAGTAAATATGCAAATGAAGCCACAGTAGCCGCGAAGGTAGTGACAGAAGATGCCAGGAAACCAATGGTAGCAGTGACATATAGTGACGTATGGCCTATGGCAATGACGGAAGTGTGCATGGTTTTCACGGCTGTAGTACAGCATAGCCACGGCAAGACAAAACAAGCCATGCCTCCTAGGCAAACTTTTTACTTTCTGCAGAACGTTATTCTGTGAACATTTTGAGCTCGATGGCTGCAACAGAATGCTATGGTAACCCTCGGTAGCCCATGTAAGCCAAACGTATGCCTGATGTATGCCTCAAGGATGCTCACACATGCCTTCATGGTTGTGAAGGATGAATTTATCTGGCGCTTGACCCATGGCAATTTTCAACACGATGAAACTTTTCAGGGATGGAAGCCACGCCATCCCGGTTGTCAAGTTAGCTCCCTGACTCTCATGTATTCTGACGCAAGGGCTCAGAATGCATGCCAGTTGACCCTGGAAGGCTCAAAATCATTTACCGGCATCTACCGTGAAGTGATTCTGGCTATGTGATACCTTCGCTTTAGGATCTTATCTTGTTGAAAGGACCACTTCCGGTTCAACTTCAACTTTTGAACAGATGGCCTCATATCTTCAAGCACTGTTTCATATGGTTCAGAATTCACAGATGAATCAATGAATGCAAGCATCCTAGTCCCTGAGGCAGTAAAACAACTCCAAACCATAACATTTCCACTATCATGCTTCACAGTTGGTATGAGGTCCTTCTCCTGAAAAGCCATCTTTGGTCTGCACCACACATGTGTATTCTTACTGTGGCCAAACAACTTTTACCTTTGATTTGTCTGTCAGAGCACATTATTCCAAAAAGCCTGGTATTTTATCTTTAACTTTCCTTTTGTACAGCAAAAGCTTTTTCCTAGTACGCTTCCCATGTAGGTCAAATTTGTCCAATTTCTTTCTGATTGGAGATGTATGCACTTTCACACCAACAGTTGCAAGTGTTACTTGCAGAACAGTAATGAAATTTTGGGGTTCTTGGAGACTTCTTTTAGCATCAAACAGTCTACTCTTTGGCTGAATTTGCTGGGGCAGCCAGTCCTAGACAAATTGGCAGTTGTTTGAAATTTCCACCCCTTGTAGATGATTTTCCTTACAGTGGAATGATTTATTTCTAATGATTTAGAAATCATTTTAAATCCCTTGCCAGATTCATAAGCATCCACAACCTTTTTTCAGAGGTCCTTAGAGAGTTCTTTAGATCTTGATATGATGACACCACACACTTCAATAGCAAAGAGAACACCAGATCCTAGATGTCAGGTTTAAATAAGACACATTCCACCTACAGAAGGTTCTAATCAATGGCACTGAATCTGGAAAACCAGATTCTAATTTTATGGACTTGAAAGTATGATACTTACTTTTTTGACTGATTTTTTATTTAAATTATGAAAATTACTACAAAATGTCAACTTTGTGTGTTGTTTGTTGGAGGACATTATCTGTAGGCACTGTATCAAACAGCGTGATACATTTGCTTGTTTAAATATGTTAAGAAAAATCTACAATTTCCATGGAATGTACTTATTTTTTCACATTACTGTATATAGCAATAGGAAATGGTGACAACATATCATTTAACCTAAAAATATCTCATTAGTCAAAAATATGTATTTCAGTGTCAGTTAATACAAGTGGGTTTTTTTTCCTGGTATATGTTCTGGTTTATTGTGTTGTTATGAACTAATTTTAAACATTAGTTATGTTTAGTAGAACTTATGTTTAGCCAAACCTGGATATCCGTTTCCGTCCATGTCCACGTTGCCAGATATTGACTGGCCAAACATTTGGATGGTTGGATTGATGCTTCGTCCAGAGAACCTCTACAAACACAGAAGAAAAGGTACTACTTTTCAGTATATGTCTAGCAATAACATGGTGAGAGATGGTATGAGTCGTGTTCTTTGCGAATGGCTTGTAAACTTCTCATTAAAGCTACTAAAGAAAACTGCCATATTCTACATATAGATTATTGAATAATTAATTTTTCTGCTAAATGACAAATGAAGATAGCCAATATGAATGTTGATTTCCTTATCAAGAGAACTATTAACAGATTCACTCTTTATTAATTGTAGAGTCGTGAAAGTTACCATTGAGTACTTGTTGACTAATGCTTTAGCATCACCATGATAGATGTAAACTGCACCCCCAAAGTCATCTTCTTTGGGAGCTCCTATTGCCACATCTGCAAAACATGCAGATGTGAGTGAGAACAGAGGAGGAAATAAACACAGGGAAGAAGTGTGCGTGCATGTGTGTGTGTGTGTGTGTGAGAGAGAATGTGAGCAAGAGAACGTTTACAGCTGTAAAACGCGGTTTGCTTTAAGGTCCACTCTATTATAAGTCACTTAGTGGGTGATTAAGTACTGTGCCTGTGTAACTCAATAACACTTCATTAGAGATGAAGAATGTTGCACAAAACAAACAGATAATTTAAAATTATAGCAAACCTTTCAGCCACAACAGTATACAGTGGTGCTTGAAAGTTTGTGAACCCATTAGAATTTTCTATATTTCTGCATAAATATGACCTAAAACATCATCAGATTTTCACACAAGTCCTAAAAGTAGATAAAGAGAACCCAGTTAAACAAATGAGACAAAAATATTATACCTGGTCATTTATTTATTGAAGAAAATGATCCAATATTACATACGGTATCTGTGAGTGGCAAAAGTATGTGAACCTCTAGGATTAGCAGTTAATTTGAAGGTGAAATTGGAGTCTGGTGTTTTCAATCAATGGGATGACAATCAGGCGTGAGTGGGCACCCTGTTTTATTTAAAGAACAGGGATCTATCAAAGTCTGATCTTCACAACACGTTTGTGGAAGTGTATCATGGCATGAAGAAAGGAGATTTCTGAGGATCTCAGAAAAAGCGTTGTTGATGCTCATCAGGCTGGAAAAGGTTACAAAACCATCTCTAAAGAGTTTGGACTCCACCAATCCACAATCACACAGATTGTGTACAAATGGAGGAAAGTCAAGACCACTGACTACGTTTACATGCACATCCAAATCGAGCTGCTGTCGGTAATTGAGCTGAAGGTCCCAGCAGGGTGCCAGAGAAATCCAATCGTACATGCACACAACTGAAATCGGGCTATTGTGTGAGGTGCATTGTGCACCCGAGCCACAGGTGGCGCAACACGCCCCATAGTGTTGGTACACTTCCGGTTGTCGTCATGAAGAAGAGCTATTCAAGAGTGTAAACAAAGTTATCAGTTCCGTGTTCTCCATTGCGCGTTTTTCTCCCGTCCATGAATTTTAATATATTCAACTCCTTAAGCTGAATGAGCATGAACTCTGTATCCTCATTGCTCCAGAAGTGCACGTTTCTGCTTGCCTGTGGCAGTGGGGGCGTGGTCAAGCGCCGGTCTGTGACAGGAGGGCGGAGTCAGGGAAGGTGAGTGGCAGAATCACTACACCTGACGGTAATTAACCTGTGTTTGTGTGTCTTCCCAGTAACCGCGCCCTATTTAAGGAGGCAGAGGGAGAGCAGAGGGGACAGCTCATCCCGGGACTAGAACACAGCGCGCGCGTGTGTGTTTTTCTCTCAAGAGTAAAAGTAGGCTGTTAAACTGAAAAGTCTGACAATAAAAAGCCTATTAGTACCAGAAGCTTTGTCCTGCCGTCCTCTGTGCTCCACCCACACTTCAGAGAGCTGTACATCGCCATTTTCTCTTCTTCGTTTGTTCCTCCTGACCTCTTCTGCTGCTCGCTACTACTGTTGTCATGCCGACCGAGGCTGTTGTGTGTCCCGCTTATGGTCTCGTCACTCGTCACTTCCGGAAGTAGCTTGACAACTAGCTCGATAGGGTATACATGCACAAAGTAGCTCGGCAGAAATCGCATAAACTAGGTCGTTGTAGCGAGAATCGCGTGTGGGTGGAGCACAGAGGACGGCAGGACAGAGTAAAATTCAATCACTCTTTTTATTTGCTCTTTTCAGACGCATACACCACTCTCTCAGCCACGCACACAGGCGCGCACACACACACAAGTCGTCTGGCTGGGGAGAGAGCTCCCTTCCGCTCTCCCTCTCCCTCCTTAAGTAGAGGGCGGTTTACTGGGGAAAACACACACAAACACAGGTTAATTACCCTCAGGTGTAGCGATTCTGCCACTTACCTTCCCCGACTCCGCCCTCCTGTCACAGACCGGCGCTTGACCACGCCCCCGCTGCCACATACCCCCACCGCCCGACTCAGGCCGGGCGCCCGTCCGGCCCGCAGCCGACTCCCCCCCCCCCCCCCCCCCTTGACGGGAGAGGAAGTCCGCCACGACCATCTGCGCCCCCGGCCTGTGGACCACCTTGAAGTTGAAGGGTTGGAGTGCCAGATACCAACGGGTGATCCGCGCGTTGGCATCCTTCATGCGGTGGAGCCACTGGAGGGGCGCGTGGTCCGAACAGAGGGTGAAAGAGCGCCCCAGCAGGTAGTAACGGAGGGCGAGGACCGCCCACTTGATCGCCAGGCACTCCTTCTCTATGGTGCTGTAGCGCCCCTCACGCACTGACAGCTTCCGACTAATGTACAGGATGGGGCGATCCTCCCCCTCCACCTGCTGGGACAAAATGGCCCCCAGCCCTCTGTCCGACGCATCCGTCTGCAACATAAAAGGGAGAGAGAAGTCAGGGGAGTGTAAAAGTGGCCCCCCACACAGTGCAGCCTTTACCTCAGAGAAAGCCCGCTGGCACTGCTCCGTCCACTGGACCGGATCTGGCGCCCCCTTTTTAGTGAGGTCAGTCAGCGGGCTGGTGACGTCCGAATAATTAGGTATAAACCTACGATAGTAGCCAGCCAGCCCCAGGAACTGTCTCACCCCCTTTTTGGTCTTGGGCCTCGGGCAGGCCGCAATCGCTGCTGTCTTATTAATTTGGGGACGCACCTGCCCGTTACCCAAGCGGAAGCCCAGATACCGTACTTCCACCCGCCCAATTGCACACTTCTTCAGGTTGGCAGTGAGCCCCGCCCGCATCAGCGACCTAAGGACGGCCCTCAGGTGTTGCAGGTGCCGCTGCCAGTCATTACTATAAATAATGATGTCGTCAAGGTAAGCGGCCGCGTAGGTGGCGTGGGGCCGGAGGACCCGGTCCATCAGCCGCTGAAACGTAGCGGGCGCCGCAAACAGCCCAAACGGAAGTGTGACGAACTGGTGTAAGCCGAACGGTGTGGAAAAGGCCATTTTTTCCCGGGATAATGGAGTCAAGGGGATCTCCCTTCGTCAAATCCAGTGTCGAGTAAAAGCGAGCCGTGCCTAGTCGATCGAGCAGCTCATCAATACGAGGCATTGGGTACGCGTCGAATTTAGACACCGCGTTGACTTTTCTATAGTCCACACAGAACCGGACCGAGCCGTCGGCCTTAGGAACCAAGACCACCGGGCTGCTCCAGTCACTGTGGGACTCCTCGACGATGCCCATTTCGAGCATGGCCTGAAGTTCTTCCCGAACCACCTTTTTTTTGTGTTCGGGTAATGTATAAGGACGGCTACGCACTACCACCCCCGGGGGCGTCTCTATGTGGTGTTCTATGAGGTTAGTGCGACCGGGCAGGGGCGAGAACACATCCGAAAACTCGGCCTGCAACTGGGCGACCTCCGTGAGTTGGGTTGGGGAGAGGTGGTCTCCGCAGGGGACCGGAGAGGTACGAGATGCCAATGTCCCTTTTTGGACCTCCGGCCCCAGCTCCGCCTTCTCCGGAACTACCGACACCAACGCCACGGGGACCTCCTCATTCCAGAGTTTTAGCAGATTGAGGTGGTAGATCTGTAGCGCCCCCTCCCTGTCCGTTCGCCTAACCTCATAGTCGACGTCCCCGACTCGCCGTGTGACCTCAAAGGGTCCTTGCCACTTGGCGATTAATTTGGAGCTCGAGGTGGGCAACAGGACGAGTACCTTATCTCCCGGAGTGAACTCTCTAAGGCGCGTGCCCTTGTTGTACAGGCGGGTTTGCCATTCCTGGGCCTGCCGCAAATTCTCCTGAGTTAGGTGGGTGAGCATGTGGAGTTTTGCGCGCAGATCCATAACATACTGAATCTCGTTTTTGCTCTGTGAAGGTCCCCCCTCCCAATTTTCCGGCAGTACATCTAAGATGCCGCGCGGCTTACGCCCGTATAATAATTCAAATGGGGAGAACCCCGTGGAGGCTTGGGGGACCTCTCGCACTGCAAACAGCAAGGGTTCGAGCCACTTATCCCAGTTACGTGCGTCCTCACTTACGAATTTTTTGATAATATTCTTGAGGGTGCGATTGAACCATTCAACTAAACCGTCCGTCTGTGGGTGATAAACGCTGGTGCGGATCGGCTTAATACCCAGTAGCCCATACAGTTCGCTCAGTGTTCGTGACATAAACGAGGTGCCTTGGTCAGTCAGAATCTCTTTCGGGATTCCAACCCGGGAGATGACGTGGAAGAGGGCCTCTGCAATACTGCGTGCTGAGATATTGCGAAGAGGCACCGCTTCCGGGTATCGCGTTGCCTTGTCCACCAGAACCAATATAAAGCGGTACCCTCGTGTTGACCGATCTAATGGCCCGACGAGATCCATCCCAATTCTTTCGAACGGGGTCTCGATTAATGGTAGGGGGCGCAAGGGCGCTTTTGGAATGGCCGCTGGATTTACTAACTGGCATTCGCGGCACGCCGTACACCACTTACGGACGTCGCCGCGAATCCCCGGGCCAATAGAATCGGGCCATTATCCGGGCGAGTGTCTTATCCTGCCCGAGGTGTCCAGCCATGGGATTAAAGTGAGCCGCCTGGAATACCAATTCCCGGCGGCTCTTTGGAATTAACAACTGGGTGACTCGCTCTTTCGTCTGAGTGTCCTGTGTCACTCGGTATAACCTATCCTTCAAAATGGAAAAATAGGGGAAGGACGGGGTGGCGTTCGGCTGGAGCGTTTGACCATCGATTACTCTCACTTGGTCAAACGCGTGTCGCAGAGTCTCATCTCACGATTGTTCCAGTGGGAAATCCGCGAGGGATTCCCCAATAGAAAGAGGAGGGGCCGGGGGCTCCTCACTCTGTCGCGGAGATGACGTAGACGGCTCTGCGACCGCAGCTCCAGCCAAAGCGACACCGGGACCCTCCCCTATCAACCGGCAGGACCCACTCTTTACTAGGCGTGCCATCAAACCCCGAAATCCTGGCCAATCAGTCCCCAAGATCAAAGAGTGGGTAAGGCGAGGATTAACCGCCGCCTTCACTATTGATTTTTCCCCTCTGAAATGTATGTGGACTGACACCAACGGGTAGCTGTGAATATCCCCGTGCACACACAACACCTTCACCCCTTGTGCTCCCCCCAATGCCTCGTCTTGCACCAGGCTTTGGCGGATCGAGGTCTGATTGCAGCCTGAATCCACCAACGCCTGATATGTAGCCCCTTGTACACTTACCGGTATGCGATACGCTCTGGCCCGATCGAGGGCAGCCTCTGGTGTGTCAGGGATCCGCACCACCGCCCCCACCTCCATCGCGGCACACTGTTGCTGCAGGTGGCCCGGTTCCCCGCAGCGCCAGCAAACCGGCCCGGGCCTTCCCTCTGCAGCTGTGTTCTGAGGCTCACTCACCTGAGGGGGGGGAGAGACAGACACAGAAGGGAGAAACGGGAGGGCACCACGGGTGCGGCGGGCCGGCTGGGGTGGAGCCGGCTCCCGCCTCCGTGGTGGGGGAATGGGGCGAGGACGGGACACGGGAGGAGGGGGGGGGAGAAAGAGAGAGAGAAGAAGAAAGAGAAGACGATGTCGTTGGTTGTCCTGCCGCCGGAACAGCCGCCAGATGATCCTCCGCCAGTCCTACGGCCTGATCCAGCGACGCCGGGCGGTGGCACTGGACCCACTCCGCGGTTCCGGCTGGTAAGCGGGCGATGAACTGTTCCAGCGCCACCTGGTCGATGATTCCCTCGGCGTCGCGATCTTCGGCCCTCAGCCACCGCCAGCAGGCGTCCCGGAGCTGCTGGCCAAACGCGAACGGGCTGCCGCCTTCCTCCATCCGCAGCGCGCGGAAGCGCTGGCGCTGCTGCTCCGGCGTGCGCCCCACGCGCTGGAGGAAAGCCCGGCGAAGGTCGGCGTAGGCCAGCCGGCGATCGGCGGGGCGCTGTAGTGCGGCTAGCTGCGCCTCTCCCATCAGGAGGGGGAGGAGGCGCGCCGTGCACTGCTCCATCGGCCACCCCGAGGCTTCGGCGACCTGCTCGAACAACGTGATGAAAGCCTCGGGGTCGTCCTGCGGGCCCATCTTGGTTAAGGTGAGGGGAGACGGCCCCGCGGCCGGGGCGCTGGTGGACCCCGCCGACACGAGGAGACGCCGGAACGCCTCTCGATCTTCCTGCTGAGCCAGCACCAGGGCTTCGAAGCGGCGCTCCTGCTCCTTCCGGAGCGTGACGAGTGCCTGGTGCTGGCTCTGCTGAGCCGTGGTGAGGGCGTGGACCAAGTCCGCGAACGGGGAGGATTCCATGGGGATGCAGGACTGATGCTCCACCTTTCCCGGGTTTCGGCACCACTGTAGCGATTCTGCCACTTACCTTCCCCGACTCCGCCCTCCTGTCACAGACCGGCGCTTGACCACGCCCCCGCTGCCACAGTCGTATAGCTTGATTCCGAGAAATCAAGTTCGGTTCAATTTCAGCCGAATTAAGGTGTATACATGGCATTTTGAACTTCGATTTCAGTCGAGCAACGGCAGAAATTCGATTCTCTCTATGTGCATGTAAACGTAGTGACTGTTACCCTCCCCAGGAGTGGTCGTCCAACAAAGATCACTCTAAGAGCAAGGCATGTAATAGTTGGCGAGGTCACAAAGGACCCCAGGGTAACTCCTAAGCAACTGAAGGCCTCTCTCACATTGGCTAATGTTCATGAGTCCACCATCAGGAGAACACTGAACAACAATGGTGTGCATGGCAGGGTTGCAAGGAGAAAGCCACTGCTCTCCAAAAAGAACATTGCTGCTCATCTGCAGTTTGCTAAAGATCACGTGGACAAGCCAGAAGGCTATTGGAATGTTTGGAATGTTGTGCTCTTAGGGTCGTTGTCTTGCTGCATGACCCACCTTCTCCTGAGATTCAGTTCATGGACAGATGTCCTGACATTTTCCTTTAGAATTCGCTGGTATAATTCAGAATTCATTGTTCCATCAATGATGGTAAGCCGTCCTGGAAATGTTTTGTGGATGGATGAGACCGAAATAGAACTTTTTGGTTTAAATGAGAAATGTTATGTTTGGAGAAAGGAAAACCCTGCATTCCAGCATAAGAACCTTATCCCATCTGTGAAACATGGTGGTGGTAGTATCATGGTTTGGGCCTGTTTTGATGCATCTGGGCCAGGACGGCTTACCATCATTGATGGAACAATTAATTCTGAATTATACCAGCACATTCTAAAGGAAAATGTCAGGACATCTGTCTCAAGAGAAGGTGGGTCATGCAGCAAGACAACGACCCTAAGAACACAAGTCGTTCTACCAAAGAGTGGTTAAAGAAGGATAAAGTTAATGTTTTGGAATGGCCAAGTCAAAGTCCTGACCTTAAGCCAAATGAAATGTTGTGGAAGGACCTGAAGCGAGCAGTTCATGTGAGGAAATCCACCAACATCCCAGAGTTGAAGCTGTTCTGTATGGAGGAATGGGTTAAAATTCCTCCAAGCCATAACTGCAACTAAACGTTTCCTCCAACAGTTACTGGAAACATTTAGTTGCAGTTATTGCTGCACAAGGGGGTCACACCAGATACTGAAAGCAAAGGTTCACATACTTTTGCCACTCACCGATATGTAATATTGGATCATTTTCCTCAATAAATAAATGACCAAGTATAATATTTTTGTCTCATTTGTTTAATTTGGTTCTCTTTATCTACGTTTAGGACTTGTGTGAAAATCTGATGATGTTTTAGGTCATATTTATGTAGAAATAAAGAACATTTTAAAGGAATCACAAACTTTCAAGCACCATTGTACACTAAAAAAATGCACAGCTGTTTTAGAAGTTGCAGAAGTCCCAGAACTGCAAATTATACAAAAAGAGAATATATCATTTATTCAGCCAGGTTGAAAGGTATCAGAAATGATACCTACAGATGATAAATATATTAATTTTTTTGTTGTTGCTTTTTTTTTCCCATTTTTAGCAGCCATAATGCCTTCACTATCAGATCAAGGGGTGTGGCAGGGGAGTCCAGCATGGTATGATGGTGATCTTGTTCAGCAACACCTGATCACCAGGATTAGAAGGTGTGTTAGAGCAGGGAAATTAACTGTGCTTGACCTGAGATGGGGAACCCTGCCTTATGAGATACTTTCACCAAGTAAATTTGGAGTGGTCTCCCAAACAAACAGAAAAATACATCTAATCTGATGCTGCCAGAAGCCAGTGCATTTTGTCTCATCTCATCTCATTATCTCTAGCCACTTTATCCTGTTCTACAGGGTCGCAGGCAAGCTGGAGCCTATCCCAGCTGACTATGGGCGCAAGGCGGGGTACACCCTGGACAAGTCACCAGGTCATCACAGGGCTGACACACAGACACAGACAACCATTCACACTCACACCTACGGTCAATTTAGATTCACCAGTTAACCTAACCTGCATGTCTTTGTACTATGGGGGAAACCGGAGCACCCGGAGGAAACCCACGAGGACACGGGGAGAACATGCAAACTCTGCACAGAAAGGCCCTCGCTGGCCACGGGGCTCGAACCCGGACCTTCTTGCTGTGAGGCGACAGCGCTAACCACTACACCACCGTGCCGCCCCCCAGTGCGTTTTGTGTTTTCAGCAAATTTAAAAAAAAAGGAATTTTCAGGAAATGTGTAAGGCCTCAAAACTGAACCACACTATGAAATCTGTTTACAGAAACAGTTTGACTGAAAGACACAGAGCCAGGAAACTAAAAGGCTATATATAAGATATCATGGTGGGATTTGGGGCGGATAAAGCATTTAACAAATATACAGTACAAATATCAAACATGCTGCATGTTTGCATGCAGCATGTTAACAAATATCCTGATTAAGAATGATTGGTTTTTTTATCTTTATAATTAAAGTTCTGGCACACATGCTGTCTCTCACAGTTCCAGGATCCCAAGTTTGACCTTGAGTAACCTGATACTGTCTGTCTGTCCATGTTTTCATGGATTTCCTGCCACCTCCCAAACACATGCCAATAGGTAGATTTGCTATGCTAAACTGCACCTAGATGTGAATGAGAGGATGAACGTGTACACACATGATGCTCTGTGATGGACTGGTGCCCCATCAGGTGTACACGTGTCACAGCCAGTGTTTCTGGGATAGACTCCAGATTCACCATGACAGTGACCAGGATAAAGTACTTACTGAAAATGAAATAATGAATGATAGAATGAATGAAAGTTCTCAACTAGAACTGTATTTATTGTCTATTAGAGATTTATAACTGCTTTTTCAAAACACATAATGAAAAATCAGACTTACAAGAGAGTAGCTTAAACTAACTCAGTGTGCACAATCTGACCTTGGTACCCGTCATCATCGATATCCCCAATAGCACTGATACACTCTCCGAAATGAGCATTGTATGCATTGTCCCCATTCAAAAGCATCACCTCCTCCATCACCCCCTGCACATTTAGCAAAATTCTTCGTTATTTTGAAGATCATACACAAACAAATAGAATTTTAACATTTATATAAGGCGAGATTATCTTGCATACAATTAGAAGAACACAAAAAAACACAAGTTTAATTAACAACATCTGAGAGTGCTACAAAGGCAGCTTAATACTGTTTAGCAGTGCTTTAAACAGTGTATATATTGTTTATAATAATGTCACCTTTGGAAGAAATGAACTCACATTGCCCCTGCTGATGTAAACAGACACCTGGCCTTCATCCCGAACCTCACTGAACATTGGTGCCCCGACCAGCAGGTCTGAGAGTCCATCTGCGTTCAGGTCAACTGCACACAGTGAGGAGCCAAAGTAAGAGCCCATCTGAAACCAAGCCAAGGCACAGAGCAAGACAGTTCTTATTAGAACTCCATGGAAGTATCAAGTGAACCTTAATACATTCTGCATTAGTAAACTTAAAATACTGTACTAAAGTACAATATCATAATGCCTTCTGAAAGCACAAGCATGCATTTTCTTTATATATCCAAACTAAGATAACAAAAGCAGTTCAATTACTTTAAGACATCCTGCACATTCAGGAAAAAAGTATTTAAGTAAAAGTATATGGAATGTGTCAGAATCATACTCAGTTAACAGTGACAATATCCAGCCAAAACTGTACTCGATGTACACTAACTTTAAATGTACTTAAGTGTGAAAGTGTAAAAATGGATGAAATTAAGCTGTCATCTTTTCATGTGAAAAGTAACTTTTATTGCTCATCTAAAACTGTTAGAAGCTTACAATGTCTTGCAAAAATATTCATCCCTGTTGGTGTTTGTCCTGTTTTGTCGCATTAAAAGCTGGAATTAAAATGGATTTTTGGAGGGTTGGCACCATTTGATTTATACAACATGCCTACCACTTTAAAGGTGCAAAATGTTTTATTGTGACACAAACAATAATTAAGATGAAAAAAAAAACCCAGAAATCTGGAGTGTGCATAGGGATTCACCCACTTTCATATGAAACCCCTAAATAAGAGCTGGTCCAACCAATTAACTCCATAAGTCACATAATTAGTTGATTAAGATCCATCTGTGTGCAATCAAAGTGCCAAATGATCCGTCACATGATGTCTGTATAAATTAACATGTTATGGAAGGACCCTGACTCTGCAACACTACTAAGCACGCAACATGAAAACCAAGGAGCACTCCAAACATGTCAGAGACAAAGTTGTGAAGAAGTATAGTTCAGGGTTGGGTTATAAAAAATATCCCAAATTTGAATATCCCAAGAAGCACATTTAAATCCATTATAGCAAAATGGACAGAATATGGCACCACTACAAACCTGACAAGAGAAGGCCGCTCACCAAAACTCACAGACCAGGCAAGGAGGGCATTAATCAGAGGTGCAACAAACACACCAAGGGAACACTGAAGGAGCTGCAAAGATCCACAGCAGAGATGGGAGTACAGTGGTGCTTGAAAGTTTGTGAACCCTTTAGAATTTTCTATATTTCTGCATAAATATGACCGAAAACATTATCAGATTTTCACACAAGTCCTAAAAGTAGATAAAGAGAACCACATTAAACAAATGAGACAAAAATATTATACTTGGTCATTTATTTATCGAGGAAAATGATCCAATATTATATATCTGTGAATGGCAAAAGTATGTGAACCTTTGCTTTCAGTATCTGGTGTGACCCCCTTGTGCAGCAATAACTGCAACTAAACAATTCCGGTAACTGTTGATCAGTCCTGCACACCGGCTTGGAGGAATTTTAGCCCATTCCTCCGTACAGAACAGCTTCAACTCTGGGATGTTGGTGGGTTTCCTCACATGAACTGCTTGCTTCAGGTCCTTCCACAACATTTCGATTGGATTAAGGTCAGGACTTTGACTTGGCCATTCCAAAGCATTAACTTATTCTTCTTTAACCATTCTTTGGTAGAACGACTTATGTGCTTAGGGTCGTTGTCTTGCTGCATGACCCACCTTCTCTTGAGATTCAGTTCATGGACAGATGTCCTGACATTTCCTTTAGAATTCACTGGTATAATTCAGAATTTATTGTTCCATCAATGATGGTAAGCCGTTCTGACCCAGATGCAGCAAAACAGGCCCAAACCATGATACTACAACCACCATGTTTCACAGATGGGATAAGGTTCTTATGCTGGAATGCAGGGTTTTCCTTTCTCCAAACATAACGCTTCTCATTGAAACCAAAAAGTTCTATTTTGGTCTCATCCATCCACAAAACATTTTTCCAATAGCCTTCTGGCTTGTCCACGTGATCTTTAACAAACAGCAGACGAGCAGCAATGTTCTTTTTGGAGAGCAGTGGCTTTCTCCTTGTAGCCCTGCCATGCACACCATTGTTGTTCAGTGTTCTCCTGATGGTGGACTCATGAACATTAGCCAATGTGAGAGAGGCCTTCAGTTGCTTAGAAGTTACCCTGAAGTCCTTTGTGACCTCGCTGACTATTATACGCCTTGCTTTTGGAGTGATCTTTGTTGGACGACCACTCCTGGGGAGGGTAAAAATGGTCTTGAATTTCCTCCATTTGTACACAATCTGTCTGACTGTGGATTGGTGGAGTCCAAACTCTTTAGAGATGATTTTGTAACCTTTTCCAGCCTGATGAGCATCAACAACACTTTTTCTGAGGTCCTCAGAAATCTCCTTTCTTCATGCCATGATACACTTCCACAAACATGTGTTGTGAAGATCAGACTTTGATAGATCCCTGTTCTTTAAATAAAACAGGGTGCCCATTCACACCTGATTGTCATCCCATTGATTGAAAACACCTGACTCTAATTTCACCTTCAAATTAACTGCTAATCCTAGAGGTTCACATACTTTTGCCACTCACAGATATATAATATTGGATCATTTTCCTCAATAAATAAATGACCAAGTATAATATTTTTGTATCATTTGTTTAATTGGGTTCTCTTTATCTACTTTTAGGACTTGTGTGAAAATCTGATGATGTTTTAGGTCATATTTATGCAGAAATATAGAAAATTCTAAAGGGTTCACAAACTTTCAAGCACCACTGTATCTGTCCACAGGACCACTTTAAGCCATATGCTCCACAGAGCAGGACTTTATGGAAAAGTGGCCAGGAAAAAAACAACAACAACAAGAAATCACATTTGGAGTTTGCCCAACAGCATGTGCCAGACTCCCCAAACACATAGAAGAAGATTCTCTAGTCAAATGAGATTAAATTGAACTTTTTGGCGATCATGGGAAATGCCATGTGTGGCGCAAACCCAACACCCTGAGCACACCATTCCTACAGTGAAACATGGTGGTGACAGCATCATGCTGTGGGGATGTTTTTCATCTGCAGGGACAGGAAAGCTGGCCAGGACAGAAGGAAAGATGGATGGCACTAAATACAGGGCAATTCTGGAGGAAAACCTGTTTGAGTTGGCCAGGACGAAGGTTCACGTTCCAGCAGGACAATGACCCTAAACATACTGCTAAAGCTACACTAGAGTGCTTTAAAGGGAAACATTTAAATGTCTTGGAATGGCCTAATCAAAGTCCAGACCTTAATCCAATTGAGAATCTGTGGCATAACTTGAAGATTGCTGTACACCAACACAACCCATCTAACTTGAAGGAGTTGCAGCATTTTTTCCTTGAGGAATGGGCAAAAATCCCAGTGGCTAGATGTGCTAAGCTAATAGAGGCATACCCCAAGAGACTTGCAGCTGTAACTGCAGCAAAAGGTGGCTTTACAAAGTATTCACTTTGGAGGGGTGAATACCTATGCACACTCCAGATTTCTGTTTTTTCATCTTAATTATTATTTGTGTCACAATAAAAAACAATTTTCACCTTTAAAGTGGTCAGCATGTTAGTTTTTTTTTTCTTTTTTTATCAGACATCTAGTTTTTGGATTTGTTTACCTGACATGTTTCGACGTACGACTGTCGTCTTCTTCAGAGTGTCACCGGAAGTGTCAGAGTGTCTGAGGAAGACGACAGTCGTACGTCGAAACATGTCAGGTAAACAAACCCAAAAACTAGATGTCTGATAAAAAAAGAAAAAAAAAACTAACTATATTTAATATAAGACATAATGAACGTAATCGAAATATATGGTCAGCATGTTGTGTAAATCAGATGGTGCTAATCCCCCCAAAAAATCCATTTTAATTCTAGCTTGTAATGCGACAAAACAGGACAAACACAAAGAGGGATGAATACTTTTGCAAGACACTGTATTTCTGTTTGAAAGCAACTACACCATTTTACCTGCAAACATCATTCAACCTTAGTATGTTTACTTTTCATATGCATGACACTGTGTATTTTGCTAATTAATTCATCAGAAATTAAAAAAAAAATTAAACTATCGATATGAACAATTAGCTAGAATTTGACTTTCTAAGTATATTAGCTACTGGAATTGATGCTAGTCTAAACTGGCATCAGTAAAACAAACACATGCATGCATACATACATACATACATACATACATACATACATACAAACCAAAACAAACAAAACAGGATAACTTGGTTAAATATAGTCAGGTTATGTTATCAAATTTCCTAAATTTACATTTTCTCAAATTAGATAGAGTTCATGTCTTCTCTGGAGGCAAAGGAGACACCTCATTTTATATGAGTCTTTCTTTACTCTGGCATACTGAAATATTTTACTGAGGTAGGGCCAGGGATGCTTATCCACAAATTCAATCGAGCCTGGTGGCTTATCCATATTCAAATGCACACTGATAGCTATAGCACTAAATACATTGTGCAATATGATGATGAATTGGCATGATTCTGGTACTTTGAAGGATTCAATAAAAATATAAGGAATAAATGTAACCTTTTTTTCTTGAAAATATAATTAAGGTATTTAATTGAAGTAAAATGTATTCAACTTAATATAAATAAATACAGGTACTTAATTTAAAAAATACTCAAAGAATAAATATGTCAAAAATCATCCTTAAGTATCATAACAAATTACAATTACACGAGTATGTCCCATCCCTGTGCATATTACAAATGTGACTCAGACTGAAATTTCTTTCAGGTAATTTTTTCCTTGCGTTTGATCTTCAGACTACATTTTTCATAAACACTGTGGTATAAATATGACCGCTCAAGCTAACATTTGTGCTATAGCAAACATGGCTGCTTACATAAAATAAGAAAACAGTTTGTAGCAGAGTCTGTATTATACCAACCATTTTCCCTGAGGCTTGAAAGACCTTTACAAGAGAGACGCTGTCAATCCGGAAGACGTAAACCTACAACAAATGAGGGCATCAAAGTGTCAGACTGAACAAGAGAAATGTTTCCATTAATGCAGTGCATGTTTGCTATCGACTTAAAACTTCAGACATGAAGAAGAAACAGATTCCAATTACTTTTCCACCACCACCATCCCGAGGTGCACCAGCAGCAATATCGATGGAAGTAGGTGATGAGAAGTGACCAGCTGTCACTGCATCGCCTGAGTACAAAGCAAACACAAGCTTTAATTACAGTTCTTACAGATTCAAAGTGGGCAAATTCACTTGTTTTTATGATTAAAAAAAGTTAATACTCACCCAGGTAACTGTATCTTTGAGAACTCAGCTGATTTTTGTTGAGGCTGTATTGAGTATTGGAGGTGATATTGAACACTTTCACTGTTCCAGTCCAGTAGTATGATCCAGGTGCTCCCATGACCACCAGCTCCTGGAACATGCAAAACAAACAAATAATAATGAGCAAACGTAGTTTTAACAGAATGCAGTTTTCACTAAGAAACATCTGGAACATCACAAATATCTTTTGCTGGTCTCCATTTTCTCCCTAATATACTGAGGACTTCGCCTCACTGAAACTAGACAGTTGAAAATTGGAAAAAAGACCGGGTGATGTTTTCCAATCTTCAACTCTCCAGTTTCGGTGAGCCTGTGCGTGCTGTAGCCTCAGATTCCGGTTCTTGGCTCATGAGTGGAACCTGAGGTGCTCTTCTGCTGTTGTAGCCCATCTGCCTCACAGTTCAACATGTGCATTCTGAGATGGTTTTCTGCTCACCATGTTTATAAAAGTGGTTATTTGAGTTAAATTAGTCTTACTCTCAGCCACTGAACCAATATGACTATTCTCTTTTGACCTCTCTCATCAGCAAGGTGCACTTATTTTGCTGTGTGCAGAAATCCCAGGAGATCAGCAATTTCCAAAATACTCAAACTAGCCTTTCTTGCACAACCAACCATGACACAGTCAAAGTCGATGAAATTACATTTTTCCCCATTCACAATATAAACTTAAAATAAAAGAGAGGTAGACACAAGTGTGTGTTCTGTTTTGGTTTCATGAAAAAAAAAGCTGCTGCCATTTGAACTTGTAAATTTGTGGCAAATACTGAATATAAAACCATATTTAGCACAAGAAGTTCTCAATATTTTTAGACTTTTCCTGAAAGTGACATAAATGGGCATCCACATTGAACTCTTAGTGAAAAAGGAGTACAGCCTGCTCTGGGGGCACAAGGGTGTGTTGTCCGTGCCCCCCCAAAAAAAAGCCACCAATATTAGTAGATTTCTAGACATTGTAATACAGCATGCAATTGTTACTAAAATGAATCTAATACTATGCATACCTTGGCTGAGCATCTGTGTCCCCTCATATACCTATACCCAGTTGTGGGGAGGTTGTGGAGTAGTAATTAGTGATGGGCTATTTAACTAATTAACCTTATGTAACCACCCATTGTTTTATCCCACAGTGCTGCAACTGGGATGCAGCCAGTAAGCAGAAAGTAACAGTCAGATTGCCATTATAATCAGGGTGAAAAAGAGCACAGGGCTATTCACATTCTGCTGTTTTTTCCCCTCAAAATTACTGTGGTCTTACTCCACTGAGAACACATGATGATTCTATGAGTAATGAGCGCATCATTATTATAAGAGCCACTTGGCAATTTAAAACACAGGCAAAATATGGGACTGAGGATTTATTAACATTGTGTGTTGTATCTGATGCAACAAATGATTAATCATTCTTTTTTTTTTTGTCCGAGAAGAAAACACACACACACACACACACACACAGAGCAATTGTTGTGGAGGTCAGTCTTGCCAATCCAGCATCAGTATCCAAATGAGTGACAGATTTCTTACGTTAGCCATCTGGTATAGATGCTTAAATCTTGATGGTTAGTCAAGATGTTAGTACAAGGTCAACTGACAATAAGGTCCAACAAAGACACATCAGTTAAAGCCCATGTTTACATTAGACCGTATCAGCAGATCATCAGATTAACGTTTTTAAAACAATTAGTGTGCACACAGCAACACCAATACACGATTTGCGTGCACACAGCAATACCAATACACGGATACGCTCGGCTCCGCAGGCATCCTGCGCTCCAAATCACTCCGCCCTGAACAGCGAGTGCCCTCTGGAGGGTGCGCACTCCGGCCTTGCGCAGCTCACAGAGCACGCGAGTGAAGTGAACAAGCTGTGATTCGGGACTGAGCCGCTGTGTGTGTGATCCCAGCGCATATCACTTACCACTTGCAAGTGGAAGGATGGCAAGCCTAAAGACAATCATAACTACACAATGGGCAGTATTTGCATCAGTATTTGCAGTATTTTCATACTTTTATACTCTTTAATGAAAGGTGATACAAGGCGGAAGTCCGCGCCGTTTTTCAGCAGTCGCGTCACATGACCAACGCCAGCGAATCAGGAAGGTGGATGTCACAGTGACGTTGTCCAATGAGACACCAGCTAGAGCTCAGCACAGCGTATCCGCGTATTCTGAATGTTTACACAGCACCGGAGCTGACACGATCTGGATTGAATACGTGGACGCTGGCGGATTCCCGTTTCCCGGCGTTTCCAGGCGGTTTAATGTAAACGGACAGTGCATCCGCGAAGAAAACGAGACAGATACGGTCTAATGTAAACGTAGCCAAAGACACAAACAGCAGACACTGGAGGAATGTGATTGCTCTGGGTTAAGACTTTCACACATGGCACAAATTTTTTATCTTCACAAGTGAAAATATTTTGAATATAGTCAAATCAATCAATCCATACATTATTTATACAACTTATCCGTCAGGGTCATGGGGGAAGCTGGAGCCAATCCCAGCTGACTTCAGGTGAAAGGTCGGGTACACCCTTGGCAGATCAACAATCTCTTGCAAGGCTAACAAATAAATGAACAACCATTCACACTCACACTCATGAGCAATTTAGGCTACATCCACACGACAACGGCAACAAGATGTTATTTAAAAATATATCACGTCCAAATGGGCAACGATCAGTAAAATATCAGGTCCATATGGCAACGCAACGCTTGCTGAAAACGATGCAATACACATGCCACACCTCTAGGGGCGCTGTAAGATGGTCCCTTCGGAGACACCAGAACAATAGAAGAAGTAAGGACGCATGCGCATAAACTATTATGCGCGAGACTTCATATTAGCCACAAAGTCAGGAAAATCTGTTCGTAAAATTACATTATAATGACCAAATACAATGAAAAGTATTTTTCCAGTCTCGCCTGTGAAAGGTAATCCCATGTGATCTCGTTTGGACGGCAAACCTGTTGGTACAGTTAAACACAGCTAATCTTTATTCTCCGCTTTGACCTCTCCAATATGGCGGCGAGGATGACGTATGATTCTACGCGGAAGGCGGAGTCTTTAATGGTCCGGAATAAATTGAATACTAGACGTTGATGGATTAATTTGTTGTTTCTCACCTGTGAAAGGTAATCCCATGTGATCTCGTTTGGACGGTAAACCTGTTGGTACAGTTAAAGGCAGCACATGAATCTTTATTCTCTGCTTTGACCTATCCAATATGGCAGCGAGGATGACGTATGATTCTACGCGGAAGGCGGCGTCTTTAATGGTCCGGAATAAATTGAATGTTACACGTTGATGGATTAATTTGCTCCTCTACGCCCTTTTTGAGGAATGTATTGTCGGACTTAAATCAACATCTGAAGAGGTGAGATCGCTCCTTTTTTTCCCTATTTTTGCTGGCGGGATTGACTCTGCCCTAAGGGCAGAGTCTCTCTCTCGCTCTCTCACTTTGCACCATTACACAATAAATATTCACAGTGAAAATATTTTGTAAGCGCGTTTCATGAACCAAGTTATAGGATTTGTTGACAACTCGCATCGCATCGCAATGAGAAGATCATTGGCACTACTGGTGTTAAGAATCAGACCATTTCATAAATGAATATTTTGCTGTAGAGCTGCAGTGTTTGTACAATTGCATGTTTTTGCTTCACTATTACTGTCACTATTCTGCTTCTTGCATTACTACTGTGAACTAACACTGAACATCTCATCTCATCTCATTATCTCCAGCCGCTTTATCCTTCTACAGGGTCGCAGGCAAGCTGGAGCCTATCCCAGCTGACTACGGGCGAAAGGCGGGGTACACCCTGGACAAGTCGCCAGGTCATCACAGGGCTGACACATAGACACAGACAACCATTCACACTCACATTCACACCTACGGTCAATTTAGAATCACCAGTTAACCTAACCTGCATGTCTTTGGACTGTGGGGGAAACCGGAGCACCCGGAGGAAACCCACGCGGACACAGGGAGAACATGCAAACTCCACACAGAAAGGCCCTCGCCGGCCCCGGGGCTCGAACCCAGGACCTTCTTGCTGTGAGGCGACAGCGCTAACCACTACACCACCGTGCCGCCCAACACTGAACATAATAATAATAATAATAACTAGACCGGACAATTCCCCAGGGGAAATTGTGAGAGGATGCAGTGCGCGAAGCAATTCGGTCACCCATGTTCGCTGGCTGTGAATGTGTGACCTGCTATGAAGCTACAATGCCATGATTTATGTGTCTGCTTGAGACAGCAGCCCCCCCCCCTCTCTGCTCCCTCACTGGCCCCAGTCGGCATGGCGATGGGCCTGAGCAGGAGCGCTAAGACCCACAAGATCTTGTCAGATTTCTGCTGTTTTTTGCTCAGGACGAATAACTCGAAAACGAAAGCAACTATTAACAAAATTCTTTCACAGTGAGCGCTAGAAGGGTCGCCTGAACACACAGATGTATTTTTTTGTCCCTAGTGTAAAAAATGAGGACGCTACAGCGAGTTAAAAGGCCGCTCACCTGTGCTCTCCTCACTTTGAGGCTTCTCATTCAAAAACTGTAAATCCTATCAGTTAGGTAAACACATTCACTACGTTTACATGCACATCCAAATCGAGCTACTGTCAGTAATCGAGCAAAGGGTCCCAGCAGGGGTGCCAGAGAAATCCAATCCTACATGCACAGTGTTTAAATCGAGCTATTGTTATGAGGTGCATTGTGCACCCGAGCCACAGGTGGCGCTACACGCCCCATCGTGTTGGTACACTTCCGGTTGTCGTCATGAAGAAGAGCTATTCAAGAGTATAAAAAAAGTGACTACAGGCGGAAATTAGCATGTACTGCTATAACCTGGGACAGACATCTGTCCTTACCACAAGGATAATGTTTAATTTGTGCACTGTCCCTTTTAAAAATAAAATAAACTCTAAACTCTAAGAAGAGTGTTTGTAGTTTGTATGTACGAACAGAAGTGTTCCTAATAAAGTGGGCGGCTAAGGTGAAGTGTCACGCCGACCGAGGCTGTTTTTTTTCACAAAAAAAAGAAATTCACAAAATTCTTTCACAGTCAGCGCTAGAAGGGTCTCCTGAATAAACTGATGTAATTTTTTGTCTGTAGTGTTAAAAATGAGGACACTAGAGCGAGTTAAAAATGAGTGACTTTTCTGTCACGTTTATAATGGGTGTCAATGAGCTAAGACACACAAGGTCTTGAGTTTTCTGCTGTTTTTTACGAAGGACCAGGCCTCGAACAATGACAAATAACTCGACAACGAAAGCAGCTATTCACAAAATTCTTTCACAGTGAGTGCTAGAAGGGTCTCCTGAATAGACTGATGTAATTTTTTTGTCTGTAGTGTTAAAAATGAGGACACTAGAGCGAGTTAAAAATGAGTGACTTTTCTGTCACGTTTATAATGGGTGTCAATGAGGCCTCTCGGCTGCAGTCTCCTGAGTTTGAGGCTTCTCATTCAAAAACTGTAAATCCTATCGTTTAGGTAGACACATTGTGTGAATCAGGACAAGTTTTACTACTACTTTTGAGAAAATCATGTCTGTAGAGTGAAATTTGTGGCTGAAAACACAGTTTAAGCGAGAAAGTTTGACCTTTTTTTTCAAGCTCACTGCACTCTAAGATAACAAGCTTCACTGGTGTGTAACGCAATAGACACCCATTCAAAAGCCGGATTTTCTCCCGGAACCCACATGGCGTTTGAGTCGGGACTGATCCGAAAGTGTATTCGGATCCCCAGATTTGAGTCGGGACTGATCCCCAGATTTTTTTTTTCCTCCATACATGAAGCCTACTCGCGACCCCCCTGGAGTACCTCCGCGCCCCACCAGGGGGGCGCGCCCCCCTGGTGGGGCGCGGAGGTACTCCAGGGGGGTCGCGAGTAGGCTTCATGTATGGAGGAAAAAAAAAATCTGGGGCTAACAGGCTATAGTAGCTAAGCAGATGCAACACATTTACCCATGTCAAAATGCAGGACATTGGACTATTACATACAAATCAATACTATTATAAAATCTATCATCAATCTATCATAAAATCTTGTGTGTGTGGCCGCATCAGTCGGGGGAACTGTGATATGTTCCCAAGCCTTGCAGACTTTATCAGTAATGCAGGCACTTCCCACGATTTCTCATCTGTCTTTCAAGCAGCGTCAGAGCACCTGTCGGTAATGAGAAAACAGTTTGCGGCATACTTCACAGAGGATTATCGCTCTTTTGCGTGGGTTCGAGATCCATTTGTGTGTACTGCTGACGAACTTCCAGTTGACATGCAGGAACAGCTTATTGAGCTGAAGAGTGACAGTAGACTTAAGGCAGTCTTCACCTCATGCCCTCTTTCGACATTCTGGGCAGCATTGATGCAGGAGTACCTGCAACTGTGTGACGTAGCCTTGAAACTGCTCATCCCATTCGCATCGACCTACTTGTGTGAGGCAGGATTTTCAAAAATGACTGCGCTCAAAACGAAATATCGCAATCGTGCGCAAATTGAGGATGACTTGAGACTGTGCTTGTCAAACATTTCGCCAAGAATCGAGGATCTTTGTAAGGCAAAGCAGGCTCAGGTCTCGCATTAACGCAAATGCAGATCACAAAGGCACAGTAAAAAGTAAAACCTAAATTCACGCCTGGTCCCAATTCCCAATGATATCAATAGCCAGCTAATGATAAGCCTAATAAAATACCTAATAAAAACACTAATAATAATAATAATAATAATAATAATGATGCCTATTAATAATAATAGCATAATAATAATAATAATATCAACAACCAAAAACAGCAATAATAATAATAATAATAATAATAATAATAATAATAATATGCCTAATAATAATAATAATGCCTGAAAGAACATAAGTCTTGTACTACTGCCAACAGCTTAGTAATGATAATAGGCCATAATAATAATAATAATAATAATAATAATAATAATGCCCGAAAGCAGATTAGAAATGTGGTGCTACTGCCAATTATAACAATAGCCTAATAATGATAATAGGCCTATGTATTTCTATGGAATGGATAATGCTACTACTGCTGCTACTGCTACTACTACTACTACTACTACTACTACTACTAATAATAATAATAATAATAATAATAATCTAGCCCAGGGCTATCTATCTATCTATCTATCTATCTATCTATCTATCTATCTATCTATCTATCGGTCAATATAAGGTGCTGTAGGTCGGGTGGCGTCACTGCGGGTGAGTGTGTTTGGGGGGGGGATGGGGGCGGGGCGAGAAGAGGGGCCCCCAACTGCAATGAACCAGCTTTGGTGGGGCCCAGGTTGCAAAAGGTTGAGAACCCCTGCTCTAAGATAACAAGCTTCACTGGTGTGTAACGCAATAGACACCCATTCAAAAGCCGGATTTTCTCCCGGAACCCACATGGCGTTTGAGTCGGGACTGATCCGAAAGTGTAGAACCTAGCAGAAAAGTTAAATGCCAGATCCACAGAGGAGAAGTTTTCCTACGTTTTAGAATTTGAATCACGTCTCTAGGTGAAAGCATGCCAGAGCAGCGGACGTTTGAAAAACGTTGAAAAAGTGCTTTTTTTCAATTAATTCCATAGAAATGAATGGGGGTTTTTTTCGACGATTTTTTCACGACTACGTCGCGAAAAAATCGTATTCTGTAGAGAAAAGTAATAGCATAGCGAGTCCGATCGAGCCGCACGATTTGATATATTGTTTGTCTGTGTGCGACGTACGGTTATTGAGTTATTCGAAATCAAAATTTGCATAGGAATAATAAATATAAGAAGAAGAAGAAACACGTAGAAGAACAATAGTTGCAGTGCTTTGCACTGCATCCTAATTGCAGTGCTTTGCACTGCATCCTAACTAGACCGGACAATTCCCCGGGGGAAATTGTGAGAGGATGCAGTGCGTGAAGCAATTCGGTCACGCATGTTCGCTGGCCGTGAATGTGTGACCTGCAATGATGTTTCAATGCAATGATTATGTGTGTGCTTGAGACAGCAGCTGTCATGAAGAAGAGCTATTCAAGAGTATAAACAAAGTGACTACAGGCGGAAATTAGCATGTACTGCTATAACCTGGGACAGACATCTGTCCTTACCACAAGGATAATGTTTAATTTGTGCACTGTCCCTTTTAAAAATAAAATAAACTCTAAACGCTAAGAAGTGTGTTTGTAGTTTGTATGTACGAACAGAAGTGTTCCTAATAAAGTGGGCGGCTAAGGTGAAGTGTCATGCCGACCGAGGCTGTCTTTTTTTTTCACAAAAAAAAAAATTCACAAAATTCTTTCACAGTGAGCGCTAGAAGGGTCTCCTGAATAGACTGATGTAATTTTTTGTCTGTAGTGTTAAAAATGAGAGACTTTTCTGTCACTTTTATAATGGGTGTCAATGAGCTAAGACACACAAGGTCTGGAGTTTTGTGCTGTTTTTCATGAAGGACCAGGCCTCGAACAATGACAAATAACTCGACAACGGAAGCAGCTATTCACAAAATTCTTTCACAGTGAGTGCTAGAAGGGTCTCCTGAATAAAATGATGTATTTTTTTTGTCTGTAGTGTTAAAAATAATGACACTAGAGCAAGTTAAAAATGAGTGACTTTTCTGTCCCGTTTATAATGGGTGTCAATGATGCCTCTCGGCTGCACTCTTCTCAGTTTGAGGCTTCTCATTCAAAAACTGTAAATCCTATCGTTTAGTTAGACACATTGTGTGAATCAGGACAAGTTTTCCTACTACTTTCGCGAAAAAATCGTATTCTGTAGAGAAAAGTAATAGCATAGCGAGTCAGATCGAGCCGCACATTTTGATATATTGTTTGTCTGTGTGCGACATATGGTTATTGAGTTATTCGAAATCGAAATTTGCGTAGGAGGAAGAAGAATACGTAGGAAGAAGAAGAAGAAGAAACACGTAGAAGAACAATAGTTGCAGTGCTTTGCACTGCAACCTATGGGCTCCCCTAGGGGAGCCCATAGGTTGCTGTGCTGCAGCACTGCATCCTAACTAGACCGGACAATTCCCCGGGGGAAATTGTGAGAGGATGCAGTGCGCGAAGCAATTCGGTCACGCATGTTTGCTGGCCGTGAATGTGTGACCTGCAATGATGTTTCAATGCAATGATTATGTGTGTGCTTGAGACAGCAGCCGTCATGAAGAAGAGCTATTCAAGAGTATAAACAAATTGACTACAGGCGGAAATTAGCATGTACTGCTATAACCTGGGACAGACATCTGTCCTTACCACAAGGATAATGTTTAATTTGTGCACTGTCCCTTTTAAAAATAAAATAAACTCTAAGAAGTGTGTTTGTAGTTTGTATGTACGAACAGAAGTGTTCCTAATAAAGTGGGCGGCTGCCCTCTTCTCAGTTTGAGGCTTCTCATTCAAAAACTGTAAATCCTATCGTTTAGGTAGACACATTGTGTGAATCAGGACAAGTTTTACTACTACTTTTGAGAAAATCATGTTTGTAGAGTGAAATTTGTGGCTGAAAACACAGTTTAAGCGAGAAAGTTTGACCTTTTTTTTCAAGCTCTCTCCACTCTGACTTAACGAGCTGCACTGGTGTGTAACGCAATAGACACCCATTCAAAAGCCGTATTTTCTCCCGGAACCCACATGGCGTTTGAGCCAGGACTGATCCGAAAGTGTAGAACCTAGCAGAAAAGTTGAATGCCAGATCCACAGAGGAGAAGTTTTCCTACGTTTTAGAATTTGAATCATGTCTCTAGGTGAAAGCATGCCAGAGCAGCGGACGTTTGAAAAACGTTGAAAAAGTGCTTTTTTTCAATTAATTCCATAGAAATGAATGGGTTTTTTTTCGACGATTTTTTCGCGACTACGTCGCGAAAAAATCGTATTCTGTAGAAAAAAGTAATAGCATAGCGAGTCCGATCGAGCCGCACGTTTTGATATATTGTTTGTCTGTGTGCGACGTACGGTTATTGAGTTAATCGAAATCGAAATTTGCGTAGGAGGAAGAAGAATACGGAAGAAGAAGAAGAAGAAACACGTAGAAGAACAATAGTTGCTGTGCTGCAGCACTGCATCCTAATAAATATAAGAAGAAGAAGAAACACGTAGAAGAACAATAGTTGCAGTGCTTTGCACTGCATCCTAATAATATCCAAGCTCGTGTTTCACTCTCACTAGTGCTCTGTAAGGCTTTTTCCTGGTGATATTCGTTACACTTCTACCCGGCGTGAAGCACTCACAGTCATGTGGTTGTGACATCACTGTAAACAAATCCGTTCTACTCATCCAGACGACTTCACAACGGCAACGTTGCCAGATCTTTCCACTCTGGAACCCGTTCTCAAAAACATTGCGTTTTGGGCACCCAAAACACCGGTGCCGTGTGGACGCCAGGCCTAAACGATAAGCAATTGTATCGGAGTCACCTGAATCTGTTGCCGTGTGGACAGGGCCTTAGATTAACCAGTTAATCCAATCTATGTCTTTGGACTGCAGGAGGAAACCAGAGCAAATTCACGCAGACACAGAGAGGACTTGCAAACTCCACATAAAAAGGCCACAGTTTGCCATGAGGTTCTAACCCAGAACCTTCCTGCAATGAGACAACAGTTCTAACCATAGCACCACTGTGCTGCACCAAATTTATCTAGCATTTCCTATTATAAGATTAAAATCAGGGTACCCCCAGGATTGTTAAACCAAAATTTAAGACTTTTTAAGACTTTTTTAATGCCATTTCAAGTGAAATTTAATACCTTTGTTGCACTCATTAGGGAAGAATAAATTATATTGAGCACCAGATTAAACCTCAAATAATTACTATTTACGAGTGTTTGAAATAACAAAATTACATTTATTAAAATAATCAATCAGAATTCATTCTACTCACACCCCCTGGACACCATGCAGAGGAGAGCACCCCCATGTAAGTCCAGACAATCACCCCTCATACACACACACACACACACACACACACACACGCCAGAGAAGCATTCAAAAGACAAAAAGAATAGTATAGCTATAATAGTATAGTATAGCTGCCTGCTTCTGAATTGTGGATGCAAACGAAATATGTTTACCACTTTTCATGTGAGAATCCAGAGCTGTAAGCCCCATTGTCCCTAGTTGAAAGTTTTTTTTTACACAAAGTGCATAATGCCTCACGGTCATTATTTGGAACCCCCTTAACCCAGGCGTATTTAGGCCCCGGTCACACCGCCCGAACTTTGCTGGAGCGTTCCTGGAGCGGTGAAAAAAATTCATCACCGCTCGTAACCGTTCACCACCGTTTAACAAAAGTTGGCCCCCGTTAAAGCAATGGCGTATACGCTCGGCCACCGCTGATGTTTCTCGAGGGGCCCTCCTACCGCTCCGAAAGTTTTGAGCTGCACAAAATATTGCGAGCGGTGAGGAGGGGGCAATTTTCTGCCCCGGCAAAGTTCACCCCCGCTCCACCAACGCCCAGTCAAAGTTTGGCACCGCTAGACGCAAGTTCGTGGACGCTTGGGTCCGCTAGGCCAACGCAGAAATCTTGAACGCTGGACCACCGCTGCTTCGCCAGCGTTGCCTGGGCGGCGATTAAACGTTGCACAAACTTCGGTGGAGCAGTTGTAAGCGTTTTACGAGCGGACACGGGGTTGCTGGAACGGTGTCGGGCGTTGAAGCAGCTATCCATGGCGGCGATGAACTTTGGTTTGGCGTTGGTATAGAGGTGTCGGAGCGGGACCAGAATTTGGCTATAAATACGGGAGAAATGGACCAGGAGCTCATTTGGAATCGAGCTGCCGTTGAGTTCAGACCTCATCTATATCGAATTTGCTCAAAGTTACAGTAAAACTGTATCACCATGGCTGCTGAGAGACTTGCTATGATTGGTGCTAAACCAACTTTATACCCCCGCCGAGCCAAAGCCCGCATGCGCAGAACGCCCCTATACCAACGCTCGCTACCGCTAAACCAACGCTAAAGCAACGCCGGCTTCAGCGGTGCACCGCTAAGCCAACGCCCGTGTTTTCGATTTTTTTTCCCCATTTTGTGCGCGGTGACGAGCGTTGTCGAAATTCGGCCCCCCCTCCCTACCGTTCAAGGAACGCTCCAGCAAAGTTCGGGCGGTGTGACCGGGGCCTTAGGGTCGAGCAGCCACTTCGGGTTGAATCTGCACTTCCCCATGCTCTCTCCCCCTCACCCTCTCTGCTCTATGCGCCTGCTGCTCTCGTTTCGTGTGAACCCTTTACGGCGCGACGTGAATTTCCCGCTGTTTGCGTGTGAACGCCAGGGCAGCGCAAAACATTTTAGATTTTGCTTCATTTTCATCACAGAGAATTTAATCTAGGTTACGCAACGATGTTAGACTTTCTTTGGAAAATTAAGACCTCTGTGGAAAAAATTAAGACTTTCAAGATGAAATTTAATACTTTTAAGGCCTTAATTCTGGAAAATGAAATTCAATACTTTTTTAATACTTTTAAGACTCCGCGGGTACCCTGAAAATAAACCAAACATGAGAGTATTAAACCTATTTCTAGACATTTTTTGTTTTGAACATATTTCAAGTTTTAAATAGTCTTACTCTTTTAGCAGATTTTCCTTATTTCAAGGAATAAATGCTTAAAATTCACAAAATTATCTGCCCATCGAACAAGACCATTTCAAGCTCGAGATTCGTAAAAATGTCAGGATAATAATCTTTTATTTGGTTTTCTGTAATCTCAATAGGAAATACAAGATACATTTTGAATATTCTCACAATAGTTTAATTTTGAACACGCCATTTGTTGCAGTTAAATCTTTACTTCACAAAAAACAAAAAAGAAGACTTTACCTATCATTCAATTATTAATGATAAAATCATTCTGAAATAAAACTGGAAGCATGAGGGGCAAATTGAAACTCTATAGATAATCTATTAAACATTATGAACTATAAACTGGTCTATCCAAGTAAAATTAAGACAGAAAGCCCAGTTGGATTGGATATCAACATCAATTTCACTCGGGAGGACATCAGTGGGAATAATCTAGCCTTCTTGGATTGTGATGTACACATTAGACAAGACAGAAGCCTTAGCATCGAGGTCTACCAGAAACCCCCACACACAGACCAGTACCTACTCTTCGACTCACACCATCCACTGGAACACAAATTGGGGGTCATTAGGACCTTGCAACACAGGGCTCAGAACATTCCTACAATGGTAGAGGGAAAAGAGAAGGAGCAAAATCACATCAAGAAAGCACTTCAGAACTGCGGGTATCCCAACTGGGCTTTCTTCAAGAGCAGAAAAAGGAACATAACGGACAAGGAGGATAACAGGAACAAACGCAAGAACATTGTCATTCCCTACATTTCTGGTCTATCTGAGAAACTCCGGAGGATCTTCTACAAACACAACATTCCGGTACATTTCAGACCCAATAACACCCTGAAGCAGAAACTGGTCCACCCTAAGGACAGAATAGCCAGACACAAACAGGACAATGTAGTGTATGCAATTCAGTGCAGTGAGGAATGCACGGACTCATATGTTGGGGAAACAAAACAACCGCTTCACAGGCGCATGGCTCAACACAGGAGAGCCAGTTCCTCAGGCCAGGACTCTGCTGACTATCCTCATCTTAACACCAAAGGACATTCATTTCAGGATTGCAACGTACGCATTTTAGCCAGAGAGGATTGTTGGTACAGTATGAGCGAGAAGTTAAAGAAGCCATTTTTGTCAACCTGGAACGGCCATCACTGAACAGAGGTGGTGGTCTAAAGGCCAATTTATGCTGACAACCCAGTCCTCGCAGATGGCGTCTGCGAAGCCCCCCCCCCCCCCCCTTCGCAGACGCTCTGCGCGCACCTCCCAAAATTGTGACCACCGCAGACAGCCTCGCAGACAGCGTCGCAGACAAGAGGGCTCTGATTGGTCCACTCTACATCCACTGTACACGCACTTCCGCTTCCCTACTTTCCCGGTTTGGTTTGTTTTCACGACCGCCATTTTTAAAAACACGAGCGAAGATGGAGCAGCACGAAGAGCGGTTGATCGAGGAAGTGAGGAAGTACGTACATCTATACGACTCCAGTTCTAGTCATTATAAGTAACCGGAAGATAAACACTCCACTAACCACACCCACCAACTACTCCTAGCGATTTCGCGACTTCGTGCCCCCTTGCTTTGTGGCAGTGAATAACATCGCGCACGCCTATTACTCCCCGCTCAACGATAAATTACAACTGTCTGCGAAAAGCTATCTGTGAAAGCCTTGTCGCAAGAGCATGCAGAGGCCTTAAGACATCATTTATCAGCCACCTACAATGCAGTCCTTGGCACACTTCCCAGACAACTGAATGCACACCAAAACCCAGCTGTTTTCAGTGACTCACAGGAGGACAGAGAGAACCAACAATCCATTGATCACCCCAACAACTCTCTAGGCCGTTCACACCCAGCCCCCAGTGACCCACACCAACAGGATGACTCAACGACACCTTAGGATTGCTTTTCATCCATGATAAATACCTGATACTCCCTATTAGTCAGACAGAACTGAAGAAGCCTTTCGGATGACAGGTGAAACGTCTTCAAGAATCTTCAAGCAAGTCCAGTTGCTCTCTTTTACTACCCACAGTTTACTATGACCTGGATGACTGAGAATCTTCACAGACACATTTCTGACTAGTTTTAATCTTCATTTACAAAATCAAGACACAGAGTGCAACTTTGATCCTATTTTGACTCATGATGACACTGATAAATTGGATACAGGACATCACTTCTGTCAGATTACGTTTTGATATCAATTCAAAATTCCACTGGGCAGCAATTTCTTCTATCCTTGTACATCAAAAAGGCTTTTGGCTACACTTTAAACAAAGAAGTGAATATTCAGAATACATAAAAGGGCCCAAGAGGGAAACATCCCAAACTTCATTGTGCCTGAAGGTGAAAATATTGCAAGTGGTGATAAACACGGCTTATCAACATACAACTAATAATAAATTACTACATTTGTCATGGACAATAATTTGATATGAACCTTTATTCATATAAAACCAGTAGACTGTACAAAGTCAGAACATTATACATGCTAATGGGTCTGAAGAGAGAATGGAAAGAATGTGATACACATACAACAGAAAACATTAAACATTACAAAATACACATTAGGGACAGTAAACACATGGTGTACTTCACATGCACTGCTGCTAACCTCCATGAAAGCTCCTGCGATTCCTGCCTGGCATGAGCCATGTTCCTCCCCATACATCTTCTTATGATCTACAGGAAGAGAGATACAGAGACAAAGTGATGGAGAGAGAGAAGG
Organism: Neoarius graeffei; assembly: GCF_027579695.1. Classification (NCBI taxonomy): domain Eukaryota; kingdom Metazoa; phylum Chordata; class Actinopteri; order Siluriformes; family Ariidae; genus Neoarius; species Neoarius graeffei. Next base: position 18,313,970 of record NC_083575.1, on the reverse strand, counting down.
AAAAAAATACCAGCAAACCTCAAAATGATTCCGCTCTGTGCCTGAGCCAGCAGTTATTGGAGTTCTTCCTGCATTCCATATGGAGCTAGTCAAAGGCTCAGGACCATCCAAGAGGAATCTGGGGGCTCAGAGGCAGATTCAAACAACCCAACAGCACCACACTCAACAAAAACTCACACTTGGGGAGCATTGTTGGGGGCAGGGGGTAATCCTGTGCTCTACAGTTACAGAAAATATTAGTCTTGGATTCCCTGCAAAATTTGCTGTGCACACACCAATCCCCAGTGTGAAGCCTGATTGACCAGGGCAGAGCTGGAGTTGTGAAGAGAAACGGAAGGAAGAGAGCGGCTGCCTGAGCGACCCATCAGCCAAACAACAAGGGATTTCTGCTTGTGGAAAAAAACAACAAAAAAAAAACCTTGCATGCCTTCCCACTCTTTTTGGGGGCTGAATCTCAAAATCTAAAATCCAGGGACAATGGGCTCCTGGAATGTGAAAATTAAAAGTTCATGGAAGGGTAATTACATGAAAAAGTACAATAACATCTGGAGTGAAATACAAAGTACAATATAGCTAGGAAATACTGCAGCTTAAATTTTACACTAAACTTTAATACAGTACTGTGTTTAGCTGATTTTGCTTATAAAATAAGCTTCACTTTTAATGTAACAACAAATTAACTTTTGTGGTGAAGCCTATTGAGGGATCATCATCTGTGACAAAGAGAAAACAAAATTCTGCAAAATGTTCATCAGCACCATCTTGTCATAATCTAAATGTTTCCTCTATAACCATTGCTAAGGAAATTGAGCCTCCAAACGTATTCTTTCAAGACATCAACTTCTTTTTGCACAACTAAATAAAAATAGCCTCTACACTCCCCCGTGCCACATCTGGACAAAACCGTTTAAATTTATCTAATCATTCTTCCAGAATGAAAACACTGTATTAGACATCTAATGTCAAAGTGTATAATTTAACCAATCTGGAAAAAGTTAGAACTGAAGGGCATGTGCCAGTATTAACAGCATAAAATTTCTGTCATGGTACAGGATACAACTGTTGAACTTACATCTGAATAATTCATCATTTCTGTGATGGGACAATATTTTCCAGGTATATCAAGTCTGATTCTGGATAAACACACACACAAAGAGAAACTAGAATTCCTCTTTTTGTTAAATAAAACACATTTGTATTATTTTCAAAATTTCAAGTTTCGAAAATGTACCAGGCCATAACATTGATTTTTAAGCTACCAAAAAAAGTGTATTTATATTTCCTTTTTCATCAACATCACAAAAATTAAGATTTTATTACACCATTCCCACTCCCATACTGCCCATTCACTGTATGGCAGGTTAGCCTCACCCATTCACTTTACTGCAAGATATCTCTGTCTATCCCTGGGCAAGATATCCCTGCCCATTCACTTTACAGCATTTTTGTCCCATCCATTCTCTTTGTATCAGGTTATCCCCAACCATTCACTTTACTGTAAGACATCCCCAACCATTCACTTTACAGTAAAACAGCCCCACCCATTTACTTTCCCAAAGGCTAGCCTTATCTAGTCACCTTAGAGCAGGTTAGCTGCACTTTTGTTTGTAGGAGTTATTTGATCCAAACATTCAAACAGAGTGGCTAAAGTTTATTTTTTTCCCAATGTTGCAAATCTAATCTGTTTAGCATACATCATTCTGAATTGTTTTCTGCACAACACAGGCTATATCAAAAAGTTACTGTTGAAGAATGGGGCAATTTCAAGTATATTTGAACCAACAACAGAGCCACAACCTTTAAGTAGTATTATTTCATATAGTTCATAATATTTATCTTCATACTGAATAAGTGAAAACACTGATTCTGAGGTAGCATTATCTAATAATGGACAGTACCAGGCAAAATGACACACCTTCTATTTAAATGTTTTTCTTTATTTTTATTAGTTAAAAGACACTTCTTGTCTGAAAGTAATGATGGACTGTTGTTTCTCTTTACTTAGTTGAGCGGTTCTTGACATAATAAGGATTACTACAGTTGTTGAATAGAGCTATTTATTGTATGTTTATTATTTACTATTTGTTCCCAATATGGCCACCAAACTACAAAAATGCCCAGGATCCTTGGTGGTGGAAGAAACGACTTTGGAGAGTACTGTAGCATTGGATATGTTGATCCAAATCAAATAAATGATTGACACAAAGAAGGCAGAACTTAGCACAAGGTCAAAAACCAGTAAGCTGTGGGTAAACTATCAGAAAATGCTGCAAACTGCCAGAGCGATGATCAAAGCGGATTGCACAGGATCTTGGATGCTGCACTTGTGCGCAGTATCGGACTGCCTGCCAATATTTACTGCCGCTGGGCACTACAACTATCTGAAATCTGCATATTTCTACATCCAAGAAATGTGCCAACTCGAGACCAGACATCTTGATGTATGTGTCAAATTTTCCAGGGGTTTCCATGTGATCCACCACAGCAACCAGTTCTAGGAAGGCCTTAGCTCTGACCTTGTCATCGAGCAGACATTCATGCGGTCCTTGAAGAGTACTGGAGGCTTGACTCATGGAAGTGGAATGACCAAAGAAATGTGCGCGTTGTGGACCATGTCCACACCCATCACATCTGAGTATAACAACGCCATGCAGGACTTCAATGATCTCACCTACACGACCAGCAAACAACACTGAGAATCAACAGAAGCAAGGATGACACGAGATAACTCTGACCTGGAAATGATCAAAGAAAAACTTTTCTCTTGCATGCCATTCTCTCCAGACCCATCTCTGAGAAACATTGTTACTGGTGTAGTCGCCAAAGAGGATGTGAATGTGCATGAGTTTGAGACCATTGGGAGCGAGATCGTTGAAAAAATGGTTGGAAAATCCATCTTTGGGATCTCATTCAAACGGAAAGATCGGGCAAAAACCCTTGTGGATGAGTCCACCATCAAAGTTGCACAAGGCCAAACCACTGATCCTGCTCTGCTGTTCCAATGATTGCTGTTTGTGTCAAAAACCAGAAACCTTTCAATGGAAGACAATTAGCTATGAGCTCAGCCCATTCCCTAAAGTCCTGTTTGAAGCCAAACAAATCTTTGGTAAAGCCGACAAGCCCCAACTAGCACAAGCAGTCACTAAGTTTTCAAACAAGGAATCAAACAAAACTGTCATGGATTCTATCCCACCAACTCAGGGTTCCTGAGTTGTTTGCGACGAGTCCTTTTTTTTCCTGTGAGTGTTGGCGTTAATTACTAATCTTTAAAAAAAAATTTTCTACAAATAATTTTCCAGTATCATCTTCATTTTTATTGTACTGTCACTTTCCTTTTTGTACTTTCCACTTTCACTTTCCTTTTTCTGTTTTTTTTTCGTTTTTTCGGAAGAACGCCAAAACCGGAAGCTTTCTTTTTCTTTTTTTTCTCCTCCTGCGTAAAGACCACAAGCGGAGGCCATCCACATCGGATCTGCTTTAATATCGACAGATCTTCGATTAAGGTACATGAATCCTTTCATCATGGCACACCTTCAGCCTGTTCAGTGTGCTGAGTGTAGGATGTTTAGTCATTCTTCATCCGTCGCTAGCGACAGCTTTACTTGTGATAAGTGCAGATTAGTTAGCTCTCTGATGGAGAAGATTACAGTGCTAGAAGTGCGTGTCCAGGCTTTAGAGAAGGTCAGTGAGTGTGAGAACAGTGAAGTTTCTGTAGGGGAAAGTCTGGATGCCCTAGGTGGAGTTAGTAATCCCCCAACTCCGGCATTAGAGCCCTTACAACAGGGTAAATGGGTGACGGCTCGGCGGCATAAGCATAGAGCCAAAGCTACCGCTAAGGCTTGCCCACAATAGCACCACTCCTCTCAGCGTCACGTGTCGAACAGGTTTACTCTCCTTAGTGATGCACCCACTGAGAAACCTGAAAGAGCTCTGGTTATAGGGGACTCTATCATACGGCACATGAAATTAGCTCAGCCTTTAGGGGCACCAGCAGCTTTAGTCAGGTGTATACCGGGAGGCAGGGTGCTGGACATAGCAGGTAATCTTAGGGTCCTAGGCAAGCACAGGTTCTCAAAGACAGTTATCCATGCAGGAGCTAATGATATATGCCTTCGTCAGTCTGAGGTTACTAAGAGTAACTTTGTAGAGGTGTTTAAATTACCGAAGGCGATGTCCGATGCTGTACCGGTAGTATGCTCTGGCCCCATCCCAATGCAGCGTGGCGATATAGCTTACAGCAGGTTATGGTCACTGAACTGCTGGCTGTCCAGGTGGTGCTCTGAAAACAGTGTGGGCTTTATAGATAATTGAACTAATTTTGAGGGCACTGCTGGCCTGTTAGGGAGGGACGGTATCCATCCCACTTGGGAAGGTGCTGCTCTCATTTCCTGAAGCATAGGTCATAGTCTCAGAACATGCCTAGTTAATTTCTGACAATCCAGAGCCAAGGCCAGGGAGCAGACGAACAGGCTAAACCGACTGTCTGCTAGCTGCACAGAGTCGTCACTCAGGGCCCACTACATCGAGACTGTGTCTGTTCCCCGAGCTCAACAAAAAGGTAGAAATATTCAGAGAGTTTGTTCCAGTAACATAATCAATATAAAATTAGATCATACTGACTGTACAGCTGCTGCCAGCACCTTTGATCTAAAGGTGGGGCTATTAAATATTAGATCTCTTACATCTAAAGCGCTAATGGTTAATGAACTCATTACTGATCAGGAGGTTAATGTACTTTGTTGAACTGAAACATTGATGAAGCCACATGAATAGCATTAAATGAAGCGAGTCCTCCTGGATACAGTTATATACAGTGGTGCTTGAAAATTTGTGAACCCTTTAGAAATTTATATATTTCTGCATAAGTATGGCCTAAAACATCATCAGATTTTCACACAAGTCCTAAAAGTAGATAAAGAGAACCCAGTTAAACAAATGAAACAAAAATATTATACTTGGTCATTTATTTATGGAGGAAAATGATCCAATACTACATATCTGTGAGTGGCAAAAGTATGCGAACCTTTGCTTTCAGTGTCTGGTGTGACCCCCTTGTGCAGCAATAACTGCAACTAAACGTTTCCGGTAACTGTTGATCAGTCCTGCACACTGGCTTGGAGGAATTTTAGCCCATTCCTCCGTACAGAACAGCTTCAACTCTGGGATGTTGGCGGGTTTCCTCACATGAACTGCTCGCTTCAGGTCCTTCCACAACATTTCGATTGGATTAAGGTCAGGACTTTGACTTGGCCATTCCAAAACATTAACTTTATTCTTCTTTAACCATTCTTTGGTAGAACGACTTGTGTGCTTAGGGTCGTTGTCTTGCTGCATGACCCACCTTCTCCTGAGAGTCAGTTCATGGACAGATGTCCTGACATTTTCCTTTAGAATTCGCTGGTACAATTCAGAATTAATTGTTCCATCAGTGATGACAAGCCGTCCTGGCCCAGATGCAGCAAAACAGGACAAAACCATGATACTACCACCACCATGTTTCACAGATGGGATAAGGTTCTTATGCTGGAATGCAGTGTTTTCCTTTCTCCAAACATAATGCTTCTCATTGAAACCAAAAAGTTCTATTTTGGTCTCATCCATCCACAAAACATTTTTCCAATAGCCTTCTGGCTTGTCCATGTGATCTTTAGCAAACTGCAGAAGAGCAGCAATGTTCTTTTTGGAGAGCAGTGGCTTTCTCCTTGCAACCCTGCCATGCACACCATTGTTGCCCAGTGTTCTCCTGATGGTGGACTCATGAACATTAGCCAATGTGAGAGAGGCCTTCAGTTGCTTAGAAGTTACCCTGGGGTCCTTTGTGACCTCACCAACTATTACACGCTTTGCTCTTGGAGTGATCTTTGTTGGTCGACCACTCCTGGGGAGGGTAACAATGGCCTTGAATTGCCTCCACTTGTACACAATCTGTCTAACTGTGGATTGGTGAAGTCCAAACTCTTTAGAGATGGTTTTGTAACCTTTTCCAGCCGGATGAGCATCAACAATGCTTTTCCTGAGGTCCTCAGAAATCTCCTTTGTTCGTGCCATGATACACTTCCACAAATATGTCTTGTGAAGATCAGACTTTGATAGATCCCTGTTCTTTAATAAAACAGAGTGCCCACTCACACCTGATTGTCACCCCACTGATTGAAAACACCTGACTCTAATTTCACCTTCAAATTAACTACTAATCCTAGAGGTTCACATACTTTTGCCACTCATAGATATGTAATATTGGATGATTTTTCTCAATAAATAAATGACCAAGTATAATATTTTTGTCTCATTTGTTTAACTGGGTTCTCTTTATCTACTTTTAGGACTTGTGTGAAAATCTGATGATGTTTTCGGTCATATTTATGCAGAAATATATAAAATTCTAAAGGGTTCACAAACTTTCAAGCACCACTGTACACCAGCCTCGTCAAACTGGCAGAGGAGGAGGCGTTGCGGTTATTTATAAATAATGATTATCTAGGTGTAACACAAAAACCTGGTTATAAATGTAATACATTTGAAGTTCTTCATACTCATATAATGTATGTAGCCTCGAAAAATAAGTCTTATATCAGGGCTTTTCAAAGTGTGGGGCGCGCCTCCCCTAGGGGGTGCCAGAGTTCTTCGGGGGGGGCAACGTTAGGAAAAATAAACCACAATAAGTTACTATTGCGGACATTTAGCGAACTTCAGCTAGCCTTTGCCAGAGACAAAATGGATCAATTTTTAGTACCTAAAGCTACAGTGAGTGAGGAGACACAGTCTGGGCCAAGCAAAAAAAGAAGGAAGTATGACCACGATTATTTAAAGTTTGGATTTTCATGGACTGGATCTGAAGATGTTCCACTGCCACAGTGTGTTGTCTGCCAAGAGGTGCTAGCTAACGATGCTATGAGATGTTTAAAATGTGTAAAACAAGATGTTTTAAAAAAAGCACAGATGTTTAAAATGTGTAAAAAAAAGAGGTTTTAAAAAAGCACAGATGTTTAAAATGTATAAAAAAGAGGTTTTAAAAAGCACAGATGTTTAAAATGTGAAAAAAGAGGTTTTAAAAAAGCACAGATGTTTAAAATGTATAAAAAAGAGGTTTTAAAAAGCACAGATGTTTAAAATGTGTGAAAAAAGAGGTTTTAAAAAGCACAGATGTTTAAAATGTGTAAAAAAGGTTTTAAAAAAGCACAGATGTTTAAAATGTGTAAAAAAGATGGTTTAAAAAAGCTCATATGTTTAAAATGTCTCATTCTCATCTCATTATCTCTAGCCGCTTTATCCTGTTCTACAGGGTCGCAGGCAAGCTGGAGCCTATCCCAGCTGACTACGGGCGAAAGGCGGGGTACACCCTGGACAAGTCGCCAGGTCATCACAGGGCTGACACATAGACACAGACAACCATTCACACTCACATTCACACCTACGGTCAATTTAGAGTCACCAGTTAACCTAACCTGCATGTCTTTGGACCGTGGGGGAAACCGGAGCACCCGGAGGAAACCCATGCAGACACGGGGAGAACATGCAAACTCCGCACAGAAAGGCCCTCGCCAGCCACGGGGCTCGAACCCGGACCTTCTTGCTGTGAGGCGACAGCGCTAACCACTACACCACCGTGCCGCCCCTGTTTAAAATGTGTAAAAGAAAAAAATAAAAATGTGTACAACAACCATTTTTTTAAATATGAATGGAACATTAAGTATAGCAACAACAAAAATTCTAAGGGGGGGGGGGGGGGGCGCTGTTGTTTATTTGCTCTCTGAGGGGGGGCTGACTCTCCCACACTTTGAAAACCCCTGCCTTAGATAATGTAGCTCCTCTAAAAAGGAAAATGGTCAGAGACAAAAAATTAGCACCCTGGTATAATGACGACACTCGCAAATTAAAACAGACCACTCGAAAATTGGAACGTAAATGGTGTCAAACAAAATCGGTAGTGTTCAAATTAGCGTGGAAGGAGAGCTTCCTGAAGTATAGAAAAGCTCTTACTGCTGTGAGATCAACATATCTCTCCTCCCTAATAGAAGATAACAAAAATAATCCTAGATTCCTATTTAATACTGGAGCAAAATTAACCAGGAATAAGTCCACTATAGACACATGCATACCTGTAGTATGTAGTAGCAACAATTTCCTGTAGTTAACAATATAACTGTATCAGATCATCAATTAGAATGTTTTACTCCCCTAAAAGAAACTGAATTACTTTCATTAATCTCGGCATCAAAAGCCTCAACTTGTGTACTAGATCCCTTACCTACACGTCTATTCAAACAGATAATACCTGAAGTAATTGAACCGCTTCTAAAAATAATAAATTCTTCTCTTACGATTGGCTATGTACCCAAATCCTTTAAACTAGCAGTTATCAAACCCCTGATTAAAAAAAACCTGACCTTGATCCCTGTCAGCAATTATCGGCCAATATCAAACCTCCCCTTTATCTCCAAGATCCTAGAAAAAGCTGTAGCACAGCAGTTATGCTTATATTTACATAGGAATAACATCCATGAAATGTATCAGTCAGGATTTAGACCTCATCATAGCACAGAGACAGCTCTGGTTAAAGTAGTAAATTACCTATTGTTGGCTTCTGATCAGGGCTGTGTCTCGCTGCTTGTGTTGCTTGACCTTAGTCCAGCATTTGATACCATTGATCATTCCATTCTTCTGGATAGACTAGAAAATGTTGTGGGAGTTAAGGGAACGGCCCTCTCCTGGCTCAGCTCTTATTTAACTGATCATTATCAGTATGTTGATATAAATGGTGATATTTCTAGACATACTGAGGTAAAGTTTGGTGTTCCACAAGGTTCTGTCTTGGGTCCACTGCTTTTTTCTTTATATCTGTTACCTCTGGGTGATATTATTCATAAACATTGTATTAGTTTCCACTGTTATGCTGATGACACACAGTTGTATGTTTCTGCAAAACCTGATGAGAGACACCAGCTTAATAGAATTGAGGAATGTGTAAAGGACATTAGACACTGGATGCTTATTAACTTCCTTCTACTTAACTCTGACAAGACTGAAGTACTTGTACTCAGACCACATGCAGCTAGAAGTAAGTTTTCTGATTACACAGTAACTCTGGATAGCCTTTCTGTTTCTTCACGTGCAGCAGTAAAAGACCTCAGAGTGATTATTGACCCCAGTCTTTCATTCAAAACTCACATTGATAACATTACCCAGATAGCTTTCTTTCATCTCAGAAATATTGCTAAGATATGAAATTTAATGTTACTACACGACGCGGAAAAACTAGTTCATGCTTTTGTTACCTCCAGGTTGGATTATTGTAATGCCTTACTGTCTGGATGTTCCAATAAGTGCATAAACAAGCTCCAGTTAGTTCAAAATGCAGCAGCAAGAGTCCTTACTAGAACTAGAAAATATGACCACATCACCCCGTCTTATCCACACTGCATTGGCTCCCAATCAAATTTCGTATTGATTATAAAATACTACTATTAACTTTTAAAGCACTAAATGGTCTCGCACCACAGTACCTGAGTGAACTTCTGGTCCTCTATGACCCGCCACACCTACTTAGATCAAAAGGTGCAGGCTATCTGCTGGTACCTCGTATAGTGAAGGCTACATCAGGGGGCAGAGCCTTTTCTTACAAAGCCCCACAGTTATGGAACAGCCTTCCAAGTAGTGTTTGGGAATCAGACACAGTCTCAGTGTTTAAGTCTAGGCTGAAAACATATCTGTTTAGTCAAGCCTTTTGTTAATGGTGTTTATGAGGTAAAGGAGTAGATCTGGGGGGTCCACAGACATAGAGTGTTTTGGTAAACTGGGATGTATGCATGCTGTCAGTCCCCACTCGCTTGCTCACTCGAGTTTGTTGACGGTGTAGTGGCTGGCTGCTTTATGTCCCGGGGCTCCCTCATGCCTGTATTACCTTCTGGCTCTCCCCTTTTAGTTATGCTGTCATAGTTAGTTGCCAGAGTCCCTGCTTGTACTCAGTGCAATATGTATACTGTTCCTACTTATTCAGGTGACATTGGGCATACCTAACAACCTGTGTTTTCTCTCCCTCTCTCTCTCCCCTCCTCCCCCCAAATCTGTCCCTCTGAGTTACATGTTGGTCCTGGGATCGAGATGCTAACCTCTTCTGCTCCTTGGACCTGCCTGATCCATCCTGGTGCCCTGTGTCTGGTTGGAGTCTCATCGCATCACTCCTGTGGAGGACGGCCCCATGAGGACAGTTGAAAGTCACACTTGGAGGATGCCCTGGACTCTTACAGTAATGCTTTTATGGCTGAGGACTACAGTTGACTTGCTAACTTTAGGACTGCAGTTGTCATGAACAGTTTTGCACTCAGGTTTCCATCACTCAAGAGTTTATAACATCAACAAAACTGACTTCTTGTTAAAACTATTAATATTATAGTCATGCTGTCTGTTGTTGCCCAAATGAGGATGGGTTCCCTTTTGAGTCTGGTTCCTCTCGAGGTTTCTTCCTCATGTCGTCTGAGGGAGTTTTTCCTTGCCACCATCACCACAGGCTTGCTCATTGGGGATAGATTAGGGATAAAATTAGCTCATGTTTTAAGTCGTTCAAATTGTGTAAAGCTGCTTTGCGACAATGTTTATTGTTAAAAGCGCTATACAAATAAACTTGACTTATACAAATAAACTTGACTGGCTGACCAACTGAACATTATGTCCTTGACGGTGGCTCCCTGGTTCATCACTTGCCATGGAAAAGGGGTGACAGTTATAGTGCCATTGCACAGTCATACGCCGACTTTACCATATGCCATTATGGTAAAGCAACCGTAGTTTTTGATGGTCATAGTGAAGGTCCTTCCATCAAAGACAATACGCATCAGCAATGTGGGCAAAACACCCACCCAGTCATCAGCTTCAATGCAGAAACTGAGTGTGTGGGAAGAAAGGATGATTTCCTTTCCAGATCTTGTAACAATCAAGGACTTATTGACCTTGTGACTGAGGAACTGCAGAAGAAGGGCTGCACTGTTATCAACACATCAGGGGATGCAGATATGGGCATTGTCAAGGCTGCAATCAAGGCATCACAACATCAGCCCACAATCTTGATAGGGGAGGATACAGACTTACTCATTCTTCTTCTCTACTATGCTGAGATGAACAATAGGGGCCTTGATTTTCATTCAGACACGTCCACAGTTCTTAAGGTCAGCAAGATGAAACAAGTCCTGGGTAATGACTTGTGTTCTCAGTTGCTATTCATTCACGCTTTCACAAGATGTGATAAACTTCATGCATTTATGGTGTTTGGCAAAAAGTCAGCATTCCAGAAATTTGCGAATGGTGAATCGACCATCCAGAGCTATGTGAATGCATTTCTACTCCCAAATCAAGCAAACAATGCCATAGAGGACCTTGGGAGCAAGGTGATGGCAGTTATGTTTGGTGGCAAGAGTACCTATTCACTTGCCTCTTTAGCAAGAAAATGGTTTCCGCCAAGTCATTTGTTACCCCAGAACGTTTCCATCCGACTGAGTCCTCGACTAAATATCATTGCCTTAGAGTGTATTACCAGATCATGGTATGGATTGGAAAGGAGGAATGTGGTGGATTGGGGATGGAAACCGGAGGACAAGTGGGTCATGCCAGTTATGACGAAGAAAAGTGCTGCCGCAGAAAGCCTCCTGCAGATGGTCCACTGTAATTACACAACTGCCTGACAAACACCACGGTGTAGTTGCAGAGAGTACGGACTACCATGCATGCCCGCTTATGGACCATGTCAAGTCGAAACTTGTGAGAATCCACATAATCAACCTTTACGTGAGGAAGCATGTGAAAATGACTATTTGTAAATCTGGTGCAGATCAAAGTTTTTTTCAGAAATAAATATTACTGTAATCACTTTGTAATTGTAATCACTTCACTATAATTTAAATATGCTAATTGGATTCCTAGAGCCCAAAAACATGGGGTGAGACACCATACTTACTTGTCCAGGATGAATAATGACCGAGTCATGGGCATTTTCGTAGAGTGGCGGCCAGATTGGTCCGCCATCTTGGATTTCACAATTATGTAATCACTTCATTATAATTTAAATATGCTAATTGGATTTCTAGATCCCCAAAACATGGGGATAGGCATGAAAATTACTTGTCTAAGACAAATAATGAAGGAGTAATGGGCATTTTAAGGATTTGGTGGCCATCTTGGACGCCATCTTGAAAATTACACCTTGCCAGTGGTCAGACTGTGGTAGACTTTTGGTATGTTACTAAGCACACCTGATACGACAAAAAAACATTGGGAAACCTTTTGCAGCAATTTTTTTGGGGGTAATACTATATTTTCAGCCACGTATTACCACACAAGTCCACATACAAACCCCATTTCCAGAAAAGTTGGGATATTTTCCAAAATGCAATAAAAACAAAAATCTGTGATTTGTTTATTCATCTCATCTCATTATCTCTAGCCGCTTTATCCTGTTCTACAGGGTCGCAGGCAAGCTGGAGCCTATCCCAGCTGACTACGGGCGAAAGGCAGGGTACACCCTGGACAAGTCGCCAGGTCATCACAGGGCTGACACATAGACACAGACAACCATTCACACTCACATTCACACCTACGGTCAATTTAGAGTCACCAGTTTACCTAACCTGCATGTCTTTGGACTGTGGGGGAAACCGGAGCACCTGGAGGAAACCCACGCGGACACGGGGAGAACATGCAAACTCCACACAGAAAGGCCCTCATCGGCCACGGGGCTCGAACCCGGACCTTCTTGCTGTGAGGCGACAACGCTAACCACTACACCACTGTGCCACCTTGTTTATTCATGTGTACCTTTATTTAACAAAAGTTAAATGACAAAAGTACAAATAAAATATTTTCAATAGTTTTACTGACCAAATTAATTGTATTTTTGGAAATACAAACAAAGTTAGAATTTGATGCATGCAACATATTAAAAAAAAAGCTGGGACAGAGGCATTATTAACAGTGTGTTACATTGGTGCTTGAAAGTTTGTGAACCATTTAGAATTTTCTATATTTCTGCATAAATATGACCTAAAACAACATCAGATTTTCACACAAGTCCTAAAAGTAGATAAAGAGAACCAAGTTAAACAAATGAGACAAAATATTATACTTGGTCATTTATTTATTGAAGAAAATTATCCAATATTACATATCTGTGAGTGGCAAAAGTATGTGAACCTTTGCTTTCAGTATCTGGTGTGAGCCCCTTGTGCAGCAATAACTGCGACTAAACATTTTCGATAACTGTTGCTCAGTCTTTGTCACCGGCTTGGAGAAATTTTAGCTCATTCCTCCATACAAAATAGCTTCAACTCTGGGATGTTGGTGGGTTTCCTCACATGAACTGCTTGCTTCAGGTCCTTCCACAACATTTCAATTGATTAAGGTCAGGACTTTGACTTGGCCATTCCAAAACATTAACTTTATTCTTCTTTAACCATTCTTTGGTAGAACGACTTGTGTGCTTAGGGTCGTTGTCTTGCTGCATGACCCACCTTCTCTTGAGAGTCATGAACAGATGTCCTGACATTTCCCTTTAGAATTCGCTGGTATAATTCAGAATTCATTGTTCCATCAATGATGGCAAGCTGTCCTGACCCAGATGCAGCAAAACAGGCCCAAACCATAATACTACCACCACCATGTTTCACAGATGGGATAAGGTTCTTATGCTGGAATGCAGTGTTTTCCTTTCTCCAAACATAACGCTTCTCATTTAAACCAAAAAGTTCTATTTTGGTCTCATCCATCCACAAAACATTTTTCCAATAGCCTTCTGGCTTGTCCACGTGATCTTTAGTAAACTGCAGATGAGCAACAATGTTCTTTTTGGAGAGCAGTGGCTTTCTCCTTGCAACCCTGCCATGCACACCATTGTCGTTCAGTGTTCTCCTGATGGTGGACTCATGAACATTAGCCAATGTGAGAGAGGCCTTCAGTTGCTTAGAAGTTACCCTGGGGACTTTTGTGACCTCGCCGACTATTACACGCCTTGCTCTTGGAGTGATCTTTGTTGGTCGACCACTCCTGGGGAGGGTAATAATGGTCTTGAATTTCCTCCATTTGTACACAATCTGTCTGACTGTGGCTTGGTGGAGTCCAAACTCTTTAGAGATGGTTTTGTAACCTTTTCCAGCCTGATGAGCATCAACAATGCTTTTTCTGAGGTCCTCAGAAATCTCTTTTGTTCGTGCCATGATACACTTCCACAAACGTGTTGTGAAGATCAGACTTTGATAGATCCCTGTTCTTTAAATAAAACAGGGTGCCCACTCACACCTGATTGTCATCCCATTGATTGAAAACACCAGACTCTAATTTCACATTCCAATTAACTGCTAATCCTAGAGGTTCACATACTTTTGCCACTCACAGATATGTAATATTGGATCATTTTCCTCAATAAATAAATTATCAAGTATAATATTTTTGTCTCATTTGTTTAACTGGGTTCTCTTTATCTACTTTTAGGGCTTGCGTGAAAATCTGATGATGTTTAGGTCATATTTATGCAGAAATATAGAAAATTTTAAAGGGTTCACAAACTTTCAAGCACCACTGTACATCACCTTTCCCTTTAATAACACTTTTTAATTGTATGGGAACTGTGGATACTAAATGTTGCAGTTTTGCAATTGGAATTTTTGCCCATTCTTGCTTGATACCAGACTTCATCTGCTCAACAGTCTGTGATTGCTGTTGTTTGATTCTCCTCTTCATGATGCTACATACATTCTCAACAGGAGACAGATCTGGACTGGCAGCAGGTCAATCAAGCACACACACTCTATGTATACGAAGACATTCTGTTGTTGTCTGTACAGAATAATGCCTGGCATTGTCCTACTGAATGGACTTCCCAGGAAGAGACGTTGCCTTGATGGCAACATACCGTATGTCTCTCTAAAATCCCAATATATGCCTCCGCGTCAATGGTATCTTTACACACATGCAACTCACGCATGCTGTGGGCTCTGATACACCCCCCTACCATCACAGATGCTGGTTTTTGCACCTTTGTTTGATAACAAAAACTGGATGGTCGTGTTCACCTTTGGCACTGAGAACCCGACGTCTAGTTTTCCTGAAAACAAGTTGAAATGTGGACTCATCTGATCACAGCACACGTTTGCACTCTCTTTCAATCCATCTGAGATGAGTTGGGGCCAAGAGAAATCGGTGGCATTTCTGCACAGAATTGATGAATGGCTTCCTCCTTGCGTAATAGAGTTTCAGGTTGCATTTCTGGATGCAGTGGCAGACTATATTAAGTGACAACAGTCACAGTACTCCCAAGCCCACATGGCTATATTTGTCACAATAGTATGATGAATTTTCAGGCAGTGCCGCCTGAGGGCTTCAAGGTTGTGCATATTCAACAGTGGTTTCCAACCTTGCCCCCCATACGCACTGATAATTTTCTACTACAGTATGGGAAATAAGGCCAGACCAGCGGATTTTTACCAGTAATTTTTGCATTTGTCCGTCTGTATTTCAAAAGCATCGGACCAGATGGCCCACGAAAATGTGTAAAGATATGGGTCTAATCTACTTCTAATTTTCTTCCAAATGTTACGCTGGGTGAATACATTATGTCGTAACATGGTCTGTGAAACAGAGACCCCCGCAGGCCTCCGTTTTACAGGCACTGTTACGACAATGTATTCACCCAGTGTAACATTTGGAAGAAAATTTCAAAGCCTGGTTATAAATTCAGTGCATTTGAAGTTCTTTATACTAACATATGTAGACACAAAAAATATGTCTACCCAATCAATTTCCTTACTTATTATTCAGAGATCCTTGGGGTCATATTCTGAATTTCTTTCTGAATTTGCATATTTCATCTCAAACCAGCTGAATTTGTGCTGAATACAAATAGTCACATGACTTACAATATTGCTAAGAAATTTAATGTCACTACATGACACAGAAAAACTAGTTCATGCCTTTGTTACATCTAGGTTGGATTATTGTAATGCATTCCTATCTGGATATTCTAATAAGTGCAAAAAGCTCCACTGAGTTCAAAATGCAGCAGCAAGAGGCCTTACTAGAACTAGAAGATATGACCACATCACCTGCATCTTATCCACACTGCACTGGCTCCCAATCAAATTTCGCACTGATTATAAAATACTACTATTGACCTATAAAGCCCTGAACGGTCTCACGCCACAGTACTTGAGTGAACTTCTGGTCCTTTATGACCCACCATGCCGACTTAGATCAAAAGGTGCAGGTCATTTGTTGGTACCTCAAAGAGTGAAGGCCACAACAGGGGGCAGAACCTTTTCTTACAACCCTGATTCCAAAAAAGTTGGGACAAAGTACAAATTGTAAATAAAAATGGAATGCAATGATGTGGAAGTTTCAAAATTCCATATTTTATTCAGAATAGAACATTGATGACATACCCAATGTTTAAACTGAGAAAATGTATCATTTAAAGAGAAAAATTAGGTATATTTAAATTATTTTAAATTTCATGACAACAACACATCTCAAAAAAGTTGGGACAAGGCCATATTTACCACTGTGAGACATCCCCTTTTCTCTTTACAACAGTCTGTAAACGTCTGGGGACTGAGGAGACAAGTTGCTCAAGTTTAGGGATAGGAATGTTAACCCATTCTTGTCTAATGTAGGATTCTAGTTGCTCAACTGTCTTAGGTCTTTTTTGTCGTATCTTCCGTTTTATGATGCGCCAAATGTTTTCTATGGGTGAAAGATCTGGACTGCAGGCTGGCCAGTTCAGTACCCGGACCCTTCTTCTACGCAGCCATGATGCTGTAATTGATGCAGTATGTGGTTTGGCATTGTCATGTTGGAAAATGCAAGGTCTTTCCTGAAAGAGACGTCGTCTGGATGGGAGCATATGTTGCTCTAGAACCTGGATATACCTTTCAGCATTGATGGTGTCTTTCCAGATGTGTAAGCTGCCCATGCCACACGCACTAATGCAACCCCATACCATCAGAGATGCAGGCTTCTGAACTGAGCGCTGATAACAACTTGGGTTGTCCTTCTCCTCTTTAGTCCGAATGACACGGCGTCCCTGATTTCCATAAAGAACTTCACATTTTGATTCGTCTGACCACAGAACAGTTTTCCACTTTTCCACAGTCCATTTTAAATGAGCCTTGGCCCAGAGAAGACGTCTGCGCTTCTGGATCATGTTTAGATACAGCTTCTTCTTTGAACTATAGAGTTTTAGCTGGTAACGGCGGATGGCACGGTGAATTGTGTTCACAGATAATGTTCTCTGGAAATATTCCTGAGCCCATTTTGTGATTTCCAATACAGAAGCATGCCTGTATATGACGCAGTGCCGTCTAAGGGCCCTAAGATCATGGGCACCCAGTATGGTTTTCCGGCCTTGACCCTTACGCACAGAGATTCTTCCAGATTCTCTGAATCTTTTGATGATATTATGCACTGTAGATGATGATATGTTCAAACTCTTTGCAATTTTACACTGTCGAACTCCTTTCTGATATTACTCCACTATTTTTCAGTGCAGAATTAGGGGGATTGGTGATCCTTTTCCCATCTTTACTTCTGAGAGCCGCTGCCACTCCAAGATGCTCTTTTTATACCCAGTCATGTTAATGACCTATTGCCAACTGACCTAATGAGTTGCAATTTGGTCCTCCAGCTGTTCCTTTTTTGTACCTTTAACTTTTCCAGCCTCTTATTGCCCCTGTCCCAACTTTTTTGAGATGTGTTGCTGTCATGAAATTTCAAATGAGCCAATATTTGGCATGAAATTTCAAAATGTCTCACTTTCGACATTTGATATATTCTCTATGTTCTATTGTGAATACAATATCAGTTTTTGAGATTTGTAAATTATTGCATTCCGTTTTTATTTACAATTTGTACTTTGTCCCAACTTTTTTGGAATCGGGGTTGTATAAAGCCCCACAGTTATGGAATAGCCTTCTAAGTAGTGTTTGAAAACAGGACACAGTCTCAGTGTTTAAAGTGTATGTAATGCCTTATTGTAATGCTTTAAAATGAATATATATAGTTTAATTAGTAACGACCAAAATTAATTAATAAAGCAGGGGTAAAAATCTCATCTCATCTCATTATCTCTAGCCGCTTTATCCTTCTACAGGGTCGCAGGCAAGCTGGAGCCTATCCCAGCTGACTACGGGCGAAAGGCGGGGTACACCCTGGACAAGTCGCCAGGTCATCACAGGGCTGACACATAGACACAGACAACCATTCACACCCACATTCACACCTACGGTCAATCTAGAGTCACCAGTCAACCTAACCTGCATGTCTTTGGACTGTGGGGGAAACCGGAGCACCCGGAGGAAACCCACGCGGACACGGGGAGAACATGCAAACTCCACACAGAAAGGCCCTCGCCGGCCCCGGGGCTCGAACCCAGGACCTTCTTGCTGCGAGGCGACAGCGCTAACCACTACACCACCGTGCCGCCAGGGGTAAAAATAATATTAATTATTTGTTATTTTATTATCAAGCACAAAACTATTGATAAATCACAGCTTACAGATTCCGGAAAAAGGCAGCCTTGCCCCAGGGCTAATCTTACATGACGTCACGCATGGAACCCTGGTTATCTGGATCATTTTGGTTCATCTGACTCCGGGCTTGTTTATTCACTGAAATTGTATATTGTTGTTGGAATCTTACAAAAATAACAATGTGAAAGTGCTGCATTGTTTGGATGTTCAAATTCATACACAACAGGACATTCAGTTCACGAATTTCTGAGAAATGACACTAATCTAAAGCGACAGTGGGTGAGGTTTGTGCAAACGAAGCGGCAGATTTTGTGTTGCCTACTAATGACAAACCTGATTCAAGTGTTCATCACCACCAGAATGACCACATGGGAATTACTAGAGCAAAAAGAAACTCACTGATTTAATAAATGACATTTGATCTGACAGTTTGTCGATTCCCCTATTATCTCACTCACACACACACACACACACAAAGTGCACCAGATGCAGAATTATGAGCAACATTTATACGCTCGCGACAGCCGATCTTATCATATCTGATGCACTTTAACAGGAAGGAAAATGCGTGCGCACAATCATTAATTATTAACTGAAACATGTTAAATGCTGGGTGGCACGGTGGTGTAGTGGTTAGCGCTGTCGCCTCACAGCAAGAAGGTCCTGGGTTCGAGCCCCGGGGCCGGCGAGGGCCTTTCTGTGTGGAGTTTGCATGTTCTCCCCGTGTCCGCGTGGGTTTCCTCCAGGTGCTCCGGTTTCCGCCACAGTCCAAAGACATGCAGGTTAGGTTAACCGGTGACTCTAAATTGACCGTAGGTGTGAATGTGAGTGTGAATGGTTGTCTGTGTCTATGTGTCAGCCCTGTGATGACCTGGCGACTTGTCCAGGGTGTACCCCGCCTTTCGCCTGTAGTCAGCTGGGATAGGCTCCAGCTTGCCTGCAACCCTGTAGAAGGATAAAGCGGCTAGAGATAAAGAGAATGAAATGAATGTTAAATGCTCTCAGATTGCAATATTACAAGACTCAATTTGTTTTTAGTTTTGTTCAGGAAAACATGAAAGGTAACCACTGCATTCTGTACATTTCTCTCTCTCTATCTAGCCATCTCTCCATCTCGCACATGCTACAGAGGAAGACTGTTGTGAACTGAGTGAACTGGCAGTTTCTTGTCTTGGGGGCTCAAAAAGATAACCCATTTACTCCGGAATATCCTTGATAATCGTCTGCCCCTTCATCCAACATATAAGAATCCCAATCACTATCAGAATTCTCTCCAAAACGTGATTCCATATCGAGACTGGTCTAACCACTGCTGTGCACATGAACGAAATTGACACCTGAATTGTTACACGTGTGGCATCATGCACCCCTTTGGGATCTTCCAGTTCAGTCTCGGCAGCTTCCATGAAAATGGGCTGATCTTATTGATTTTCCATCAATTTATGGCCTTTTGGAACAGCTATGGTTCGAAAACACATGGTCAATCAACATAATGATTGTTGCTTTGTACAAGGAAAAAAATGTGGTTTAGGGGCATTACACTCACTTTAAGTCTCGGCTGAAAACACATTTGTTTAGTCAGACCTTTTGGTTGCAGCATTTTATTAGATACAGGAATAGATCTGGAGGGTCCTTGGGCATACAGTGTTTTGGACTACAACAACCATCCTGATCTCAGTCTCCAGAATTCTAACTGTTCATGATTACAGCCTCATTACCAGTGTGTATTTCAAGACTCTCAGTTCTCTAAGACATTGCGAAGTAATACTCCGTGTTCCCATGCCTGACTTACCAAGCCTTTATTGTTTGTGCTGATTATTTGGTTATTGACCCAGTTTGTACTTTGATTACTGCTTATTGTTTTTGCCGTTGATATCCTGTTTGTGCCTTTCTTGACCATTGCCTGTTTAACAACTCTGCCTTTGATTACCGATTTGGATTTGTCTGCCAGCTTTGCTGCAATAAACTCTCTACTGCTTTTACATCTGTCTGTTGCCTGCATACCTGACAACACAAACGATTTATTAAATATGACTGCTTGCCTCACTGCTTCTGTATCTCTCTCTTTTTGCAGAATTCCTATGATAGAAAATCACCTTGTAAAAATTAATTATGACTGTTTTTGTACAGAAAGACATGCAAATGTTTGAAGTAGACTTCAGGGAACAATATGAAAAATATATATGTAGGAAATGGGACCAACTATATGTTATAGATGAAATCCAAAAAGATCCAACATACCTTCATAACAAGGAATGAGAGCCTGGGTCCTGCCCTGTAATGTTGGTGGGATCACAGAGCAGTAGCCATGCGGTAGGATGTGCTCTGATTCGTAGTACACATTTTTCCAGCGATGTGCACAGGCCTATGCATAAAACAAAGACAATGGATTATTTACACAAATATTGATGGGTCAATGATAATCACAGAGTTGAACACACATCTTGGCAGCAGAACTGGACAACAGACCAGGTAATCACTCGATCATAATGGCATCAGCTCAAGATGGAGTGCTGCCATTTGCTTTCCATCCATATTGTGACAATTCCTCATGCACCATGGTTGGAAAATTGTTCTTAATCACAAGTGCTCCACCCGTTTGACAGCTGAAAAGTCATTCATATCGCCAAGGCAACCATAGCAAAACAGTGAAGCACTTATTATTTTTGTCGCACACTTTGCTGTTGGATTTTGATTTTGACTGGTCAAAATGGTGATAACAGGAAAAACCCCACCACTGTTAAGCAGAGGCTGGAGGCAGATGCAATTTCAGTTTAGACAGTTCTTTATTAAACAGGCAGACAAATACAAATATTGATCTAAGAATTGTAGTCAAAAACCAGGCGAAGTGTCAAGTGATTAACAAACAAGATACCAGAGACTATGGGCAAGGTATGTGAATCAAGGAAGCAAACAAGGTCAAAACCTGAATACAAAACATTATCAAAAGACAAACAACTGGCAATAAATACATAGCATATACTTCACAGTGATGTGGTGGTTTGTCTCAAATCTGCCTGATCTATCCTGATGTCCTACTTCTGGCTGGAGTTCTCATCACATCGCTCATGTGGAGGATGACCCTGTATGGACAGTCTAAAAATACACTTGAAGATGGCTCTGGACACTGACAGTTTTGCTACAATGGCTTAGGGCTACAGTCGCCATGATAACTTTTGGCCTGCAGTTGTCATGAACAGTTTTGCACTCACACCACCATCAATGAACAGTTAATAACTTCAACAAAATGGACTTCATATTAAAACTATAATGAACTTCCTGGTTACACAATTGCACTTTGTGACTACATAGGTCACACTTATAAGAATCAAGTTATTTATAATCATGCTATCTGTTATCACCCAAATAAGGATGGGCTCCCTTTTGAGTCTGGTTCCTCTCAAAATTTCTTCCTCATATCGTCTGAGGGAGTTTTTCCTTGCCACCATCACATCAGATTTGCTCATTAGGGATAAAATTATTAGCTCATATGTTTAACCCTCTGGGGTCTGAGGGTATTTTTTTTTGGCACTCTAATGATTTTGGAGTTTTTTCAACAAGGAAATTTCAACAAATCTAAGCAGTATTTTCAAAGTCATATGACTTTTTTTTGCATTCAGCACAAGTTCAGCTACAGTACAATAATATCTATGTAGTATGTATGTCATGAGTTGTACTTCAAAAAAATAACAGATAAATGAAGATTTTGTAAAAAGCAGTTTTACATCTGCGTTGGAATGTGTGAAAAAAACATGACCTTACCCATTGTGACAAACCATTTCGGTCACTTGAGGTGATTTTGTTCAGTCTTAGGAATGTATCAAACACAAAAGCTTCAATCTACTCCATTGATTTGGACAAGTAACTGGCCATCAAAAAAATTATGTCCTATTGTTTTGGGATAAATGGTTGGCAGTGGGAGGGGTATTCAATGAGAAGAGTAAAAAATTCCATTCCATTCAATGAGAAGAGGGAATACCCCTCCCACTGCCAACTCTTAATCCCATCAGATCAAGTGATCAAAATGGTTCATCACAATGGGTAAGGTAATGTTTTTTCACACATTCCAACACAGTTCTAAAGCTGCTTTTTACAACAGCTTCATTTATCTGGTATTTGACTTTATTTTGGTAATTGACTCTATTCAGTGTGTCTTGAAATGAACTCTTGTACTATTTTACTCAGTTCAGAGCCACAACCAACTCTGTTACACAATTACTCTGCAATTTTGCTCCCACTCCAACTCCAAATTTTACTCTCTAAACTCAAAGTATAGAGTGGGAGCAAAATTAACTATTTTTGAGGAAAATACTTTTAACTCTGGAAACATTGCTCAGTCTTTTTTTTCCTGTGTATGAACTACACTGCACGCATATCAACCTATATGCTCATAATAAGTAGAAAAAGTAGGTACCCTATGGGTACGTGTGGCTATTGCTTATAAATAAAATTGTTTTCTGATACCATGTCCATACAGTAAATATAGCATATATATATTTACTCTATGAGGCAGTAGCCATAAAAATGAAGCATAATCCAAAAATGAACAATTTAAAAATCACAGAAGTAAAATATACCAAGTGTCTGTATTTTATATTATTCTACTTTTAGCTCTTACAGTTTTTGAAACTGAAACCTCCAAACTGAGGTTGACATACACACGCTGTTTCCATGACCAAAACTCTTATTTCCCAGAAAAGGCCCAGTGCTAGAGCTCAGTGGTCTCTTTTCGACAACTTCCCATAACAACTTGGAAGTGCGTCACATCTACATTACAGATGGGACCACTGGCCGAAGAAGGTGAGGAAAGGGGGCTAACCTGAAGTATATTTTAAAATAGGAACGCACTTTCCCTCTGTAATAAGCATAAACATGTCTGAAAGCGATTTCTTTAGTCTAGTCCATTTATTTCGAATGGTGAACTGAATTGTATATACTCACCGGCTATTTTAATCGGAACATGTGTATGTGTATGCGCATGCGCAGTGCACGATTGTTACACTCATTCTTACAACACGATGACATAGTGGCTACAGCCTCTATATGAGGCAGTAGCCACAAAAATATTTACACTTACTCAAGTTGATCTTCAGCTGGATAAAGTCGAAGTTAAAAAATAAAAATAATAAAAAAGACACCACTCATCATCAGTGTCACAGTTCTCAAGTTTGAACTGTATCATGAATTGAATCATGAATTGTTTCACTGTCCTGAAATTAAATTGCTGTCTTGAATCATGAACTGAATCATGAATTGAATCGCTGTCCTGAATCATGAATTGAATTGCTGTCCTGAATCATGAATTGAATCATGAATTGAATCACTGTCCTGAAATTGAATCTCTGTCCTGAATCATCTGAAGCACATAAAATCCGTGTGCCATCTCGCAACAAGTTCTACCCCCAAATAGCCTAACTTTGGTGTGACTGAGTAAGGTGATAAGTTTTAAGTTTCATCTAATTTAGGTAATTAAAAAATATATACTATTATTTGGCAGTGGGCACATAGGAAAGTGTAAAGTATGAAGTTTCTGTCAATATGTTCATCATGCTTATATGATAAAAACTCAAAGATATTTATCTAAATAGATGACCTACTCATTCTAAACCTGCTGAGCTTCACCGGCATAGCTCTCGACCCCAGAGGGTTAAAATCTTTATTTTTCTGTAAAGCTGCTTTGCAAAAATGTCTATTGTTAAAAGCAAAATACAAATAACTTGACCTGACTTGGTTTGGAAGTCCTTAAATACAGTGTGGCTGTAATAGTGATCATATCTGTGTAATCAGTATTACAGTGAATTTGAACATGATTGTGTGTGTGAGTGCTGTTGGGAACTGTAGTCAGTGGCGGCCATCTCTGTAGGCTGTGGTGTTTTCTGGGAACTGGAGTACAAAATGACAATGGTGCTGATGTGACAACCACATTTATGCTCGTGGTTATGGAAAATGATGAGATACTTTCTTAGAACTGACAAAAACAAAGGACAGCAAAATCTGTGTGGCCATGGCTCATGGCTTTGGATCTGAAGTTTCAAGAGAATCAACATCTTGATTATAATGTCTAATGTCTCACCAGTTCCTCAGAACATTAACCTCAGCAAGTGAGTTTGTGAGGATAGAGAGTCTCTGCACAAGAGATGAGACACCAATAGAGGATGATGGAGAAAATAATAAATTCAAATTAAATACAAGATAAAGAAGAATTAGAAATAGCCAAAGAATGAAGTTCTCTCATTTGATCAGGGTGCATGTCCTTAACTCACCTCCCACGGTCCATCAGTCATTTGATCCTAAAATACTCCCATCTATTTTCCTCATTAATATTGTCTACTTACAGTAAACACAGTTTTCCTCCTCTTGAGTTTCAAATAAACATTCCTCTGTCATGTGAAATAGGGGGCTACAGAGCAGTTTTCCAAACATAGCAGGAATTGAAATATATTAATATGGTGATTGAGAATTTTGGAGACTGGAGACAACAGTGAAATCAGATTCTCATTGAAAGTTCAAACTTTCCAGCACCCCATCCCACCCCCCATTTCAACCCCAATATGAGTTATAGAGGTTGTCCAACCCCAGATCAGAAAAAAGATGGGATGGGATGGAAAATGCTAATAAAAAAGGAGTGATTTCTAAATTTACTTTGACTTGTATTTCATTTCACACAGTGGGAACTAAAGATATTTCATATTTTGTCTGGCCAATTTTTGTGTTTCAGGCCTGTACCATATTCCAAAAAAGTTGTGACGGGGCAATTTAGGGCTAGTAATGAGGTAAAACAATTAAATAAGATTTGATTTGAAACAGGTAATATCAACAGGTGATTGTAATCATGATTTGGCTTCCCTCAGACAGCACTGCATCAAGAACCATCATTTGTCGATAGCTGATATAACCACATGGACTTGGGATTACTTTGGCAAACCTCTGTCAAGCACTACAATACAGAGTTACATCCACAATCGCCAGTTAAAACTTTACTCTGCAAAAAAAGAAGCCTTATGTTATCTGTGTACAGAAGCGCTGTCAACTTTTGTGGGCTCAGAGGCATTTGGGATGAACCATCACACAGTGGAAACATGTATTGTGGTCAGACAAATCAGTATTCCAGGTCTTTTTTGGAAGAAATGGACACCATATGTTCTGGACCAAAGACAAAAAGGATCATCCAGAGACCGTTACCAGCAACAAGTCCAAAAGCCAGGGTCTGTTAATGGTGCATCAGTGCCCTTGGCAAAGATTCTGTGATGGCAGCATTAATGCAGAAATGTACATTGAGATTTTGGCGCAACATATTCTGCCTTCAAAACAACATTTTTTCAGGGACATTTCAGCAAGACAATACAAAACCACATTCTGCACACATTACAAAGGCATGGCTGCAAAAAAAGAGGGTGCCTGTTCTCTCTGTCCCCAATAGAGAATATGTGGAGAATTTTGAAACGAAAAACATGATGATTTTGTAGTCTTGCACACCTTAAGACAGGTTTGCAAAAAGAATGGGACAAAATAACACCTGAAATGCTTCATCACTTGGTGTCTTCAGTCCCTAAACATCTTTTAAATGTTGTGAGAAGGAATGGTAACATTATAAAGAGGTAAATGCCTTACTGTCTCACTTACTTTTAAATGTGTTGCAAAAATCAGAAGTGTTTATTTTGAAAAAATAAAAAAAAAATAAAAATAAAAACACCATGAAGTTAAACATCAAATAATATACTGTTGTATTGTTTTGAGTATAATGCACATCAATGATTATTTAGAAATTATTAAGTTTTCATTTCAACATACCATCCCAAATTATTCTGATCTGAGGTTGTAGACACCCATACAAACAGAAACTAGCACAAACACACAGTTAGGTAGCCACACCCAGTTAGCTGTGTTGTTTTGATCATTGAAAAGTCACAGAAAAATACAAGAAAAAAATAAGCTACGTTATATGGATTATTTATTTAAAATAACAGTCCAGCTATCACAGTATAGCCACCTAGTTATACTCCTGTTATCTAGTGTTACTTGGCTTCACCTCTGGTTAAAACATGTTGCACCTACTCTGCTTTGCTAAAATACATGAAGATTTGCTTTTATTCCAAAACTTTCAATGACAGAATAATTTTTTTTTTTTTTTTGGGGGGGGGGGGGGGGGGGGCACACAAGGTTTCTTTGCGCCTTCAGTTGAATGCGTTTGCAGTAAGTTTAATAGTAAGGTTAATGTCACTGTAGGTTGTACTGTACTGTGTTATTAAATATAGCCATGGCTGTGCTACAGAAGATATACATTTAAGATACTTTGATAAATTATCATTTGTCATTACTTTATATACAGTTTCAGTTCGAAGTTTACATACACGGACATGATTGTCATCATGGACATGAATGTCATGGCAATATTGGGCTTTCAATAATTTCTTTGAACTGTTCTTTCTCTGTGTCAGAAAATTGTCCAGCATGCATCTTTAAAAGAAAAAATAAACCAAGAATTTGGTGAACAAGTTTTAATTTATTTTTAGTTTTCTGAAATCAAAACAGGGTCAAAATTATACATACAGAGTTAAAAATATACACTCACTGGCCACTTCAATAGGAACTTGTTCTTGATTCTAAGATTCCTGTTCTTGGCTGGCAGGAGTGGAACCCAGTGTGGTCTTCTGCTGTTGCATGCTGAGATGCTCTTCTGTTCACTATGGTTGTAAAGAGTTCCTATATCCTTCCTGGCAGCTCGAACCAATCTGGCCATTTTCCTCTGACCTCTCTTATCAACAAGATGTTTCCACCCACAGAACTGTCACTCAATGTGTCGTCCCCCCCGCACCATTCTGTGTAAACTCTAGAGACTGTTGAGTGTGAAAACCCCAGGAGATCAACAGTTTCTTAAATACTCAAATGAGTCTATCTGGCACCAACACCCATGCCACAGTGAAAGTCACAGAGATCATGTTTTTTTCCCCATTCTGATGTTTGAAGTGAACATTAACTGAAGCTCTTGATTTGTATCTGCATTATTTTATGCACTGTGCTGCCGTCAAGGGATTGGCTGATTAGATAACTGCATAAAACAGCAGGTGGATGGGTGTACCTAATAAAGTGACTGGTGAGTGTACATACAGTACACCTAATATTTGGTTAAATGTCCCTTAGTAATTTTCACTTTGACCATGCTTTTGGTAGCCATCAACAAGCTTCTGGCAGAATTCTGGTTGGATCGCTGACCACTCTTCTTCACATAATTGGTAAAGTTCAAATCAATTTGTGTGTTTTCTGGCATGGACCCAACTTTTAAGCACAGTCCACATATTTTTGATAGGGTTGAGGTCAGGACTTGTTTTAAGTTTAATGTGAGCCTGCTTTATCTATTCCACAATCAGCTTTGATGTGTATTTGGGGTCACTGTCCTGTTGGAACGGCCAACTGTGTCCAAGTTTCTGATGGTTTGAGGTTATGATGAAGAATTCTGAGATAGTTCTCCTTTATTATTCCATCCACTTTGTGCAATGCTTCAGATCCACTGGCAGCAAAACAGCTCCAGGCCATGATGCTACCACCACCATGCTTAACAGGTGGTATTGTTCCTCTGCACCTCTCGTCATTTTGGTCAAGCAACTCAATTTTTGTCTCATCAGACCACAGAAGTTTCCTCCAGAAGATGTTTTCTTTGTCCATATGATCAGCTACAAACTTTAGTCAAGCTTGAAGGTGTCAATTTTGCAGCAGGGGCTCTTTCTTGGATGACAGCCCCTTAGCCAACTGTGATGCAAAACATGCTTGACTATACACAGTGTTCCAGCAGTTTCCAGTTCATAGGAGACCTGTGTTTTAGTGGTTCCTGGCCATCTCAACCAATTTCCTCTTTGGATTTTCCTCTCGCAAAGTGGCTTAGCAAAGTAGCTACACCTCCCAATATGTTGTACTTACATACAATTGTTTGAACTGATGATCTTGGAATCTTGAACCAATGATTACTTGTTTAGAAATGGTGCCAAGAGGCATTCCTGAGTTGTGTAAAGCTATGATAATCTTTCTCGGAACTGCACTGAGCTCCTTGGGCTTTCCTATTTTACAATCAATCCAATGAGTGCTGTCAAAGCAACCCTTTTTATGTTGGCACAGAGGAGGTACCAACTGCAGTCAATCATGATCACTAACAGGAAGTTAAGAGGCTGTGACATGTTCAAAGATGTTTTGGAACTTTTGGCAATATTGGGCTTTCAGTGATTTCATTGAAGTGTTCTTTTTCTCTGGCAGAATGATTGTACAACTACAATCATTCTGCCAGAGAAAAAGAACACTTCAGTGAAATCACTGAAAGCCCAATATTGCCATAACATTCATGTCCATGATATCTGTGTTTGTAAACTCCTGAACGCAAGTGTATTTTCCCAATATACCAGGCAGGCTACAGTATTGAACAATAAAACATTCAATTTAGTTTTATTTGTATTGCACTTTTAACAATGGAGATCGTCACAAAATAGCTTTACAGAAATATATAAATTCTGGATATAAATTTTTAATTTATCCCTAATGAGCAATCCAGTGGCCATGGTGGTAATGAAATACTCTTCAATAGACATGAGGAAAAAAAACCTTGAGCAGAAACAGATTCAAAAGGGAACCCATCCTCTTTTGGGCAACACTATGTTTTAAATATCTTTTAATTAAATTTTACAATGAACTTATGGCACCTAGACTTTGTTCCACTTGTTGAATAAGAATGTTTATGCATTCCCATTTTTCTTCTTTGCCAAGCTGGCAGTGTTAGAGACAAATAAGCTCCACATGAACATTTAGTATTACTAAAATAATAAAAAGGCTCCAGTGAATCCCCTCATTATGAAAACAAGAGTCTATCTCGTTCAAGGATGTGAACTATCACAAACTAGACAGAAGTTACATAATACCTAGAATGTACTGGTGGAAGGAAAGCATATAAGAGTTCTTGTTTTGCTGACAGTATCAGAGCCAACATGGAGTTCTGCTGTCATCATGTTTTGGCTCCTGCTGCAATTGGCCCAGACTGAAGATTACCATGGTGATCTCCCAAATAGCCATTACACATGCAGAAACATGCTATTTGTCTGTTTGTTCGTTCTGCACATAGTGCATTGTTTCTAGAGATACTTGTGTTTTTATTATGTTATGTATTGTCTGATTCTTGTTTAATAATTTGCTGCTGCTGTAACACCAAAATTTCCCTTCCCGGGATCAATAAAATTCCATCTTATGTAAGTAAAAGCTTTTTGTTCAATTATATTTATCAGCAAGTATCAGCTACAGTATATCACTTTTACTCTGTTTAATAAAAGACTGTGCAAACAAAAGCATTCACACATAAAATTTGTATATTTTATATGTTTTAGTCTCATCTAAACTTAAAGGGGAAGAAAAGGCAATATATAGAGTAAATATAACAATAAAACACACATTGATGAACCTTATTCAAGACTTACAAAAGTTTTTTGTTCTAAGGTTGGAAAGTTATAGTGTTTTGAAAGTAGCTCGAGCAAACTATTTCCGCAGTTTGAACAGCCCGCCATGATATTAATTTTATCCAATCAGAATGCATGTTCATTTTCTCTGCGTAACACTCATGATGTATGTATGTGCCCAGTTGTGTTGGCTCATTGAGGTTGGGAATAGCGCGTGTGAATCGGAAAGTAGGATGAATTGTAAGTGATCGGCTACACAATGCCACAGTCAGGGACGGGCACAGGATTATAGAGGGGCAGGGGCTCAAAGTCAGAAAAAGGGCAGCAAGTGCATGATTTTTTTTTTCCCAGTCCTTTCCAAAAGTGTTCTCTGTCTCTCTCTCTCTCTCTCTGGCCGCGCGCCCCCTCTCTTTCTCTCTCTCTCTCTCTCAGTCCGCGCTCTCTCTCTCTCTCTCTCTCTCTCAGTCCGCGCGCCCTCTCTCTCTCTCCTAGTGCAGTGGGTAGCGCTGACGTCACGGTCTTTTAAAAATGGCGACTCTTGTGCGGTTTAGCATATAAAGTATTATATTTACAATTACCAAGATATTTCGTTGTTTTCTAGTACATAAATTTGATGGAATACTTAAGAATACGTTACTTTGTCACATCAGCAACTGTATATATTGCCTTTTCTTCCCCTTTAATAGCACTATAATGTACACTGTAGAATACTCTGCAAGACTGCCATCACACTCCCCTGCTACAACAGACACAACCAACACCAACTTCTTTAATTAATTATAATAACTTCATTATTATACTATATGACCATCATCAGTGTTCCCTAAACCTCTGTCACTCCTCACAACAGCAGAAGGTTGTAGCTTGTCCTTCAGTGGCTCAGAGAGTGCTGCAATTATCTCCACTTAGACTTACGATCAAAGTTTGGGGTTGGTACTCTGGAGGCCAGTGAGAGTCTCAGGCTTTCAGCACCCGCTGCAGGGCACTATGTGTGTGAGACATAACAAGCCCTCTGCCCTTGAGTGGGACCACCAGGACCAGAGCCAAACCAAAACAATCTCAGTCAGCTGCCCATCCATTCTCATCAACTCAAGTGATGGGAGAGAAAAAAACAAATCTGTTTATTCTGAGTCTCTAGTTTGCCAGCACAGGATAGTGGCTTTTCTTTAAATAGCAAGAACAATAATTAATGTCAAGTGCAGAGTGAAAAGCCTTTTCTGATTACAAGAAGAAGTTTTTAACCATGTACTCAATGAAAGACACTGGCATGGCATAATTATGTTCAACTTCACACAGTAGCCTCACTGGCTGATGTTACCAATTTTTTTTTGAATTAGAATAAATCTTAGGCCTAATATTTCACAGTGAATTACTGCAAATAAGTGCACAATCTGCATACTTATAGGTAGCTTTCTTGTTTAAGGATTACAATCCGAACAAATCAGTATAAAACCATAACACAAAAGAACCCGCATGGATCACATATCATATTTAATTATTAAATGGTAGGCACTCATAGTCAGAGGACTGGGTTTGTGTGTTGCATCTTATCTTGGCTGTTACATCCAACTTTACACTACTGATTTGTTTCACACTGTGCTGCTGAATCCTGCATCCCATAAATAAGTGCTAGCCAAAGGTTGGGTTTAGGTTTGTTGGGTTCACATATGGCATTTGTAATACAACCCCAGCTCCAGAAAAGTTTGGATATTTTCCAAAATGCAATAAAAACAAAAATATGTTATTTGTTAATTCGTGTGAACCTTTATTTAACTGACAAAAGTACAAAGAAAAGATTTTCAGTAGTTTTACTGACCAACTGAATTTTATTTTGTAAATATAAATGAAGTTAGAATTTGATGCCTGCAACACACTCAAAAAAAGTTGGGACAGAGACAAAATAAGACTGAAAAATTCATAGGATATTCAAGTAACACCATTTTGGAAGATTCCACAATAAGCAGGTTAATTGCTGTCATGATTGGGTATAAAAGGAGCATGCACCAAAGGCTGTCTTTGCAAGCAAAGATGGGTTGTGGCTCAGTCCTTTGGGCTAAAATTCATAAGAAAAGTGGGGTTAGAAGTGGGCTAGAGTCAATTCAAAAAGAACATTTCTGAATGTAATATTTTAGGTCTTTCAAAATCTACAGTGCATAATATTGTGAAAAGATACAGGGAATTCGGTGACATCTCAGTGAATAACAGGCAAGGTTGGAAACCAACTGTTGAATGTGCATGACCTTCGAGCCCTGAGGCGGCACTGCCTGAGAAACTGTCATAGGGTGGCAAGGTGATGTAAGTGGTTAGCATTGTCGTCTCACAGCAATAAGGTTCTGGGTTCAAGCTCAGCGGCCGACGGGGGCCTTTCTGTATGGAGTTTGTATGTTCTCCCCGTGTCTGCGTGGGTTTCCTATGGGTGCTCCAGTTTCCCCCATAGTCCAAAGACATGCAGTTAGGTTAACATGGGACAGCCTTGGGCTGAAGTGCCCAAGAGTGGCGGCGCACACATATGCAGCTGCTTTGCTCTCCTATGATGAACTAAATTTCGTTGTACATTTGTGCAGTGACAATAAAGGCATTCTATTCTATTCTCATGTGACAAACATAGCCACATGGAAGTACTTCAGCATACTGCTGTCACTTAACACAATCTGCCGCTGCATCCAGAAATGCAACATGAAACTGTATTACGCAAGGAAGATCAATTCTATGCAGAAACAACAGCAATTTCTCTGGCCCCAAACTCATCTCAGATGGACCAAAAGACAGTGGAAACGTGTGCTGTGGTCAGATGAGTCCACATTTCAGCTTGTTTTTGGGAAAACCAGATGTTTTCTCAGTGCCAAAGGTGAACACAACCATCCAGTTTATCATCAGAGAAATGTGCAAAAGCCAGCATCTGTGATGGTATGTGGGGCCCATGGCATGGGTGAGATGCATGTGTGCGAAGGTACCATTGATATATTGGGGCATATATTAATAATAATAATAATAATAATAATAATAATAAATAATAAGTTAAATTTATATAGCGCCTTTCAAGAAACCCAAGGACGCTTTACAATTATAGACAAAGAAAAAAATAAATAAATAAAAATAAAAATAATAATAAATAATAATAATAAAAAATTAAAAAAATTAAAAGTAAAAAGTCCACCGAGTAGGGGTCAGGATGTAATTCCCGTGGTGTAGCAGCCACAGTCCCACCAAAAGGCGCACGAAAACGAGTCCCACATCTCCAGCACCGCCGCCGTGACGCCGTCAACACCATCGCTCGAACACCACGGCATGGATCCACAAAGCAAGCAGAGAAGCTCTGCCACGCAGAGTGCTGGTGTGTCCCAAACCGACTGCACAGCCGCTGTGACGCCACCGAGCAACATCGCTCGGAACACCACGCCAAGCATTAAAGCACAGAGCGCTGGACAACCACGATGTAAAATGAGCAACAGTCTCACTGCAGTCCACAGCTGAGAGCACAGGCATCACCCACGGCGAACCAAGGCCTGGAGGGAACCGACGCCCAAAATTGGGTCTGGAGCTACACCACAACCGGCGGACAAAAACACTCAAACAAACATCAAACTACACAAACAGAAAAAAATAAATAAAAAAATGAAAATAGAAAAAGAAAATAAAAATAAAATAAAAAAAGCTCTGGTGAGAAGCGGCAGCCAGAACGCGCACGACGTACTCTCAACCGGAAACGGAAACGGTTTTGGGAATATTTGTTAGGACTGGGACTGTTTTGGCCTCTAGAGGCCGCTGTTTTTTCCTTTTCTGGTCATGTTTGTTTTGGCCTCTAGAGGTCACCACTGTGTTCTGTGTTTTGTTTTTGTCTTATTGCCTGTTTCCTGCCCCGCCCTGTCCTTAATTAGTTTGTGTATTTATACCCCTGAGTTCAGTCCTCTTGTTATGGAGTCTTTGTGCTGTTATGTTTAGCTCCAGTTTCCTCTGTACTGTGTTCCTTGTCTTTTTGGTTTTGCACTTTGCTTTTCTTTTTTGTCCTAGTATTTACTGTGTTTTTGGATCTTCTGAGCGTTGGTATTTTTGCCTTTTCTTTTCTGGTTTTTTGGCTCTTGTTTTGTACTTTTGGATTATACTTTTTGTTTCTTTTGCCCTGGATTGTATAGACCCCTTTCACTGACGTCACCCGAAACCGGAAGTAAACAGACCCTGCGCCATTTTGGAAGACCAACAAACTCGTGATAAGGGGATAATAACGGCAGCGGTATGTGAACCCACGAGAATAAAGTGGAGTGGCAAACGACTTAAACAAACAAATCTGAGCTGTTTTATTTATGATTTATTGGCCCAACAGTACACTTGAAAGAAACCTGTGTGAGACTTGGCAAAAAACTGTGGATATAATGGATGTCTGTGCATGATCTGCGGACACTTTGAGGTAAGCAAACGCAAGAAATTCAGATTTAAAACATGCTAAATTGGCCCCAAGTTGATAACTGCATGAGGAGCAAGCCTCCCAGACTTGTACAATTTAATAATAATAATAATAATAATAATAATAACTTAGGATGGTTTGGGGCTTGCTTGCTGCTGCCAGGTTGGTTGTTGAGTAGCCTGACTTTTTTTTATTTTTTTTTTTCCCTTGCATGTGGTATCATTGTTGACGCGAGGTTGTTTTTTGAACATGCCAATGCGGACACGATTTCCCCTGATGAGTTATGACTTCAGACGCGATGCGTGTGTGGAGTCTGCGTGATATGTGCGTAAGATCGGCTTCTCATGTGTTTGGAGATCCGCACTCCGAGACAAGCGCAAGCACACACACCCCCAAGGGAAAAAAGGGGCCCCCCGAAAATATCGGCATAGTTTGAACACTGAGTGTAGGCACTGGGTGTAAACAACAAATAGTTTACAATGTCTGGGTAGCAAACAGATGGCAGAATTGGTGTCAGGTCCTCCTTATGTTTCCATTCTCCCTTGCCGCGAGTCTTATCATATGGGTCAAACCTATCAATCACAGCCAGTTTCTCCACATACCGTGCCCTTTCTGCAGCTGGTAATGTACTCACATGACCAGAATTATCAGCTATCGTGTCACTTTACTCTCGCTCGTACTTTGTTTTATATTGTGAGTGCATGTACTTGGTCTTCCAATATGGCGCCTAACAAAATCTCGCGGCGTGGTGACGTCATGTGAAAGGGGTCTATATAGTGTATATAGTATAAATAAACTGGTTTTGCTACTTTCTACTTTCGCCTCTGCACTTGAGTCGTTCCCCTGGTGGCCTAGTGGGGGTTTGCTGGATCATTACACCAGCGACCTGGGTTCGACTCCCAGCAAAACCCTAACAATATTAGGATTTTACAGAGACATATTCATCAAGGCAATGTCTCTTCCTGGGAAGTCCATGCTTATTTGAGCAGCACAATGCCAGGCCTCATTCTGCACAGGCTACAACAGCATGGCTTCATAGACAGAGTGCATGGGCTTGACTGGCCTGCTGCCAGTCCAGATCTGTCGCCTGTTGAGAATGTATGTGGTATCATGAAGAGAATCGGACAATGGTGACCACAGACTGCTGAGCAGCTGAAGTCTTGTATCAAGCAAGAATGGACAAAAATTCCAATTGCAAGACTGCAACAATTAATATTCTCAGATCCCGTATGATTAAAAAGTGTTATTAAAGCAAACGTCATGTAATACAATGGTAATAATTCCTCTGTCCCAACCTCTTTTGAGTGTTGCAGGCATCGAATTCTAACTTTTTGTTTATATTTACAAAATACAATTAAGGTCCTCAGTAAAACTATTGAAACCATTTCTTTGGATTTTTATCAGTTAAATAAAGGTTCACATGAATTAGCAAATCACACTTGTTTTTAATTGCATTTTGGAAAATGTCCAAACTTTTCTTGAAATGAGGTTGTATTTTCATGAGTATAAATTCCATTTTACATCAATACCCTTGGAGCCCATGTGTTGAAGCATGAAGGATTCTTTTGTACTTTTTGCACTGGCTTAATAAATATATTGCTTTGTTCACACTTGTGTATAAATGGACTAATGATGTGGTTTATGTGCTCTATATTCCAGAGAAGGAAACTAAATTTTATACCTTCTTAATTTAATTATATTGCTGGTTGAAGAGTGTACTGATATTTAAAGTTATTTCAGCCATAAACCCTTTCACTATTTTATTCCCAACAACATACCAGAACTCTTCCATTGGGTTTGTCTTGTCTCGCCAGACTGACCCCCATCCACTCATCATCCCTGTCCCCTTGGCATGTCTTTCCACAAGACTCCCTTTTCTTGTTACCTGGAAAAGAAAGGGGATCAAACAACATGCTGTTAATAAGTTTATTTACCATAATAACTTTGACACATTACAAAAATTCTAGTTTATTACAATAGGAAGCACTTAAAATTTCTGGAATCGTTGGAATTTGTTGGTTAATTTTGAACACCACAACTCTGAGGGTTCTAGGTCCCCAGTCCAATCCTGAGCTCAGTTCACTGCCTGTATAGGGTTTCCCCATGTTCTCCGTGTATCCACATTAATTTTCTCTTGATTATTAATTTCCCTCCCATGTGCATCACTGCTCAAATACATGCCATGTAGATTGGGTACACTAAATTGCCTCATGTGTTTGGGAGTGTGCGTGTATGGTGCCCTCTGATGGACTGGCAAACTATTTGGGGTGTATTCCTGCCGTACACCTTGTATTCCCATGACAAACTCCGGATATGGATCTGAATATGCCCCAAGTGGTAAGTTTACTTGAAACGACCAGTGTACCGGGGTGCAATGATACGGCAAAATTCAAATTCCATATGATATAGTGGTGTCTGAATACATTTTTGACAGCAAAAATAAGCAATGCATAAATATCTGGTTTAAGTTTCCATTTTCAGTTGATTAAAACATTCAATATTATAGAAGTACAAAAAAGTCAAGTCTCTCCATTCCTGTCTGCTTTTCATTCTCTGTGCATTCATGTACAATCCCATTTCCAAAGAAAGTTGGGACACTGTGTAAAATATAAATAAAAACAGAATGCAGTGATTTGCAAATCAAGAAAACCCTATATTCTATTGAAAATAATACAACCCCGATTCCAAAAAAGTTGGGACAAAGTACAAATTGTAAATAAAAATGGAATGCAATGATGTGGAAGTTTCAAAATTCCACATTCTATTCAGAATAGAACATGGATGACATATCAAATGTTTAAACTGAGAAAATGTATCATTTAAAGAGAAATTAGGTGATTTTAAATTTCATGACAACAACACATCTCAAAGTTGGGACAAGGCCACGTTTACCACTGTGAGACATCCCCTTTTCTCTTTACAACAGTCTGTAAACGTCTGGGGACTGAGGAGACAAGCTGCTCAAGTTTAGGGATAGGAATGTTAAGCCATTCTTGTCTAATGTAGGATTCTAGTTGCTCAACTGTCTTGGGTCCTTTTTGTCGTATCTTCCATTTTATGATGCGCCAAATGTTTTCTATGGGTGAAAGATCTGGACTGCAGGCTGGCCAGTTCAGTACCCGGACCCTTCTACGCAGCTATGATGCTGTAACTGATGCAGTATGTGGCTTGGCATTGTCACGTTGGAAAATGCAAGGTCTTCCCTGAAAGAGATGTTGTCTGGATGGGAGCATATGTTGCTCTAGAACCTGGATATACTTTTCAGCATTGATGGTGTCTTTCCAGATGTGTAAGCTGCCCATGCCACACGTACTAATGCAACCCCATACCATCAGAGGTGCAGGCTTCTGAACTGAGCGCTGATAACAACTTGGGTCGTCCTTCTCCTCTTTAGTCTGAATGACACGGCGTCCCTGATTTCCATAAAGAACTTCAAATTTTGATTTGTCTGACCACAGAACAGTTTTCCACTTTGCCACAGTCCATTTTAAATGAGCCTTGGCCCAGAGAAGACGTCTGCGCTTCTGGATCATGTTTAGATACGGCTTCTTCTTTGAACTATAGAGTTTTAGCTGGCAACAGCGGACGGCACGGTGAATTGTGTTCACAGATGATGTTCTCTGGAAATATTCCTGAGCCCATTTTGTGATTTCCAATACAGAAGCATGCCTGTATGTGATGCAGTCCCGTCTAAGGGCCCGAAGATCACGGGCACCCAGTATGGTTTTCCGGCCTTGACCCTTACGCACAGAGATTCTTCCAGATTCTCTGAATCTTTTGATGATATTATGCACTGTAGATATGTTCAAACTCTTTGCAATTTTACACTGTCAAACTCCTTTCTGATATTGCTCCACTATTTGTCGACACAGAATTAGGGGGATTGGTGATCCTCTTCCCATCTTTACTTCTGAGAGCCGCTGCCACTCCAAGATGCTCTTTTTGTACCCAGTCATGTTAATGAACTATTGCCAATTGACCTAATGAGTTGCAATTTGGTCCTCCAGCTGTTCCTTTTTTGTACCTTTAACTTTTCCAGCCTCTTATTGCCCCTGTCCCAACTTTTTTGAGGTGTTGCTGGCATGAAATTTCAAATGAGCCAATATTTGGCATGAAATTTCAAAATGTCTCACTTTCGACATTTGATATGTTGTCTGTTCTATTGTGAATACAATATCAGTTTTTGAGATTTGTAAATTATTGCATTCCGTTTTTATTTATAATTTGTACTTTGTCCCAACTTTTTTGGAATCGGGGTTGTATGAAGACAACATATTAAATATTGAAACTGAGAAATGTTATTATTGTTTGAAAAACATATGCTCATTTTGAATTTGATGCCAGCAACACGTTTCAAAAAAAGTTGGGACAAGGACATGTTTCCTGCTGTGTTGCATCACCTCTACTTTTAACAACACTCTAAACATTTGGGAACCGAGGAGATGACGGTTACCCTAGTTTTGAAAGCAAAATGCTGTCCCATTCTTGCCTGATATACTGTAGGCTTTTAGCTGCTCAACAGTTCAGGGTCTCCTTTGTTGTATTTTGTGCTTCATAATGCACCAGACGTTTTCAATGGGAGACAGGTCTCGACTACAGTCAGGCCAGTTTAGCACCTGAGCTCTTTTACTATGAAGTCATGCAGTTGTAATATGTGCAGAATGTGGTATGACATTATTTTGCTGAAATAAGCAAGGCCTTCCCTGAAAAAGATGTCATCTGGAAGGCAACATATTGCTCCAAAACCTGTATATATTACTCCACATTAATTTCAAATCATCAGAACACAGGACAGTTTTCCACTTTGTCTCAGTCCATCGTAAATGAGCTCAGGCTCATAGAAAGCAGCTGTGTTTCTGGATATTGTTTATATATAGGTTTTACTTGCGTTTGTGGATGCAGTAATGAACTGTGTTCACTGACAATGGTTTTTGGAAGTGTTCCTGAACCTTGCAGCAATTTTCACTACAGAATTGTGTCCGTTTTTAATGTCGTGCTACCTGAGGTCCCAAAGATCATGGGCATCCAACACTGGTATTCGGCCTTGTCCCTTGAGTACAGAGATTTTGCCAGATTTTCTGAATCTTTTAATGATCTGTACTGTAGATGATGTAATCCAAAAATTCTTTGCAATTTTATATTGAGGAACATTATTCTTAAATTGCTGTACTATTTACCTACAGTCTTTCACAGACTGGTGAACAACTCACCATGTTTACTTCTGACAGTCTCGGCCTCTATGGGATGCTCTTTTTATACCCAATCATGTTACTAACCTGTTCCCAATTAACCTACAGTAAATACTGTAGGGTTTTTTTTTTTTTTTTAATTAACATAACTTTTCCAGTCTTTTGTTGCCCTTGTTCCACCTTTTATTGAAACATGTTGCTGGGAATAAATTCAAAATGAACATATATTTTTCAAAAAACAATAAGATTTCTCAGTTTCAACATATATGATGCCTTTATACTATTTTCAATGAAATATAGGGTTTCCGTGATTTGAAAATCATCACATTCTGCTTTTATTTACATTTTACACAGCACCCCACTTTTTTTGGAAACAGGGTTGTATATAAATTGTTCTATTGATTAATCACAGTGGGCTGTAATTGAGCATATAAGTTGTTATAAGGACTCTTCGTCCAATATTTCACTTGTAATGTTGCCAAAAGGCAGATGGAGCTGACCAGTAACATGTCAGGGGATAAAAATATTTTTAAAAAATACTTTAAGCACACAGAAGTTATTATTAAATCTGCCTTGTAATAAGAATTTTGTACTGTTTCAAGATGGCATTAAATTAATCAGCTCGTAAGTAAAGAATATATTAAATAGCATCTTAGAAAGTTTTTCCAAATAGACAAGACAGGTTTAGAGGAATGTAACTGTATTCTATCACAGAAAAAGCAAGATATTTAAAAAAAAAAAAAAAGCAAAACATATGGCATCATTTTATTGTTAATATAAAAGGCAAGTAATACAATATAAACCAACTGAAGAAGGTTAATCATCAGCTGTTTAAACATCATTATAAATGTTAGGGTTTGAGCATCCTAAATGATTTAAGTTTATATAAAAATGATT
Source organism: Neoarius graeffei (assembly GCF_027579695.1). Classification (NCBI taxonomy): domain Eukaryota; kingdom Metazoa; phylum Chordata; class Actinopteri; order Siluriformes; family Ariidae; genus Neoarius; species Neoarius graeffei. Next base: position 18,273,550 of record NC_083575.1, on the reverse strand, counting down.
CAAGTGTTGTCCAGGCAAGATGTCAGATGTTCTAAATAAGGTCAAATTTTATCATTCCAAAATTCATAACTCCATATCTAACCCTCATCAACTGTGTTCTCTTCTCTCCTCAGCTCTCCACCAGCTGCACCTCAGTCCTCTATCACTGCAGAGAACTTCGCGGTTATCTTTGAAGAAAAGATTATGGCCATTCATATTCCCCCACCCTTGCTTTCTGCTTCCCCCCCCCCCCCCCCCTTTCCACATCTGATATCTCCCAGTTCCTGCTGTCTCACCATGTTACCACCTGTGCCCTTGACCCTATCCCTTCATCTCTCCTCCAGACCACCACTCCTGACATCCTGCCATTTATCACTTCTCTTGTCAACTCTTTCTTGTCCTCTGGATACTTTCTCTCCAGCTTTGAATGGATCCACATCATCCCGCTGCTGAAAAAACCTACCCTAGACCCCTCTGTCATCCAGAACTACTGCCCAGTTTCTCTTCTCCCCTTCAAAAAAGCTTGAATGTACTGTTGCTAACCAATTTTCCTCTTTTCTCACTCAAAACAACCTCCTGGATCCTCATAAGTCTGGCTTCCAAGCTGGATACTCAACCAAGACTGCAATTCCATCCATCAGTGAGGCAGTTCAGACAGCAAATGCTGCCTCCCTCTCCTCTGTCCTAATTCTCTTAGACCTTTCTATTGCATTTGATATACATTTCTGGTGCAGTTGATCACCCCATCCTCCTGTTTTCCCTATCAGCACTGGGGATCTGTGGGACAGCCCTGGATTGGTTCAAGTCCTATCTCTCCGGTCACTCCTTCCAGGTTACCTGGGCTGGTACAGTATCAACACCACACCCACTTATCACTGGTGTCCCCCAAGATTCAGTCCTTGGTCTGCTTCTCTTCTCCCTCTCCAAGTCTCTCAGCCCGATTATCTCTGCTCATTGTCTATCCTACCACTGCGATGCTGATGACACTCAATTGTTTCTTTCTTTTCCTCTTTCTGACACACAGGTCTCTGCTCGCATCTCTGCTTACCTGTGTGACATCCAGAGCTAGATGGACAACCATCACTTGAAGCTCAACCCAGGCAAGACAGAGGTGATCTTCATTCCCATTCCATCTTCTCCACTCCTAGACTTCATTATCTCCCTGGGGGATATCTCTAGGTCACCTTTACCCAGTGCGAAGAACCTAGTGGCGGTGTTCGATGACAGACTCACCTCTTCAGTGAACATTGCTGCAGTGACCTGGAGATGTGGAATTCTCCATTACAACATTCAAAGGCTCTGTCCCTTCCTCACTACTGACTTTACTCAGCTCCTGGTCCAAGTGCTGATCTTCTCCTGCTTGGACTACTGCAACTCTCTCTCCTCGCTGCCCTCCCAGCATCTGACACCAGACCCCTGCAGCTCATCCAGAATGCTTCAGCTGACCTGGGCTACAACCTCCCTTAATCCTCCCATGCTACCCATCTGCTCGCTGCCCTTCACTGGCTGCCTGTCGTAGCTCGCTTACATCAAATTTAAGGCGTTGGTGCTAGCTTAACAGGCAGTCAAGAGGTCAGGTCCAGCATACCTCCAGAGACTGATCCAACCCTATGCGCCAGCCAGATCACTATGCTCTGCTGCTACTGGTCACCTAGCCCCTCCTCCTCTCTGCTCCTCCCCAGCCTGCTCAAGACTGCTGTCTGTCCTGGCTCCCTGTTGGTGGAATGACCTTCCCAATGAGGTCAGAACTGCTGACTCCCTGACCACCTTCAAACGCAGACGGAAGACCCACTTCTTCAAGCTGTACCTCTCCTCTGTTTCCCTGCCTACTGTGTAATCACGTAGCTGTCTTGACCAACCCAGGCTGTGTACTGTCTAGCCTGGTCATGATGACTTGGTGTTAGCTGTTGGGATTTATTTTTCTCGATTTAGTTGTACTTTGTCAGCTCATTTGCATGGCAGTCTTGTTTTCCTTGCCTGTTTTGCTGATTTTTGTTACTTCAACAGAATATTGTTATTCTGTCGCTTGTTCATATGGCATGAGAAATTTCTTGTCTAGAAGTTCAGCACTTCTTGTACTTGACTTCTGCACTTGTACATTGCTCTGGATAAGAGTGTCTGCTAAATGCCTGTAATGTAAATATATGTCTTTATAGGCAAAACTCCATTATAAACACAGAATATCCACTTGAAACAAACTGTTGACACCATATTTGGCTCTCATGTGGAAATAAAATCTGCTTTCAGACATCAGAGGCCTCAGTTTGATTCAATGACCAGGACACAGCCTCCTCTTGGTGTCAAAAAATGCAGTGTTATTTGCAAGACATCTCATGTGCCAATATTTCTGGTGAGACTCATGGCCACTGGAATACCTCCTTTTTCTCTATAGCACCTTTTACACAAATATTCCACAATATTGTCATTAAAAAGACCCCTCAATATGCTGGATTTGGTTGTTTACATTGAACCAAACAAAGCAGGCATAAATTCATGTCAGTGTGTGTTTTTAGATAGCATGCTGGCTTTCTGGAACCAGAAGCGTGATATAACACAACAGAGCATCAGTATCTAGGGTGACATATGACATACTATGCATCAGAAACATAATACCCCAAGCATACCAGTGTTGCTTTTAAAACAATAATGGTGGTTGAACTGAGTGTTGAGGTGCTTATGACCTAAATGCAGATTGTAATCTTACACTGAAGGGCAAAGGTGAAGGCTCGAGGGACTGTTGCTATTTACTTTGGCACAGATTAAAACTCTTTTCACAAAAATAATTGGCTGCATCAACACAGAAATCATCAGTCTAACATGGGTGAATGATTGAAAGTGACTGAAAGAACTGAGCCCAACATTTCTTTTGCACCATAAATTTAATGATGACCCACACAATAAAAGACAAATTAGCAAGAAAGTTAGTAATAAATGCACAAATTAGTTAAGTTAAACTGTGGAACAGGGGGCGTTGTGGCTCAGGTGGATAAGGCGCCATGCCATAAATCCGGGGACCCGGGTTCGATTCCGGCCCGAGGTCATTTCCCAATCCCTCCCTGTCTCTCTCTCCTGCTCATTTCCTGTCTCTACACTGTCCTATCCAATAAAGGTGCAAAAAGCCCAAAAAAATCTAAAAAAAACAAACTGTGGAACATGACATCAGAACTATTAAACATAATATCTGATAACTAACCATGTCCAAAAAATACATTTTACTGAGTGTTGAGGTGCTTATGACCTAAATGCAGATGCTAATCTAAAGCAAATTCCATGTGGTTGAGGCAGCAAAACAAACCCCTTTAGAATTCCTACAGTTGGATACTGGGCACAAATCAGAAGGAGTAAGGAATGATCAAATGTCCCACTTTGCTTTCAAATGCAATCTCAATAACAATATGTATTTGATTTCTCATTGGTTATGAGGCTCTGCTCTTTGGGGTTTGCGAGTAGTCAGTATACTGCCCAAGACTGGAATGGGACAAACTGCGCATGCAGTGTAAGGCATAACAAAGTAAAAAAAAAGGAATCAAATTCAAGCAATCAAAAGACACAGGCAAGTCAGATTCTAGTTTAAAAGCATGCTAAAACTGAAGAATGACTTAACCTGATTTCAGGTCTTATTTGACTGATTGCTATCAGTTTGTTGATGTAAACGGTGACTTTACGCATACTAAAGTAAAGTTTGGTGTTCTGCAAGGCTCACTCCTTTTTTCCTTTATATATGCAACATGGTACAGTATAAGCGTCTACTGCTATGCTGATGACAGACAGTTGAACATTTCAGCAAAGCCATATGAGAGACACCAGCTTAATAAAATTGAGGAATGTGTGAAGGACATTTGACACCGAATGCTTATTAACTTCTTTCAACTTATATCTGACAAGACAGAAGTATTAGGATCACATGCAGCGAGGAGTAAGCTTTCTGATAATAGTAATCCTGGAAGTCCTTTCTGTTCCATTTTGTGCAGCAGGAAAAGATCTTGGTGTGATCACTGACTCCAATCTTTCATTTGAAGCTCATGTAGATAATATTACTAGGATAGCCTTCTTTCCTCTCAGAAATACTGCTAAGATAATATAATGTCACTGCATGATGGAGAAAAACTAGTTAATGCTTTCGTTACCTCTAGGTTGGATTAGTCTCATACCTTACTGTCTAGATGTTCTAGTAGGTGCATAAATAAGCTCCAGTTTGTCCAGAATGTAGCAGCAGGACTCCTGATTAGAACAAGAATATACAACCACATCACCCATATCTTGTCCACACTGCACTGGATCCCAATCAAATTTCATATTGAATACAAAATACTACTATTGACCTATCAAGCACTGATTGGTCTCACACTACAGTACCTGAGCAAACTTGTGGTCATTTATGACCTGTCATGCCTGCTTAGATAAAAGGTGCAGGCTATTTGTTGGTACCTCAAATAAGTGAAGGTTACAGCAGGGGCAGGGCCTTCTCTTACAAAGCTGTACAGTGATGAAACAGCCGTACAATAAGTGTTTGGTTAAGCCTTTTGTTAACAACTTTTTATTGGATCAAATCTGGAGGATTCTTAGGCATCGAGTATTTTGGTAAAAATGTTTACCAAAATACTCGATGCCTATGAACCCTCCAGATCTGCTCCAATAAAAAGCTATTAACAAAAGGCGTAACTAAACAAACATTTTTTCAGCCTAGACTTAAACATTGTGTCTGGATGCTGACATCCCCCCACTCTCACGTGGTCACTCAGGTTTTTTGACAGTGGAGTGGCTGACCGCTTTATGTTCCATGGCACACTCATGTCTGTGTTACCTTCTGGCCCTCCCTTTTAGTTATGCTGTCATAGCTAGTCTTGCCGGACTCCCTGCTTGCACTTAGGACATAATGGACACTGTTATTAACCATTATGTGACAATAAGCATACCTAACAATGTGTTTCTCTCTCCATCTGTGTCCCCCCTCTTTCTGTTGAGTTACACATGCTACTCCTGAGATACCAGTAACTCCTTCTGCTCTCCAGACAAAATATATATAGACATAAGGCATAAATGTGAGTCAAAATAACTTGCACTAATTACTTGTCTATTTGCCTTTTATGAAGTTTTGTGGGTGTGTCACCAAATGCAAATCAGCAATACTACACAGCTGGTAATTCATGGATGATTGTCATTCAACACATGCACACGGGTACAAAGAAAAATCAGTGTTTCCAAAACTTTTGTAACTCTGGTGAATCTTTTTTTGGATTTGTTTTAACTTACACACAACTTTGCTATAAGACTGATAACAGAGACGAGGCCCATTGTCCCTTAAATGACCACAGTTTTGAGTGCATAGAATGATGTACAAGGAGAGGGGGAAAAAACTGTTTTATGGCATCCAAAAGATTGGTGATTAGAGTAGAATTGATGAATCAGCTTCAAAACCCTAAAAATGGCATTGAAAATGGAAACAAAATAAAAACATGAAACAAAAAAATCAATCAATAAATGAACATAGTTACAACAGAACAAAGGATGGTCCAGAAGAGTTGCATTTTATAATCCTTTGTTTTGACTAAAATTCAAGGTAACATGTAAGTGTATATAGACAGCTATAGAAGTATGCTCTGTTTTTTATGCTCTTTGAAGCCATAAGCTACAGCTACAAGTAGTTATGTGAACTCTATTTATACATTAGAGGGTTTTTTTATTCATTTTAGGTCAGAATTAACTGAAATCAGATTTATTGAAAGCTTTATAAACATAAGGTGAGCCAAGTTTACATCCTGAACCAATAGGCAAATCCTCATTTTGTATAAATAAAACACTGAATAAAATTAAATATTGAATGAATCAGACTACCAAATGAATAAAAACAAGTCTGGCATGTTTTAGTGTCGATATGAAATCATATCACTCCAAAATGAAATCATATTTGAGTATGAGGTTCCTTTGCACACAAATGTGAATCACATTACCTGCTATTTTTTTATTGTTATTATCTATACAACTCTACTATGCTTATGTCATGGTCGTGCCAAATATAACACAGAATGATTCTGATCGGCCCCTGTACATCACCTGATCACCACACTCACCAGGTCACATGACTGTTTGCATGCAATTCATGTTTATGTTTACTGAATGTTGTAGAATGTTGGTTAGTCCACATCATTTTCATGTTTTTTTATCATGCATCTCTAGTTCTTGTTTTATGTGTTGTTTCATAATCATAGGCTTTGTTTTCATGTGTTTCACTCTAATAAATAGAAATCTGCACTTGCATCCTTCTCCACTATTAATTCCTAACAACTTGCTATACCTATTGTTAAAATTGCTATTAATTTTGATGATTAAACCACTAATTATTTTTCAGGTTGTTAAAAATGTAGACACACTCCTACCAGACAGTGCATGGCACAATCTAGCACTTAATTATAACGACTCACTTATCAAGCACTTGGCACTTATCAATAACAACTGTGAAATCAATAAGTATCAACTATCTATGTTTTCTGTTTTGTTTTTCCTTTTACACACCGATACATTATAAACTCCAGAATAAACGCCAGTCCTGGCTCTACAGGTTTATTTATAATAACAGACACAAAACAATTACTATAGATGCACAACAATTACGATAACATTGAGATTAAGAGTCACACTAGGGCGCCATCTGTGGCTGTACTTGAAGTCAAAGGACCACAAATGCCAGAAAAAATAGTGATGTCAAAAGAAACTTCCATAGCTTCACCACCATTTTTCACGATCATGTGCAAAAAATCGCAGCTTTCCTTTCTTCCCAACTCAAGCAACATAGCATGTTCAGTTACACAGCATCAAGTGCAATGTTATTTAATGGAAATCAAAATATTGGGGGCAGCCATGGCCTAAAGGTTAGAGAAGGCTTGGGGCCAAAGGGTCGCTGGTTTGATTCCCCTGAAGCAGTAGGAAAAATGTGGAGGGAGTGAATGAATAGCACTTTCCTCTCCCTCTGTATCCATGGCTTGAGCAAGGCACCTAACCCCCAACTGCTCCCCGGGTGCTGTAGCATAGCTGCCCACTGCTTTGGGTAAGTGTGTGCTTATTGCTCACTTGCACGCGCGTGTGTGTTCACTGCTTCAGATGGGTTAAATGCAGAGGAGGAATTTCACTGTGCAAGTGGACATGACAAAATAAGAAGGTGATATCACACAAAAGACTGTGGATTGGCTACATATACACACAGGGTTTACGGTTATTTAGCACAAAAGTCTTTTAGCACAAATCCAAAGTTTTTTAGCACAAGTTCTAAAGTCTCTTAGCACAAGATCCAAGAACACTTAATCTTTATTATGAATACTTACTGATCATGTTTAAAGATGTTTGATGGATTTTTTTAATGAAAGTTGCCGAGATTCCGATGGAAAATGAGCGATTGTATTTCCCCACTCCGCCATCTTGAAACCTCCATGTTTGATGTAGCCTGTATATTAGTCACCAATCCTCCCTCCAAATTATTTAACACAGCACGTACCCTGACACAGTACACCACTACAGTCAACTTCCAGGTTTGTTTTGTCTTTATTAAAGTGCTAAGCTTAAATTATATCATATTTATTATTTACAATTTGCTAATTTGATAAAGAATGAAAAGTCAAGCAAAATTTACAAGCTAAGAGTTTAAAGAAAGCTTTTTGTTTGTTCTTTATTTAAAATTTTTTTACAAAAAAGGTCAAAATAAAGTAAACTATATACAGCTATTTCAGTTATTTTATTAAGCTATTATATTTTAGATAATTGCTGTGACTGCTCAATTAAAAGAAAACAACAGGATTAGAGAAGTGAAAGTTTTGTCATCTATCCCATTGTTATTTCAAGAACAGGTTTAAAGAACAACACAAAAACACAATAGACTTTATTATTATTCAAATAAAGTGCAAGCTGTTCTTGATCTGATCAACTTGTGCGAATTGTGTGTAATCTGCGCACTGCGTTTTTTTCACACAATCTGCAAATGAATGTTTGTGGTTTATTGATTTGATAATTTAGTGTTAAATAACTTTTTTTAGCGGTTGATAGCATTGAACAAAAAAAGAAATATTGAAATCAAATATAAACATGCTGCAACAAAGTTAATTTCCCTGTAAACTAGCCACAGCTTCGAAACTTGTCTTGATGATCAAACAACCCTTACAATCTTAGCATAATCTCTTTCTTCATCTTCTTCTTGCTTCACGATTGTCATATTAGCGGAGCTCCAGCTGAGCACCATACCTAAGAAAAAATGGTAAACCCATCGAGTCAATTTTTTTGTGGTTTGTCTGTGTACCACCAGTCATACATACCGCCTAGTAGTCAGTGTTAGTAATTACCAGTCATACACACCGCCTAGTGGCCAGTGTTAGTAATTACCAGTCATACACACCGCCTAGTGGCCAGTGTTAGTAATTACCAGTCATAAACACCGCCTAGTGGCCAGTGCTAGCCAGTAAAGAAATAAAACAAAAGAGACTGGCTATGATATAAGAAAATTCTACAACCCAGAAACAGATGGGAGCTCTGCTTTTAGGCAGTGCCCAAATCTCATCATCTCTAGCCGCTTTATCCTGTTCTACAGGGTCGCAGGCAAGCTGGAGCCTATCCCAGCTGACCACGGGCGAAAGGCGGGGTACACCCTGGACAAGTCGCCAGGTCATCACAGGGCTGACACATAGACACAGACAACCATTCACACTCACATTCACACCTACAGTCAATTTAGAGTCACCAGTTAACCTAACCTGCATTTCTTTGGACTGTGGGGGAAACCGGAGCACCCGGAGGAAACCCACGCGGACACGGGGAGAACATGCAAACTCCGCACAGAAAGGCCCTCGCCAGCCACGGGGCTCGAACCCGGACCTTCTTGCTGTGAGGCGACAGCACTAACCACTACACCACCGTGCCGCCCGTGCCTAAATCTATATATTATAAACAATTGATATATTAATTTTGGTTGTTTTGTCATTCCTGAATGTTTATATTGCACTTTTATTTAATTGCCATTCGTTCTAGGATACTTTAGTGGAAGTTTTTTCGTTTGTTTACATATCGCAACTGTTGGTTGCTTCTTAGTCAGCAAAACACGTTGTCAAGCAAGGCAAGAGACATAATCCCCCAGTTAATTAATTGGGCAAACACATAATTATTGACAGTTAGTTGAATTTGTGATATGATCAGAAGTGACTGACGTTATCTATGAAGGTGCCCACAATTCAAGGTTTGTTATGGCTTAACTACAAATATCCAAAGACACCAAAGAATCGGATTTTCAGTCCACGTTTCAGGTATCAACGACTGATCCTTAACATGCACAGCAGCAGAAATTCTGGCTTCCAGTCCCTAAGCAATCATAATAAACCCCTTCCTATATCAAGATGAGTATTTTTTCGATTATTGTGACCATAATCCAGAGTTGTGCTAAGAGACTTTAGAACTTGTGCTAAAAGATTTTGGATTTGTGCTAAATAACTGGATACCTATATTAACTGAGTAGAAACAGTTATTTAAAGGTAGACTGCCTTTTATATTTTCCAAGTGTAGGTCATAAAAAGAATTTTCCCTGACACCCAATTATTTTTGTTGAGTAGAATGAAAGCTACTGAATTCAAATCACAGACTTCCAATTTTATTAGTCCCCCCCACAGAACAATTAATGAATTTAGGGCCAAGTAGCTCTAAATTCTTCACTATTTTTTCCTGCTTCAACATGACCCAATTCAAGATAATACATCATGCATCATGTGGTGAGCTTTCCCCATTTGCACAAGGCATTGTGGGATACAAATTTGAAATAGGAGAAAAAAAATGGAGGACGAGTGTGCAAATGAAACGTGGAAGACCGGCTACAGTAACGGAAAGTGAGAAGACATTATGTTGCAGAGGAAAGGTAATTCAGGACCAAACTAATAAATATCGGTGGTCAGCAAGCACCTCGGGGTGATCAGCTGTTCGTTTAGCAACAAAATGATGTAACTGTCAGTGTACTATCAAAGGTAAACCTGCACATGTGCACACGGACTTCATCCGCCTGCCTGACTGCGTGAAGCAGGCGATTTCATGCACATTATTTGCTAGGGAGTCCCCTCAAATTAAATAATTTCCCAGCCACAGAATGGCCTGATATTTTGTGAGATATTACAGAAATAAACGTATATCACAATGACCAAATTTCAGAGGGGACTAAATTTCACCAATTTTATGAAATCGAAAGGCCGTCTTGCTTTAATAAATCAACCACAACATTAGCTCTTATTTGCTTACTTCTTATCCCACACATGGTGCCCATATAGAAACCCAAATGACTTTATTGAATTCAGGGTGTTGATATCACACAATATCAGCTGAGCATAAGTGTTTTTGTGAACTCTACCACCTCCTAAAGTACTTTCATGTATGCAGTTACCGTATATAGTCTGTTTGAATGCAGTAACCTCTGTAGGTGTGAACATAGTAATCACACTCTGAGCTGACCAAAACTGGCTTTGTTTAAGCAAACCCAATTAAAATATGAATGCATTAAGAAATTAATGCATAAAGTCTTCAAGCCTCTCCCTTCCTTCCTACTCCTCAGCAAAAGTTCTTTACAATTCTAAATTAGTCTCATGTCGAACTTAAACTGACCCAACAAGTAACATCATTACATAAAGATTCAGACAAAAAAAAATCCCTGATTATGGTTCTGTGTTTGCTTTTGAAGCCCGAAATGTATACTATGTATTATATTATATTTCCCCCAAATTGCCCCAAGATCATGGCCAATTCCCACCCAATAGACAGGCTATCAGGAGGATGAAGGTCATCACATGCTTCCTCTGAGGCATATGATATCAGGCAATGAGATATTTTTGAATTGGGGTGGTGTAACACACTTTGAGGAAAGCGTCATCTGCTCACTTCTGCATGCACAAGCTCACAGATGCCCAGGATTGGCTAGCATCACTATAATTGACAAGGGGGAGATATTATGCCACCCCTCCCTCCCTGAGAACACAGGCCAATTTTGCTCTCTTGAGCTCCTGGCCACAGCTGGCTGTGGTATCATCAGGAACCAAAGCAGCAATCTCCAAATGATAGGGCGAACACTTTTCTGTTGTACCACTCAGGTGCGCAGAAATGTCTTTTACTTTAAACTGTTTCATGCTAGAGTTTTTTTTTTTTTAATCCAGATTTCTACCTGTGAATTGAAACCCGGAATGCTTCTTGAAATCATCTGGCACTGAGCACATGCAAATGTTTCTCAGTATATCTATCAGTGTGTTTTCAATGAAATCTAGGTTACTGGTGGAAGCTCACCACTTTTTTCCAAAGATGCAATGTAGACTGACTGTTTTTCACACATGTAGCATAGGAAATGGCTTCAGTAATAGACTAGTGATTAGGTGAGAATCCAGTACTTCAGGTTTTGGTTAAAGAGCAGATATATTAGGGTCTCATGTCCTAGTTCAGCATAAAGGAAGTAACACATAGCACCTGAAATAAAACTGCTTAGTATCTCTAAAACTAAACATGTTAATTTTCCTTGAGCAATTGTGTAAGCGAGAGTGGATTATCAGGAAAAAAAAAATGGAGGAAAAACTGTGCTCACCATCATGTAACACAGCATCTCTATTATATAACACTTATAGATTTCTATGTATAACACAGGATCTTTATTGTTCTTCCTGTGTCCTTGTGTGTTTCTTCTAACCTCCCAAAACCATGCAGGTAGGTGAACTGCTAAGATAAAATGTCCCAGATGTGAATTAGTATGTGACTGTATGTGCATGGTGCCTGGCAATGGACTGGCATCCCATCCTGGGGTGGATTCTCAGGAGAGGCTCCAGATTCACCATGACCCTGACCATAATAAAGTGTTTACTGAAAGTCAGCGAGTGAGAATGGGTAATATTTAAACACATTCCAAAAACTGTATGAAATTTACAATTGCTCTTCCAATAAAATTTCATGATAATTGACACTATTTCCCCATATTATTGGTGGTGTTTCTCAGAGGCACCCCATGACCTGCAGGGTCTGAACCAACATGATTCGTTTGTGTTCAAGGCTGAAGGGAAAGCTTAGGCCCCAGGCTTGCTGGCAGGCACTATTTATTCCTGTGTGTTCCAGGGGTGACACACAGAGTAAGCAGGAGAGCGTACATTAAAACCACAGAAACCACTCACTCCCATCAACCACAAGAAAGGAGCTTCAAGTGCTCCAAGAGATGTCTACAACTGAAAGAGTTGGCTCAACATCTTGGAAAATATTAGCAAAACATTCATCATTTCTATGAAAATATTCCAGGACTGCAGCTTGATATAGTTCTTCTATGTCTCCATCTGTTTAAACATCCATTTATCTGAGAAGACAATATTAGAGAACAGCATATATTATGTAACTGAACACACATTATTAGATATCAAAATGTAATGATTAAAATAAAAAGGTCAGTCAAAAGATTAGCTGACTTTTTAAAGGAAGAGCAGGAATAGCAAAGCACCAGCAGTACTACTAGTGCGTCTGAAAAAAAAAAATAGAATATTGTGAAAACATTCAATATTTTCCATCAGTTATTTAACAAAATGAAAATTTAATATATTCTAGTCATTTCACTCAATTAAAATGTTTCAAGTATTTTTCTATGTTCATTTTGATCATGATGGTCTACAGCGCAAATAAAATAAATAAAAAAAACCTCAAAATATTAGAACATTTCATTTTGAGTTTGAGTAAAACAGTATAAATACAGTGCATCTCTTGGTGTAGTTCAGTACACACAGCCACAGTCAGGCTGGCTGGAAAAGGTGCACAAGCAACAGGGACAACTGCAGCCATGAGAGGGTTGTCAAGCAAAGTCGATTCAAGAACTTGTGAGAGCTTCACAAGGCTGGTGACTAAGGCTGGTGTCAGTGCATCAAGAGCCATCAAGTACAGACATCTTCAGAAAAGGGGCTACAACTGCTGCATTCCTAATATCAAGCCACTCCTGAACCACAGACATCATCAGAAGCATTTTACCTGAGCTAAGGAGAGAAAGAACTGGACTGTTGCTCAGTGGTCCAAAGTCCTCTTTTCAGATGAAAGTAAATTTTGCATTTCATTTGGAAATCAAGGTCCTAGAGTCTGGAGGACTCTAAATTGCCCATAGGTGTGAATGTATGTATGAATGGTTGATAGGAGAAAACCTTTATAATAATCCAGTCAAATGCAACAAGAAACCACGACTGTAATTATTCCCTAGAAACTTTGATGGCTGGAGCTGTCAAAGGGGCCATGTCACTGTAGTGATATGACAAATTGAGAATGAGAGAGAGAGCAAGAGAGCATCTGGAGGAAGAGTGGAGAGGCACAGAATCCAAAATGTTTGAAGTCCAGTGTGAAATTTCTGCAGTCTGTGATGTGTCTGATGATTTGGGGCAGTGGTTTTCAAAGTGGGGGCTGCCAGGGGGGCCTCAGAAAGTTGGAGGGACGATAACAAAAAAATTGCGAAAAAAATATATACTTTTTAAAAATAATTATTAAATATATTGTAATTTGTTTTTTAATCATTATTATAAAATATAATTATTGATAATAATGTTTCAAATATGTTTTATTTGAGCAATATATATATACAGTATATACATAAAGTATGTCGCGTATCTTTCACACGCACGTTTCATCATTTGTTGCTCTTTTTCCTTTTTTCCCCATGAACACCCGTACACACACAAAATACTCACAGGACCAAAACACAATAGAACGAAAGAAAACAAAAAACATGAATTTAAAAAAAAAAAAACCTCTCCATTAATTTAGTCTCAAAGTTCTATTCCCGACTCTCTCCAGCCCCACCCCATTCCTCCGTCAAGCTTGTTGACATTAAGTGTACCATGATTTTAATTTGCCAGATACTTAATTAGAGGTGACCACACCTTATCAAAGTAGGGGAGTTTGTCCATTAGAGTGTATCGTATTCTTTCTAGGTGGAGTGTGTTCATAAGATCACTGAGCCACAACTTTGTAGGAGGGGCCTCCTTCTCTTTCCAGTGCATGAGAAGCAACCTCTTTGCAGTAATAAGACTATAGGAAAGGAAACATTGCTGAGCGTTGGTCAACTTCATAGTATCATCAGACACACCTAAAATGATAATTAGTGGGTCTGGTTCCAATTGGATTTGAAGTATTTCAGATATTGATTTGAAAATATTGATCCAATAAGCCTGAACTTTGGGACAGTCAACAAAGCTATGTAGTAGTGTATCATCTGCTGACAGGCATTTGTCACACAACAGGGAGAGCTCAGGATATATTTTATGTAATCTCTCCTTGGAATAGTGAAAACGATGTAGGATTTTAAATTGAATTAAGCAGTGTCTTTCATTATTAGAGCATCGATGGACGTGCTCCAACCCCCCCTTCCATGTTATATCAGAGATCACAATGCCCATTTCTTCCTCCCACTTCGATTTTATCCGGTTGGAATCAACTGGACTAAGGGATTGTAAGGTGTTATATATGTAAGATATTGCTTTAACCGAGCATGATGTGAGTCGGAAACATCCATCTAGACTAGAACCTGCAAAGGTCTCAAAATTTGGTAGGTGTTTCCTTACATAGTCTCTTATTTGCAGATATCTAAGGTGGTCAATCCCTTGCAACTTATATTTACTCTGTAGTTGTGCAAAGGAGGCAAATGTATCTCCAATGTACAAGTCTCCTATTGTGTGGATGCCTGCCCCTTTCCAAAGCTTAAAAGCACAGTCCAGATTAGATGGTGGAAAACTAGGGTTTCCAACAATGGGTAGGGCATAGGATATGGGAGGTAAGTTAAAGTGTGATCTAATTTTTTTCCAAATACGCAAAGTGGTGTGGATCACTATACTGCTCATAAGAGCAGTATAGTGATCCACACCACTTTGCGTATTTGGAAAAAAGTCGAACAGACTTTTCAACGACGGACGGAGACAGAAGGATGGCTCCCAACGAGTAGGGTTGACATGCGTCTTGTTCCAACTTAAGCCAATTTGGTGGAGATGTTGTGTCATCTAACCAGTGTGTCATAATCATAATATTTGAAGCCCAATAATAAAAGAGAAAATTTGGGAGTGCAAGGCCCCCCTCTCCTTTAGATTTGCAGAGATGCCTCTTGCCAATTCTGTGTGTTTTGTAATCCCACAAAAAGGGGTTTACAATCGTGTCTAATTGTTTAAAGAATGAGTTGGCAAGAGACACTGGGATATTCTGAAATAAATACAATAATTGGGGTAGGAATACCATTTTAATAGCATTAACTCTGCCCAGTAGTGATATTGGAAGAGTCCTCCAAAATTGTATTTTTGACTGTAGTTCAGACAGTAATGGAGGAAAATTTGCATTGAATAACGTATTGTGGTGTTTCGTAATTTGGATTCCCAAATATGTAAATTTGTCCAGTGATATTTTGAAAGGGAGAGTCTGTAACTAAGAGGTATCTTGCATATGTATTGGCATTAGTTCGCTCTTATTCCAATTTATCCTATACCCAGAGAAGGTCCCAAATATATTGATTTTCTCTAAAATTTTTACAATAGTGGTTTCCGGCTGAGTAATATACAAAAGAACATCATCAGCATATAATGATATTTTATTTATTGATTTTTCTGATACATGACCGTAAATTAAAGGGTCTGAACGAATGCTCTCAGCAAGAGGTTCAATTACAAGGGCGAAGATCAAGGGAGACAAGGGGCAACCTTGTCTTGTGCCTCTGTGTAGATGGAAACGAGGAGATAATATTTGATTTGTGAGGATTTGCGCCGAAGGGCTGTTATATAGGAGCTTGACCATTGAAATGAATTTTTGACCGAATTTAAATCTTTTCAAGGTTTCGAACAGGTAAGGCCATTCGACTTGGTCGAATGCCTTTTCTGCATCGAGTGACAGAATGGCAAGCTCTTCTTTCTGTCTATCAGTAGAATATATTATGTTGAATAGCCGTCTGAGATTAAAAAAAGACTTTCTATTTGGTATAAAACCAGTCTGATCTGGGTGTATTAATTTATTTAAAAGAGGGCTCACTCTATTGGCCAAGACTTTAGAAAACAACTTTCCATCCAGATTTAAGAGGGAGATGGGACGATAAGAGCCGACTTCTTCTGGGTCTTTAGCTTTTTTATATATAACTGTTATAACTGCTTCAGTTAGCGTTGGAGGTAAAACACCGTCATTGTTAGCTTGGGTGAACACCTTATGTAAATACGGACAGAGAATTTCGCTGAACTTTTTATATAGCTCCCCTGGGAGGCCATCAGGACCAGGGGCTTTGTTACTTTTAAGTGACATGATGGCCCTTTGAATTTCCTCAACAGAAATTTCAGAGTCCAGGTGGGCTGACTCTTCTTCATCTAATTGAGAGAGGTTGCAACCATCTAAAAATTCTTGCATAGCAGCGTAATCTAAATTTTTATTGGATGCATATAAAGTTTTATAAAATTGTAAAAATCGGTCATTAATATCTTTGGGTTTCATCAAAACATCCCCTTTGGCTGACTTAATTTTATGTATTATACGATCATTTTCTTGCTTTCTAAGTTGCCGCGCTAAAAGTCTGTGTGGTTTGTCACTAAACTCAAAATATTTCTGTCTGATGTATAAAAAAGACTTACTAACTTTTGCTGAGAGTATCTTGTTGTATTCATATTTTAGGGATGATATCCTTTTATACAGATCACCAGACGGTGTCCTAGCATTCTCTTTATCTAGTATATTAATTTGCCGCTCTATTTCCACTAATCTGGCCCTATTCTTCTTTTTTCTGTATGCTTCAAATGAAATAACACAGCCTCTAAGGAAGGCTTTAAACGCCTCCCATAGTATAGCAGGGTAGTATTATTAGTATATTAATAATATAGTATTATTAGTTTCAAAATAAAGAGATATTTGAGCTTTTAGATATTCACAGAACTCCTTTTCGGTTAGTAAGAGAGGGTTTAATCTCCAGGTCCATTGTGGTCTCACCAAATTCTGAATAGCCAAGGTGCAAGTGAGAGGGCTGTGATCTGAGATCACTATATTATGATATTTTACATTTGTAGCATATGGCATCAATTTTGCATCAATGAGGAAATAATCTATCCTGGTATACGAGTTATGTGTTGCTGAATAATAAGAATATTCTCTACCAGTAGGATTTGCAATTCTCCAAATATCAGTCATATTAGTATTATTAATGAAAGTATTAAGAAAAACACATGAATTGCTTTTATTCATTCTACGTGTAGAGGACCTGTCTAAGTATGGGTCCAGGATGCAATTGAAATCCCCTGCAATAATAAGATTTGTCTGGGATATATCTGGTATTAGAGAAAACACTTTTTTAAAGAATGAAGGGCTGTCTACATTGGGTGCATATATGTTCAGTAAAGTGAGGGGCGTAGAATATATTTCACCGGTTACAATCAAAAAGCGTCCTTCTTTATCAGATATTGTGGTTGCGTGAATAAAAGGAATATTCTTCCGTATCATAATTGCTGTACCCCTAGCTCTAGCATTGAATGATGAATGAAATATATGTCCTATCCATTTACACCGTAGCCTGGCATGAGAGTCATTTTTCAAATGTGTCTCCTGTAAAAATATTATGTCTGGTGTTAACGATTTAAGATGAGCAAAAACCCTCCCTCTTTTGATTGGGCCATTAAGACCACGTACATTCCAGCTGGCTAATATAAGACCTCCTCTTCCCCCGTCATGTATACCATCCTGTGTTTGCATCATTGGATTATCTGCCATAGCAAAATTTGATGTTCAGATAATTGTGGAACACACTTATCTGGTTCAGACAAACAGCCGTGTATACTAGCAAATCTATTACTATTTCACACAATAACATTTTCTTGAGTGTAGAATTGCACTTGAAAATAAACAGAGTGAGTGGAGAGAGAAACAGGAGAAATAAGAAAATGAGTGAGAGTAAAAAAGACAAAACAAAAAAAACAAGACAAAAACATACCCTGCCCCCCACCCCACATATACACACCTAAGCTTATCTCCCTACCCATAAGCTGCAGGTAAAACAGTATTTGGGATCCCTAAAGAGCCACCCGCTCAAACTCCCACCGAACTTTCACATATAAAAAATTATTCACTGTGGCAAATTGCCCCACGAAGTTAACGTTTGAAATGTATCAGAGCATTAAAGCCAATGAATGGGGGAGGACATTAGACTGCTACTGTATTAACACCTGTATTAAAACCACTGTCTTAAAAGAGAAACACTAAATCGAACTGTAGCAGCATTGGCAGTAACAGTTACAGGCCTCAATTTCCTTTTCTTATTCCCCCCCTCAGTATTAGACTATTTGAACAAATATCAACCTACCCCAAATATCAGAGGAAAAAGGCAAAAACAAAAATAAACAGAAAAGTCTAGCCATTTAGGCTACATTTGCCACCATACAAAAATAAAAAAAATATTGTTTCCTTGGGGTAGGTAAGTTATACAGCTCTAAATGCTACATGAGTAAAACTCAGTCTCACATTCACATCTCTGTTTGGGTAATATTCTTCTTCACGTAGGCCATCGCTTTGACTGCATCCGTGAACTCCCTCTCCTCTCCGTTGTGCGTAATGCGCAGCTTGGCTGGGAACATTATGCCATACCGGACACCCTGGTGGTTGCGCAACAGTTTCCTCACGTCGTTGAACGCTGCCCTGGCTTTGGCGACGCTTGCGGTGTAATCCGGAAAGATGGCAATCGTCTCCCCGTTGAATCGGATTGGGGTATTGGTGCGGGCACGTTTAAGCACCTCTACACAGTCCTGATAGTAGTGGAGCTTAGCAACTATGGCGCGCGGTTTCCCATCTGATCTCTTCGGTGCCAAGCTCCTGTGTGAGCGGTCCACGAGCACGTCCTTATCCAAATGTAACGCTTCTTTCAGCAGATTTGAGACCGATGTTGTGGAGCATGAACCATTCGTCTCTGCCACCCCCAGGATTCTGATGTTGCACCTCCTTAATCTTCCCTCCATATCCTCACATTTCTGCCGAAGCCCCTTCACCTCTGCTTTCAGTTCGGATACCGTAGTCTGCAAAGCCGTCACCTCGTCTGAACACGTATTCAACCCGCCTTCCATCTGGGCAATTCCAGCGTTATGGACGTGACACTTGAACTCAAAATGGCAACAAATGGCCCAGTGCATGTTTTATTGTCTCCCAGTATTTAAACAGGTGTTGCATATTTTAAGGCTGTACCATACTGGAGAAGTGATAGAACAAGAACAATTCCCATAGTACATCTAGGGCATGCCAGAAAATGCCAATAAAAGATGCGTTATGGATGTGACAGAAAAAGTATCACTTTTCTTGGGTGACTGTACATTTTTATCAAACTCTGTGAAATCGTAAACCTAATGTCGAAATGGAGATATCCATTTGATAGAGGGGTCCAAGGTGAATATTAAAAAATCTTTGTTTAAATTATTTTGTATTTCATGCAGAGTTTCGGAAGGAAAAGTCAGCGTTATGGATGTGACGAAATTCCGTTATGGATGTGACGCGTCTGAAATAGACATGGCATATGTTTAGAAAATCAGCAATTTAACCACCATAACCCTTTGAAAAACTCTCTAAATATCAGCTAAAACTATCAAAGTTCTTAAATAATATTTAGGATGGCTATTGTTTTGCTGTTTTGTGGATTTTAGCATACATTTCTGTGGCTTGTGGCAATAATATAGAATTGTACATGATCAAAGTTGATTTTAGCTTGGGTTTTACATTATAAGAAAGAAAGACTGACAGTGACATATTAAGTTGGTTACAAATTGGTTCAACTTATTCACATCTGTAAAATACAGGCCTAGGTGATATCTCTGGGAGTGGTTTTGATGTATTACATGTTGCTTTATTTTTGCATGGTGAGGTTGACATTTACATGGAATTGCCCATCTCCCTGATTGTAGCCTTCATTGTGTTGAGTTCAGAGTGAATCGCTATCGTGTTGTTTTTTATCTCCTCTCTGACGGTTTGTAACTCGCTCTTAAGAAAGTTGAAATCTTCTGCAAGTGCATTTTTTACTTCTGATTTTATCACCTGCGCAATGTCCGCCTTCAACGAGAGGAGAATATCATTTTTCAGGGCTTCAGCGTCCATCTTCGCGGTTTGTTCTGATTGAAGCGGAGTCGCGGCCTGCGTGGTGGAGCTTGAGGTCAGGGCCGCGTCGGGCCTTGTACTGCTCGACGGTTTGTACGAATATTTACGCAAGTCGTATGGTTTTGAGGCCATCAACCTAAATCTAAACTGTAGTTTTAACCTTAACAAACGCTTGGAGTCAATTTCACAGTGTTTTGTAATGCAAGGCGAACCTTAATTAGAAATAAAACAAAAGCTCGGCGGGAGCTCAAACCACATACGTCCTACTCCATTGCTTGCTCAATAGCGCCCCCCAATTATTGATAATAATGCATCATATCGAAACGTTGTTTGCCATGCTCATCTCTCCGATTGCCTGTGACGTTGCGGTTTGCGCCATTCATCAAGCTGCTTTGCTCCTCAAGCTAGCATATTGCTAGTGCAAAATGGACAGGTTTTTGAAGAAGAGACCAAAGGAACAAACCAACAGCCCTGCTGTGGAGGACACTGCTGCGAAAAAAACTAAGAAGTCCTGGCCAATTAAAATCCGAAAATATGAGGCAGCATACATTAAGTATGGCTTTACAGCCATACAGAAAAATGGCCATGATTGCCCGAAATGCGTCCTCTGTCTGGAGACCCTGTCAAACAAGTGCTTAAAACCTTCAAAACTTCAGCGTCACTTGGTACAAAAACATCCGACAGATGCCGAAAAAACAGATTTCTTCAGACGCAAAGAAGAGCATTTGGTCAGGCAATCTGCTGCATTCACCCAGCAAGCTACTGTCCCCGAGTGGGCCCTGAAGGCATAATTTTTAGCCTCGTACCACATTGCTCGTGCTAAAAAACCTCACTCAATTGGAGAAGATTTGATTTTACCAGCCACCAAAGACATTGTCCGAGAATTGCTTGGTGAGGATGCTGCCAAAAATAAATAAATAAAATAATCGATGCTGTCCCACTCTCTGATAACACCGTGAGCTGACAGATTGGTGACATGGCTCAAGACGTATCTGCTCAGCTGTTGGAGCAGGTGAGAGCCAGCGAATACTTCGCACTTCAGCTGGATGAGAGCACAGATTTATCCAATGAGGCCCAACTGCTTGTGTACATCAGATTTATTTCACAGGAAAGATTTGTGGAGGAAATACTATTTTGTAAAGCACTTGAAAGAACTACTGGGAAAGACATCTTTCAAGTTTTGGACGATTACATCGAGTCTAACGGATTGGACTGGACCCGTTGTGTGGGGGTGTGTTCGGACGGAGCCGCGGCAATGACTGGGAAGATCAGTGGAGTGACTGCTCTCATTAAGCAGAAGGCCCCGCATGTAGTGGCCACACACTGCATGCTCCATCGCGAGGCACTGGTCGCAAAAAGGATGGATAACGAGTTGAATCAGGTACTACAGGAGGTTATACAGTTTATTGTTCAGTGCGAAAATATTTGTGTTGAAAACATGTTAGTTAATAATATTCTTATGCTAAACAAATGTAACAAATATTGACTATTGAATAAAAGTAAGAGAAAACATTCTAAAAGTTGATGTTTCTTTACACATTTTGTAGCATTGTCTGTGGGTTTGCAAAGGGGGTCCCCGGCCAGAAGCTAATGCTGTTTGGGGGGCCTTGGCATGGAAAAGTTTGGGAACCCCTGATTTGGGGTGCCATGTCATCTGCTGGTGTTGGAAACACTGAGCAACTGTGTTTCATCAAGTCCAAAGTCAACACAGCTTTTTACCAGGAGATTTTAGAGCACTTCATGCTTCCATCTGCTGCCAAGCTTCATGGAGATGCTGATTTCCTTTTCCAGCAGGACTTAGCACCTGCCCACAATGCCAAAATTACTACCAAATGGTTTGCTGACCATGATATTACTGTGCTTGATTGGCCAGCCAACTTGTCTGACCCACCAGGTTGGCAGGATGCAACCTGGGCTTCAAGCTGATCATCTCCATGCCACAGTGCATCGATGTGGTAAAGGAGCC
Organism: Neoarius graeffei; assembly: GCF_027579695.1. Classification (NCBI taxonomy): domain Eukaryota; kingdom Metazoa; phylum Chordata; class Actinopteri; order Siluriformes; family Ariidae; genus Neoarius; species Neoarius graeffei. The sequence goes on along the minus strand of NC_083575.1, from coordinate 18,251,517 downwards.
CCAACCAAGTAATGAGTGTATACGTAAATGCAGGGTTCTAACTTTGCCTTTTCAGTGTATTGGGCCAATATGCAATGTTTCCTTACTGCTACGCCCACGATATTGCCGACACGCCTGTAAAAGTTGCCACGACACTAATAAAAAGAATTGTCAATCTTGAAAATTATGGTCTTTTGTTTAATTTTCTCATTATCCCCATGCAACGGCGCGCCACCATGCGAATGTTCTACATTCAGACAGACTCCACTCCCCGCCCACGTAAGCACCCAGTGCAAAGCTGCCCGAGTAGTTCCATGTGGAGATTGTCACTGATCATGCTAGTCCAGTTTACCTCCTTCCTTATGCTATGTTCATGGTAAAGTGCTATCCATGTTCAGAGGCACTTAGTGCATTGAAACTAGGGCTGCATGATATCAGAAAAATATGCGATATTCGATAACATGACTGAATATCTCGATATCGATATGTATCACGATAATTAAATATATAACGTTTTTCTTACCTCTACTCGCCGTTCTGCCCTGTATCTAGCATTAAAAAAAAAAAAAACACCCAATGCATTGCTTCCATTCCAACATTATTTTTTATTAGAAAAACATGGCTACACCTGCAATGGTGTCCATCAATCATCTTTAAATCTCTTAATTTTTGTGAGCGCAGCAGAAAATGTCTTAAGTTGAAGTAAACAAAAAACTGAAAACTACATTACATTAACATAAAGCATTCAAAATGGCAATTTCAGCGGCTCCCGGGAGATGAAGGTGAGCGACACAGATTCACCATAAACTCAAACACAATCTGTTAATAACACATGCGGGTGAGAGAGCAGTGGTGTGTGTGTGTGTGAGAGAGAGAGAGAGCGAGCGGTAGTGTGTGTGTGTGTGAGAGAGAGAGAGCGAGCGGTAGTGTGTGTGTGTGTGAGAGAGAGAGTGAGAGCGGTAGTGTGTGTGAGTGAGCGAGCGGTAGTGTGTGTGAGAGAGAGAGAGAGCGGTAGTATGTGTGTGTGTGTGAGAGAGAGAGCGGTAGTGTGTGTGTGTGTGTGTGTGTGTGAGAGAGAGAGAGTGAGAGCGGTAGTGTGTGTGTGAGAGAGAGCGCGGTTTTATGTTTTTATGCTTCTGTACAGCAGTGTTTGTCCCAGTGAGCTGCCCCACCACTGTTTTACAGGTACATGTATTGCAAATTACCCGAGTTTGCAGTACATCACCCCTCCTGAATCCAAAGTACTTCCAAATAGCAGACGTGCATATTTTTTTTTTTTTTTTTTGGAAACCAGTTCCTCCTCACACAAGTTTGTCTCACCACACTTGCTCCCGCCTTCCGCCATCACCACGAGGCTTTTACTTGTTTTGCAATAGGGGGCGGAGTTATCCCGCGGCACTTGTTGACATTCAAATGTGATTGGACGGCACAGAAAAATGTGCCTTTTATCGAAATTTATGTAATTTTTGCGGTATGTGTATCGCAAACTATGATATTGCGATATCGATACTTTTTCGATATATTGTGCAGCCCTAATTGAAACCGTCAAAGTAACGGTCAGTAGGAGAAGGTATGATATGAGTTAGATCTGGATAGTCATGTATTCCATTCTTATTCCATAAATATATCACTAAGATAGTTGAATATTAATTATAATAAGTCTTCAATCAAAAACAATCAGAGCAACTTTTGGCAAAAAAACAAAACCCTCTCATTAATATTACCAAAAAAGACTGACTTTCAGGGAGGCCTGCAAGGGCCAGGAAATGCACTAAAATGCATCTCCGAGCATGTAGAACCCGTGAGCTTTCAGGAGTCTAAGGTGGCCCTGTACCCCTGGCCATGATGACTGTTGCCACGACGCTGATCTCGTTAGAACCCTGAAATGAATATACTTTTCAGAAGTTGGACATTTCTGTATTGTAAATCCTTTTTTGATTGATCTTAGGAAATATTTTAATAATTTGAGATGCTGGATTTCTGATTTTCATGCTCTATAAGCCATAATCATCACAATTAAAACAAAAAAAGGCTTGAAATATTTCACTTTACGTGTAACAAATATATAATATTTGAAAGTTGACCTTTTTGAATTAAATTATGAAAAAAAAAAACTTTCATGATATTCTAATTTTGAGATGCACTAGTATAAACAGGTTCCTTAAATAAATATTTGCACCAGGAAAAAAAATAGCATCTTATCAGCTCCAAAAATGAGCTCTGCCATAACAAGATAGCAGTGAACCAAAAAGATGATTAATGAGTCAGATTTACACTGAACAACAAGCAAATCTTTTTCCAAAGCCATAATAATTACACTGTTCCTGTTTTAGTTCTATACTTTGTAAATTTGCATGCTGTTGTTCAATATAAAACAGATAAAAATCAAGCTGGCATGTCTATTTCTGATGAACAGTAATTCCTGAATTACTTTTCATTTTTAGACATGTTAGCGCTGAGAGCACCTTCTGAACATTTACACTCACCTCTGCCCAGGTCGATCTCTGTACAGCGGCGCTCTGGGTTGCTGTGTATACGGCACTTAAACACAGCTCCAGGAGAGTGAACAGATTTACTGAAGGATGAATTTGCCTGAGGAGCCCCAACCAAAATCCTGTACACAGGAACATGAGCTATTACTTCTTATAGTCCACGTGTGCAGCTAAACAATAGGTGTATGCACAAAGCCAATTCTTTTGGTTTTGAAGACATTTGGGTTTGAGATCAAAAGATGAATATGAGACAATGAAGTGGAATTTCAGCTTTCATTTCCTGATATTTACATCTAGATGTGTAAAAACCACTCAGTCTTAAAACGTTTGAACACACCCATTTTTCCAGTGATCAAAAAATATTGGAATGTGTGACTGATGGGTGTCGCATTTGTCAAACCAAAAAATACACTGTTGGACATATAGGTCCAAACAGTACTTGAGTAACCCTGCTCAGCACAACAATAACACTGCAATGGTACTGACTAGAGTTGTAAACCTCAGGCTTCCACACATTAGGATACAATATAAATTTACATGGCAACCTATTCAATATTTGATGATACCCCTGAATTTGCTGTATGCAATTCAGTTCAGTTGTCTCCAATCAACATGTGACCAACTTTGTTCAGAATCTGGGATAAGCCTACCATTCATTTGTGAATGATGTACAGAACAACCTTTTAATTTATCCTTTACAACAGATTTTTGTTTATCAATTTATTGTATTTGAAATTGTCCCCTAGTAGTGCACCACTAGTACTGGTAGAGTAGTGCGTTGTACTGCTATGAGGGCCTCAGTTGCAACAGCAATTGTTTTGCTTTTTAAACATTGTGTATTTGTACTAGTCTCTTTATGACATACCTACATACCTTGTTGATCCACAGTGCTGACGCACAGATGAACTCTCGCTAATCTTTTTCAAATGTATAGTGTGCGGTAATTATTGTATAGCTTCAACCCAGTGGTAAATCCTAGGTGGCAAAACTGGTGATGCTGTGTCTGGTAAACTCTTACCAGCAGCGCACACAATGAAACAGCACTACCATGTCATTAAAACAGCTATGCTGAGAATAGACCTCTGACTAAAAATATTCTTGTCACCAGTGGCCATATGGTGGTCACTGTCCATTGATGAATGAGGTAGAGGCTGATATATTGCACACAAGTCTGCATAGGATTACCTGATATAATGGCCTAGAAATGCACCTAATGAATAAGTCAGTGAATGCATGTGTATACAGTACATAGTTCAGTAAAATGTACTTATGCATTTACAATACTACACACCTGATCCACCCAATTTATATTTGGCATCCATCCATTATCTGTAGCTGCTTATCCTGTTCTACAGGGTCACAGGCAAGCTGGAGCCTATCCCAGCTGACTATGGGCAAAAGGCAGGATACACCCTGGACAAGTCGCCAGGTTATCGCAGGGCTGACACAGAGACAAAACCATTCACACTCACAACTACGGTCAATTTGGAGCCACCTATTAACCTAACCTGCATGTCTTTGGACTGTGGGGGAAACCGGAGCACCCGAAGGAAACCCATGCAGATATGGGGAGAACATGCAAACTCCACACAGAAAGGCCCTCGTCGGTCGCTGGGTTCAAACCCAGGACCTTCTTGCTGTGAGGCGACAGTGCTAACCACTACACCACTGTGCTGCCGCATCTACATTATCTCATCTCATTATCTCTAGCCGCTTTATCCTGTTCTACAGGGTCGCAGGCAAGCTGGAGCCTATCCCAGCTGACTACGGGCAAAAGGCGGGGTACACCCTGGAAAAGTCACCAGGTCATCACAGGGCTGACACAGACAACCATTCACACTCACATTCACACCTACGGTCAATTTAGAGTCACCAGTTAACCTAACCTGCATGTCTTTGGACTGTGGGGGAAACCAGAGCACCCGGAGGAAACCCACGCGGACACGGGGAGAACATGCAAACTCCGCACAGAAAGGCCCTCGCCGGCCACGGGGCTCGAACCCGGACCTTCTTGCTGTGAGGTGACAGCGCTACATCTACATTATTTATTTATTTATTAAATTATCCTCACTGTGGGTAAGTTTTTAAAAACAGCTGGCTTGGGGTTTTAAGCCATATTGAGTGAATTGTAGCTACCTTGGGTCTAAAAGAACTCTTTTTGGTTTTGAAGGTGATTTTTGATGAAAACTGAAATTTTGAAGGTGGCATGGTGGGGTAGTGGTCACTAGATCATGGTGACTCATGGCTGATATTGTTCAACTTGGAAACAAGACATCTGTGAGGCAGCTGAGTGCAAAGATCTTTTCTGTGATTATGAAGAGGCAGACATCAAATGACTTCTGCATGCAAAGCATGCTAGTACATCACATTTCAGCATCATAATCCGGACCCCAGATACAGATGTTGCCATCATGCAACATGCCTTAGCATTTTAGAAAGCTAGAAAATCTTCATGTCTTCTCCATGAGTGGAAAGAAGAGTAAACAAGTAGAAGCATAGACCTCATACAAATGCAAAGCAAGTTGGGTGCAGGCTTCTGTAGATGTCCTGTTGGACTGCATGTCTTCACAGGATGTGACTCAAGTTCCTTTTATGGGAAGTGAAAGCACAGCGCACTACAAGTTCTTCAAGATAACACCCAATTTCAGAATGCATTCACAAATCTGGGCAATCAGTTTTGCATTGAAGATGACATCCTGAATTCACTGGAAGAGTTTGTTTGCTTCCTGTATGGTCTCACAAATGATGTCCAATACAAGATTTTTTGCACTTCTTCAGCAAGGGAACAAAGTTTGCCCCCTGTAAAGATTCACTGACCCAACACTGCAAGCGGTGCAGTCACTAGGCTGCAGTGCACAAGAAGGCTTTACAACAGCAGATACTCATGCCATCACCTGATGGACATGGTTGGGAAGTGGACAAGGGAGAGCTGACCATTATATGGATTACTCGACCACTAACTCCAGAAACTCTTGTGCAATGTGTGGGCTGCAGCTGCAGGGGAGGAAAATGTGCACAAGGTCGATGCTCTTGCCTAAATGCTAGTTGTGAGAATTCCCACGCAGATGACGATGACAGTGATGTTGATGATGATGATCCAGAAGTCCTGTCTGATGGCGATGAAACAATGTAGAACAGGTACTGTACATGTACCTGTAGGTCTAGAAGACACAATTGGATGGAAGGCTTGTTCAGTGTTAGCTTGTTCTTGAAGAAAAGAAATGAGCAGGAAAGGCAGTTCATCTTGGAGTCACTTTAAATGAGTGAACAACCTAATTTCAATTGGTTTTAAAGGGAGTTTATTTCCAAAAATGCAAATATGTTTTCAGTTACTACAAAACTAGGTGTTTTTTTTTTAAACCATCAACAATATTGGGAAACCACTCAATTTTAGTGTTGGATACAAAAAGGCATGAAGGTCATAGGTCAATAAGGTTCAATTCGCAGTGCCTTACTTTGAATATCATGGTATGGCCTTAAGAAGAGAAACCTCTCCAGATGTAACTTATGCATCGTTGTTGAAAATTGGCATAAGCAGAAACTCAGTTTAAATTTGAAGAAAATAAAATAAATGTTATTTTCCAATGTTAGCTATTCAGTAACTCTATTATAAGGATTTTGATGGTTATTTAGTCATTTTCCTCTGTTTCAATGAATTATGAAGGGCTTGGAGGATTAGTTATCATGCGATGCAAAATGAAGCATGGCATCAAATCGCGCATGACAATTTGACTAATTTGCAAATTTGACGGTATTTTTTAGAGAACTTCTGGTACAGTGTTTGAAATACATATGAAAAACCATATATGCATTCTAAAAGTAGACCCACAGGAGTTGGAATAAAATGCATTTTCCAGGCATTTGTTTATTTATACCTTATGGCCTATTTGTCTTTTAAATCATCAGCAATGTGGATGATCGATGCTACGACTGTTAGATGATCTGTTTATGTTTATATATATATATATATATATATATATATATATATATAAATTTTTTATTAATTTATTTATTTCTATCCACATTCACTGGATATGAACAATCACATGCTCTGATTGGCTACTAGGCTATCAGCTCATATACAGTCAGTAGAGAAAAACAAAATGGCAGAGTGTGTTGCGAAACCAATTGAGGATGAAATAAAAACTCCACTCGAAAACAAAACTCCCAAAAATTAAAAAAAAAAAGCAACAAAATATGGAATAAAAAAAAAATGGTAAGAACATATATTTTTTATTTTTCAAGAATTATAGCATTTTTCACAAATTGCTACTGTCATTTTGCTGGTTTCATTCTATGCAGAAATGATTGTCAGACATTTTGTATAAAGTTTTTATCAAATTTGCAAAAAATAAAACTACTCTGTTTCACACACACACACACACACACGTTGAATGAATTTCTTACTTACACAATTGAACTTTTTGACTATACAGGACACAGTTATAGAAGCAATTTATTTATCATCAAACTATCCAGGATCACCCAGATTAGGATGGGTTCCCTTTTCATCCTGGTTCCACTCAAGGTTTCTTCCTCATGTCGTCTCATTGAGTTTTCCTTGCCACCATCACCTCAGGCTTGCTCATTAGGGATAAATTTTATAATTCATATACAGTACCAGTCCAAAGTATGGACACACCTACTCATTCATAGGTTTTTCTGTATTTTAACTATTTTCTATATTGTAGAACAACACTGAAGACATCAAAACCATGAAATAATATATGGAACATGTATGGAATTACAGTACCTTGCAAAAGTATTCATCCCCCTTGGTGTTTGTCCTGTTTTGTCGCATTACAAGCTGGAATTAAAATGGATTTTTGGAGGGTTAGCACCATTTGATTTGCACAATATGCCTACCACTTTAAAGGTGCACATTGTTGTTTTATTGTCACGCAAACAATAATTAAGATGAAAAAATACAGAAATCTGGAGTGTGCATAGGTATTCACCCCATTTCGTATGAAACCCCTAAATAAGAGCTGGTCCAACCAATTCACTTCATAAGTCACATAATTAGTTGATTAAGATCCACCTGTGTGCAATCAAAGTGTCACATAATCTGCCACATGATGTCTGTATAAATTAACCTGTTCTGGAAAGACACTGAAGCATGCAACATGAAAACCAAGCAGCACTCCAAACAGGTCAGAGACAAAGTTGTGGAGATGTATGGATCATATTTTATGGGTCATAAAAAATATCCCAAAATTTGAATATCCCAGGGAGCACCATTAAATCCATTATAGCAAAATGGAAAGAATATGGCACCACTACCTGACAAGAGAAGGCCGCCCACCAAAACTCACAGACAAGGAGGGCATTAATTAGAGATGCAACAAAGACACCAAAGATAACACTGAAGGAGCTGCAAAGATCCACAGTGGAGATGGAAGTATCTGTCCAGAGGACCACTTTAAGCCATACACTCCACAGAGCAGGGCTTTATGGAAAAGTGGCCAGAAAAAAGTAATTGCTTAAAAAAAAAATCACGTTTGGAGTTTGCCCAACAGCATGTGGCAGACTCCCCAAACACATGGAAGATTCTCTAGTCAAATGAGACTAAAATTGAACTTTTTGGCCATCATGGGAAATGCCATGTGTGGCGCAAACCCAACACCCTGAGAACACCATCCCTACAATGAAGCATGGTGGTAGCAGCACCGCTACCTGACAAGAGAAGGCCGCCCACCAAAACTCATCATGCTGTGGGGATGTTTTTCATCTGCAGGGACAGGAAAGCTGGTCAGGACTGAAGGAAAGATGGATGGCACTAAATACAGGGCAATTCTGGAGGAAAACCTGTTTGAGTCAGCTAGAGGTTTGAGACCGGAATGAAGGTTCATGGTCTAGCAGGACAATGACCCTAAACATACTGCTAAAGCTACACTGGAGTGGTTTAAAGGGAAACATTTCAATGTCTTAGAATGGCCTAATCAAAGCTCAGACCTTAATCCAATTGAGAATCTGTGGCACACCTTGAAGATTGCTGTACACCAATGCAACTTGAAGGAGTTGGAGCAGTTTTGCCTTGAGGAATGGGCAAAAATTCCAATGGCTAGATGTGCTAAGCAAATAGAGACATACCCCAAGAGACTTGCAGCTGTAATTGTAGCAATAGGTGGCTCTATAAAGTATTGACTTGGGGCGAGTGGGTTACCTATGCACACTCCAGATTTCTGTTTTTTCATCTTAATTATTGTTTATGTCACAATAAAAAAAACAATGTGCACCTTTAAAGTGGTAGGCATGTTGTGTAAATCAAATGGTGCTAACCCCCCCAAAAATCAATTTTAATTCCAGCTTGTAATGCAACAAAACAGGACAAACACCAAGGGGGATGAATACTTTAGCAAGGCACTGTATGTAGTAAACAAAAAACAAAAAACCTTTTAACAAATGTTTGATCTTTTAGATTCTTCAAAGTAGCCAGTGTTTACCTTGACACTTTGTACACTATTGGCATTATCTTAACCAGCTTCATGAGGTAGTTACCTGGAATGCTTTTCAATTAACAAGTGTGCCTTGTCAAAATTGGCAAGTGCGGCGGTATCTGGGCTAGGCTAGCCGCTAGCCCGCACAGACCCGCGATACCATCCCTCATTCTGACCAGTGTATGCTCACTAGACAACAAAATAGATCGCATTGAACTCATGAGATCTGCGCTATGTGATGTGAGGGATTGCTGTGTTTTCATCTTTACGGAATCCTGGCTGAATAACAACAGCCCGGACTCTGCTATCCAGCTAGCTGGGCTAACATGCTACCGTGCTGACCGAGCCTTTATGGAAGGAGGCAAGACTCACGGCGGGGGAGTGTGTGTTTACATCAGCGATGCTTGGTGCCGGAATGCTCCTGTTGTGCACAAACACTGTTCTCTGCTGGCGGACTTTATCATCATCAAGTGCCCACCCTTCTACCTACGGAGGGAGTTTACATCGATTCTGCTCGTCGCTGTTTACATTCCTCCCACCGCTAACACCAACGTTAGGAGCGAGGCACTCAATGAACTCTACCAGGCCATCAGTGAACAACAGACAGCACACCTAGACGGATTCCTCATCACAGCAGGTGACTTCAATCATGCAGATTTAAAGGTTTTACTGCCCAAATTACATCAACATGTGGACTTTCCAACAAGAGGGGACAACTTACTGGACTTGGTGTACACAACTCACAAAGGAGCTTACAAGCCCTCCCCCACCTAGGTCTCTCTAATCACATCACCATCATGCTGAGACCTGCATATAGACCCAGAGTGAGAGCCATCAGACCAACACAAAAGGAGGTACATGTGTGGCCAGAGGGGGCCTCCTATGCTTTGAAAGACTGCTTTAGCACTACACACTGGGACATTTTCAAAGAAGCAGCCACTTACAATGACCACATAGACTTAGAGGAATATACCAAGGCCGTCACAGCATACATCGCTAAATGCACTGATGTCACTCACTGCAAAACAATCACTGTTCATGCTAACCAGAAGCCTTGGCTGACAGGAGAGGTACACAGGCTCCTGCAGGCTCGGGACGCAGCCTTTAGGGACGGTGACACCGCAGGTCTAGCAACAGCCAGAGCCAACCTGTCCCACGGCACTAGGGAGGCAAAATGTCAGTACAGCAATAAAATATCTGGACACTTCAGCAACACCAGAGATGCATAGTCTCTCTGGCGTGGCATTCAAACCCTCACAAACTACAAAACCCCACCATGGACCTGTGAGAGTGACATCACATTGCTAAACTGCCTAAATGACTTCTTTGGATGTTTTGAAACACAAAACACACCAGCACAGAAGACCACTCCTCCCCCGGATGAACAGGCCATATGTCTGGCTCCAGCCAGCATGGAGAGGACCCTCTCCAGGATCAACCCACGTAAGGCAGCTGGACCAGACAACATACCTGGTCGTGTTTTGAAGGACTGTGCCATGGAGCTCAAGGATGTCCTCGCTGACATCTTTAACATCTCCCTGAAACAAGCTGTTGTCCCCACGTGTTTCAAAGCTACAACCATAATACCAGTGCCAAAGAAGCCCCTCCCATCCAGCTATAACTACTATCGGCCTGTAGCACTAACTTCCATCATCATGAAGTGCTTTGAGCGACTAGTCATGCAGAACATCAAGTCCATCCTCCCTCCCTCTCATGACCTGTTCCAGTATGCATATAGGTCAAACAGGTCCATAGAGGACACTATCTCCGCTGCTCTCCACCCAGCCCTCACTCACCTGGACTCAAAGAACACCTATGTGTGAATGCTGTTCTTGAATTACAGTTCGGCATTCAACACAAATCATTCCCCAGAAGCTAATACAAAAACTTGGACATTTGGGACTCAACACCTCTCTTTGTAACTGGGTGCTGGACTTTCTTACAGGGAGGCCACAGAACGTTCGGGTCGGCAGTAACACCTCCAGGACCATCATGCTGAGCACAGGGGCCCCACAAGGGTGTGTGCTGAGCACAGGGGCCCCACAAGGGTATGTGCTCAGCCTGCTGCTCTTCACCCTGCTGACCGTGTACCAATCTACAGCACCAACCACATCAAGTTTGCGGATGACACGACTGTGGTGGGCCTCATCACTAACAATGATGAAGCCAACTACAGGAATGAGGTGAGCCAACTGGTCCAGTGGAGTAAAGACAACAATCTCTTCCTGAACGTGGAGAAGACCATAGAGATTGTAGTCGACTTCAGGAGAGGTCACTCACAGCATCCCCCTCTGACCATCGGTGGTGCTACAGTGGTGCTCCCTGCTTGTACTCGGTGCAATATGTATACTGTTCCTACTTCAGGTGACATTGGGCATACCTAACCACCTGTGTTTTTCTTTCTCTCCCCCCCACCCCAAATCTGTCCCTCTGAGTTACATGGAGTCAACAGGAAATCTTTTGGTGGAGACGGTGGGGACCTCGACTGGCTATCGTAGCCTGCAGGGAATCGGCTGTCAGACATTCTGTCGCATGTCCCAGACCCGGTGAAATGTAACTGAATTGTCTTGGCCAGGCCTAAGGGTCCCATCTGCATCTCATCATTGCTGAGGAGTGTGCTCCCATCACCCAATCAAGCATCCAGCCAGAGCAGGTCATGATATATTTTTTACCATATTAACATGCCATTGTGTGTTATGCCTGATGTAAAGACTCTCGTCTCTGCGAGCCTACCACACAGATTTAATACTTGTCATTTTTAGGGCATACCTAACAACGTGTTTTCTTTCTCTCTCTCTCTTCCCCCCCCCCCCCCCCCCCCCCCCCCCATCTGTCCCTCTGAGTTACATGTTGATCCTGGGATTGAGATGCTGGCCTCTTCTGCCCCTCGGACCTGCTTGATCCATCCTGGTGCCCTGTGTCTGGTCGGAGTTTTATCGCCCCACTCCTGTGAACGACGGCCCCATGAGGACAGTTGAGGGTTATACCTGTTAAAACTGTTAATATTATAGTCAGGCTGTCTGTTGTTGCCCAAATGAGGATGGGTTCCCTTTTGAGTCTGGTTCCTCTCGAGGTTTCTTCCTCATGTCGTCTGAGGGAGTTTTTCCTTGCCACCGTCGCCACAGGCTTGCTCATTGGGGATAGATTAGGGATAAAATTAGCTCATGTTTTAAGTCGTTCAAATTCTGTAAAGCTGCTTTGCGACAATGTTTATTGTTAAAAGCGCTGTACAAATAAACTTGATTTGATTTACAGTGAAGAGGGTCAGCAGCACCAAATTCCTCGGGGTGCACATTGCTGAGGACCTCTCCTGGTCCAACAACACCGCATCGCTGGCCAAGAAGGCTCAAACTTGCCTCTACTTCCTCCGCAAACTGAGGAGCGCACGAGTCCCACCCCTCATAATGTGCTCATTCTACAGGGACACCATTGAGAGCGTCCTCACTGGCTGCATCACTGCGTGGTATGGAGGCTGCAGTGCCTCCTGCCGGAAGACTCTGCAACGCATTGTGAACACGGCCAGCAAGATCATTGGTACCCCTCAGCCCTCCCTTACAGACATCTATCATCTCACCCACAGAGCCATCAGCATTGCTGGTGACACCTCCCACCCTTCACACTCGCTCTTCAACCTCCTGCCCTCAGGGAAAAGGTACCGGAGCCTCCGGGCCCGCTCCACAAGACTGCTGAACAGCTTCATCCACCAGGCTGTCAGGATGCTGAACTCTGTCCACTACCTACCCCTGGTCTGTAGCACATTCACACAAGAAACTCTCTCTCATCCGTTTGCACATCACACTACAAACATCTGCATTACTGCTGTATCTGCTGCTATTGCTCATTTGCACTACTGTTCATATACACTTCATGAGCTGCTCTTCTAAGCACCTTCTCTGTTTGCACTACTGGTATTTTGTACATTGTTTGATTTTAGAGTGTATTTTTATCTATATTATCTATATTTATAAATATTGTTTTTCTTAATATAATTTTTTGTAATCTTTATCTGTTTTTACAAGTAAGGTGAGAGAGAAACGGCATTTCGATTCTCCTCTATGTCCTGGATATATAGTGAATTGGCAATAAAAAAAATCTTTGAAAAGTTAATTAGTGCAATTTCTTGCCTTCTTAATACATTTGAAATCAAACAGTCAATAGAACAACCCCGATTCCAAAAAAGTTGGGACAAAGTACAAATTGTAAATAAAAACGGAATGCAATAATTTACAAATCTCAAAAACTGATATTGTATTCACAATAGAACATAGACAACATATCAAATGTTGAAAGTGAAACATTTTGAAATTTCATGCCAAATATTGGCTCATTTGAAATTTCATGACAGCAACACATCTCAAAAAAGTTGGGACGGGGCAATAAGAGGCTGGAAAAGCTAAAGGTACAAAAAAGGAACAGCTGGAGGACCAAATTGCAACTCATTAGGTCAATTGGCAATAGGTTATTAATATGACTGGGTATAAAAAGAGCATCTTGGAGTGGCAGCAGCTCTCAGAAGTAAAGACAGGAAGAGGATCACCAATCCCCCCAATTCTGCGCCGACAAATAGTGGAGCAATATCAGAAAAGAGTTCGACAGTGTAAAATTGCAAAGAGTTTGAACATGTCATCATCTACAGTGCATAATATCATCAAAAGATTCAGAGAACCTGGAAGAATCTCTGTGCGTAAGGGTCAAGGCCGGAAAACCATACTGGGTGCCTGTGATCTTCGGGCTCTTAGACGGCACTGCATCATATACAGGCATGCTTCTGTATTGGAAATCACAAAATAGGCTCAGGAATATTTCCAGAGAACATTATCTGTGAACACAATTCACCGTGCCATCCGCTGTTGCCAGCTAAAACTCTATAGTTCAAAGAAGAAGCCGTATCTAAACATGATCCAGAAGTGCAGACGTCTTCTCTGGGCCAAGGCTCATTTAAAATGGACTGTGGCAAAGTGGAAAACTGTTCTGTGGTCAGACGAATCAAAATTTGAAGTTCTTTATGGAAATCAGGGACGCCGTGTCATTCGGACTAAAGAGGAGAAGGACGACCCAAGTTGTCATCAACGCTCAGTTCAGAAGCCTGCATCTCTGATGGTATGGGTTTGCATTAGTGCGTGTGGAATGGGCAGCTTATACATCTGGAAAGACACCATCAATGCTGAAAGGCATATCCAGGTTCTAGAGCAACATATGCTCTCATCCAGACGACGTCTCTTTCAGGGAAGACCTTGCATTTTCCAACATGACAATGCCAAACCACATACTGCATCAATTACAGCATCATGGCTGCGTAGAAGAAGGGTCCAGGTACTGAACTGGCCAGCCTGCAGTCCAGATCTTTCACCCATAGAAAACATTTGGCGCATCATAAAACGGAAGATACGACAAAAAAAGACCTAAGACAGTTGAGCAACTAGAATCCTACATTAGACAAGAATGGGTTAACATTCCGATCCCTAAACTTGAGCAACTTTGTCTCCTCAGTCCCCAGACGTTTACAGACTGTTGTAAAGAGAAAAGGGGATGTCTCACAGTGGTAAACATGGCCTTGTCCCAACTTTTTTAAGATGTGTTGTTGTCATGAAATTTAAAAATCACCTAATTTTTCTCTTTAAATGATACATTTTCTCAGTTTAAACATTTGATATGTCATCTATGTTCTATTCTGAATAAAATATGGAATTTTGAAACTTCCACATCATTGCATTCCGTTTTTATTTACAATTTATACTTTGTCCCAACTTTTTTGGAATCGGGGTTGTAAATAATAATACAGTAAATAGCTTTATTCCAGGGCGACAGGGTGGTGTAGTGGTTGGCACTGTCGCCTCACAGCAAGAAGGTCCGGGTTCGAGCCCCGTGGCCAGCGAGGGCCTTTCTGTGCAGAGTTTGCATGTTATCCGCATGGGTTTCCTCCGGGTGCTCCGGTTTCCCCCACAGTCCAAAGACATGCAGGTTAGGTTAACTGGTGACTCTAAATTGACCGTAGGTGTGAATGGTTGTCTAAAGCTGTGTTCACATATATACCGGTATGATAGTGGTATAACTGTATCGATACAAAGTATACCGGTACAGTTTACTGCATCTGCGCACACTAGTGAGAAATGTTTGCGGTTTTCTTTTACGGTAGTTGAAATGCGCGTGCGCGAAATGTTTCCGTGGTTACCGAGTAACTTCCTTCCGAGAATATGGCGGATGAAACAACGTGTGTGTGCTTTTTGTTGTCAATGTACAGTCTGTATTTCTGGTGGTCATTTATTCAGTCGAATCGTATAAAATGCGTGAGGCAGTTGAGAAACAAACAAAGAAAACGAATCTCCGTTCTTCACTATTTCTTCTTCTACACCCGGAAGAAGTAGGAATGGTTCATTGCGCATGCGCATTATATTTGTATCAATACAGAACCGCTTCATCTGTCCACACTACAGCGAAGCGCTACAGTACCAATACTGTACCGGTACGAAACCCATACATTCGTGGGTTTCGTACCAATAGTTATACCGCTACAGTACCGGTATAGTTGCTAGTGTGGACAGGTGTTGCGGTACGAAAGTAGTATCGTATCGGTACAAAATCCCTAGTGTGGATAGGGTATATGTGTCAGCCCTGTGATGACCTGGCGACTTGTCCAGGGTGTACCCCATGTTTCGCCCGTAGTCAGCTGGGATAGGCTCCGGCTTGCCTGCGACCCTGTAGAACAGGATAAAGTGGCTAGAGATAATGAGATGAGATGAGCTTTATTCCACAACTGCAGTAATCCATATTATGTCAAGAACCGCTCAACTAAGTTTAGAGAAATTACATCCATCATTATTTGAAGACATGAAGTGTCTTTTAGTTAATAAAAAATAAAGAAAAAAAAAACATTGAATTAGAAGGCATGCCCAAACTTTTGACTGGTACTGTATATTTAAAAAATCCCCCCCCCAAATAAATAAATAAATAAATAAATAAATAAATTTCTCCCAGGTCCACCCTGTTACTGAGAGCTGGACCTGGATATAATGCAAATCTATAAAGGCTTGGTTTTTTGACATTTCATTTCCAAGTGTGTTGACACTTTCTCTGCCCAACCTTTTTTTTTTTTTAATTCCTGCAATTCATTAATTCATTGTGTGTTTCGTAATGAACTTGTTTCTCCTTTCTGGTCTGCATTTAAATTCTTTCTGTGATATGCATTTAATAAATGGCAATTCGTCAGTCAGTGCCGTAACTAACTACGTGAACACGTCATTCACACTTTCAAATCTCACTTTGGGTTTACAGTTGAAACCTTTGTAGTGTGATCTGCAGCCATCTGATTGCTTAAACAGATAGTTTACAGCCCGCAAATCATTACTGGAAATATTTCCTTTCAGCATCCTTAGCGGTCCAGATCGATAGTCCAAATAGTTTCTGTAAAACTCGTTCCAGTTACATATGCTTTGTACAAGCTGCCTATGTATATTGTCGCAACTACCCGGATTTGATTTGATACCGAGTTACCGTTATTCGCGATTACTTTTACAGCGAATACATGAAGTGCACCGTTAGATCCAGTCCACTCACCATCGTGTGTTATCATGGAAGTGCTCCAGAACCGAGTAGCCAAAAAACGTCGCATTTGGTCCACGGAAAACCAGAGGGTGTTCCAGGTCAATATTGTAAGCATAAACAAAAGAAAAGTACAAACACACGCAAAAAACATCCAGCACTCCGCTTTTCCACGTTAATAGTCCGATCCTCTTGCAGTACATCCTCAGCGCAGTGAAGTTAATGGAGACGCAAGAAGGAAAGGAACGGATGAAATCTCGATGGTCTCAGCGGTGGACTTTAGAAGCTACATGTAAACTACGTTACTCTCAAAAGTTTGTTATACCGATCGTAAAACGCATTGAAATAAAATATAAGCCTATCAGGAAGGGAAATCAGAGTTAACAGATAGCAGTGGCGGGGCATTAGCCTAAACATCTGCCTGTGAACGTGTTAAAACGAACTGCTTGCTCCTTCTTTCTCTCGTTGTTCAAGGGAGCTCGCGCCAAGACGCACGGTATCGCGCACGAGCATCACATTTCATACACCGCTCCTGTGAGGCTTCAGCGTTAATCCCTCTCAGTGCTGCCATCTAGCGGAAGCGCGTACACACGCACTTCGCTGACTGCCTCGTTCACACTTGCAAAACACAATTGAGGGTTGTTTTACAATCAGGGTACAAAGTTTGTGTCACAGGGGTCCAAAATTCAAATTGATTCAAACTGGTTCTTGTACCAGTTTTTAAGTGAAGGACAAGTTAAAGAACAGATTTCAGGTAATTTTTTGACATGTGTATGGTAGTTTTGTGTAATCTGCTATAAGATAAAGAAAAGTAGCAAAAATGTTAAAGACTCCTTGTCAAAAAATAGCTGATAGAAATAAAATTCTAAAAAAAACTATCAAATCTGCACTTTTGGAAATTAATACACATATGAACATAGGCATGTGTAATAGTTTGTATTATAACAAGATTAAGTGTAGCTTTAAGCAGGGCTGGGAGAAACAAATGAAGTGATTCTCGGAGAGGACATTTTTTTTTTTTTTTGACAATTCAGAATCCACTACTTCCATAGTGCTTTTAAATATAAGGCTGTAAGCTTTGTGTTAGTTGTCTCTAATATTTATGTCCCAATATCTTGACCACATTTTAGGATGAAAATAATCATTTTAGATATGTTATTTTATATTGAAAAATTAGCTGTCTCGGAGAGGACATTTTTTTGACACAATTACATACTAATTTGATCAAAATAGTTTGAAAACTTACTGGCATTCAACATTAAAACTTAACTATGTTTCCAATGATATGGAACCAAATATTTGTTTTATGGTATAAAGAATGATTTAAGTGCATCCCTTTTGGAGCTACCTGTGGTCAAAAAAGCACTTTTTCTAAATGACATGAGTAATTTTGCTAAATATGACATATATCGCCATACATTCACCAAAAATAACGTTATCACCAATTTTTTTTTTTTTTGCTATCACAGGGCTACAATAAACAACCAAGTTTATTTAGTCAAGCCTTTTGATATTGAAGATAAGTGTTAAATGTGATTTTTAGCTTGCGATTGTAAAACAACCCTTGACTTATTCAGAAACCAAGCACTGGGGTGCAAACACTAAGAGAAAATTGTACTAGTACTCTTCCTTGTCGCTGAGGTGTTTCATATATAGAGCAGGCCCATAAATATTTGTACATTGACAAAGTTATTGTTGGTTCAAGTGTCTTCCATAGTATATTGGTATAATGCTGTAATTCCTACACCATTCACCTGAAACTCATTAATTATTTAATTTTAACTCTAACATGCTGTGGTAGACAGGTAAAATTGTCTAAAATCGTCAAATATTTGGACACTTTGTCAGTGTCAAAATATTCATGGACCTGACTATTTTCCACCTAGAAACATGGATAGAGTGTACCTTCAAGATTATTTACAGCAAGGGTTCTCAAACTTTTTGAAGCCAGGGATAAATTTAAAAGTAAAATAAAATCTGCACGCCCCTCCCTACCCAAATAATACAAACACAAACCAACCTTTAAAATGTTAAACACAATTAATATATTACAAATATTAATTAATATTTCTTTGTTCACTGGATCTTACTGCTGAAAGAACACATTTTTATCTCATATCATCTCTAGCCGCTTTATCCTGTTCTACAGGGTCGCAGGCAAGCTGGAGCCTATCCCAGCTGACTACGGGCAAAAGGCAGGGTACACCCTGGACAAGTCGCCAGGTCATCACAGGGCTGACACATAGACACAGACAACCATTCACACTCACATTCACACCTATGGTCAATTTAGAGTCACCAATTAACCTAACCTGCATATCTTTGGACTGTGGGGGAAACCGGAGCACCCGGAGGAAACCCACGCAGACACGGGGAGAACATGCAAACTCCGCGCAGAAAGGCCCTCGCTGGCCACGGGGCTCGAACCCGGACCTTCTTGCTGTGAGGCGACAGTGCTAACCACTACACCACCGTGCCACCCACATTTTTATTAAATTTAAAATAATTAGTTTTTAGTGAAATTTATTCATTCATTTAGTCAGTCATTTCAAGTAACCATTTTATCCTGGTCAGGGTAGATCCAGAGCCTATCTCAGTAATAGTGGAGGAAACTAGAGAAACTGAGGAAACCCATGTGAACACAAGTCAAACTCCACACAAACAGTATCCCAAGCTCAGGATCAAACCAGGGACCCTGGACCTGCAGTGCAGCAAATGTTTATATTTTATTTAATAATGTTAAATTGTCATGAAATTCAAGATATTATTCATAAGCTTGCCTGTTTTTCACATTGATATTTAGATTTTAGTCATTCACAATTCAAGTGACCAGTCAAAGAGCTTAATAACTAAAATTCAATAATAAATGTTATTTGTTGTGTGCAAGTTGTGATTTCCACAACTGTAACAAAACTGAAAAGGGCACTGTACCCTGGCTCCATAGGGACCCCCCTTTGGATTTGAGATACATTAAATGGATCATAATTATTTTTTAGAGTAAAGCTTTAAAGATTTAGTCTATAAAGGTCAAAGATACAAAAGGCATACCCTAGAGGATACCACCCGTGGCAAGGAAAGGTATAAGTATACCTAAAGGTAAATAAAAAGTGTATATGTATGTATATGGGTCTATCTCAGAAACTGGGTACTGTGAGGGTACCCCACTAAATATACTCACAGTCAATAAACTACACAGTTTTGAATAGTGATGTTGGTTTTAATTTGAAATAAAATTATGAAAGAAATAATACAGATAAAACTAAATCTTTGATGTGAATATTCAGAATTTGGCAAAAATTCTGCAAATTTGTGGAAAAATGGCAGCTTGATCTGGGACATGATAAATGGTTGACTACATCGCATTCCCTTAAAAAGTTTGTAGTCCACTGAAAAGTCTACAGTTATCACTAATTGTATTTTAAGTTGTAACTTTATACACCTAAGGATTGGTGCGCTCACAGAATAATCATAACCGTAATAAAACATCATGCAAAATATTTGATCACCGTTGTAACTCCATTTTCCGCATACCCAAAACCAATACGATCGTGTGTTTTGATCTAAACGGAAAGCCTCAGGGTCAAGGTCACTATCTCACCAAAAGTAGTAACTTAAAATCACTACGCCATATAAAAATTGTTATAAATCTGCAATTTTGTTTTTTAAAACAAAAGCTGAACGTTAGGTATAGAATATATTTCTTACAGAATATGTTACAATGATAGCTGGTCTTGTATGAATTTCTGAGCTATAAAATGAGTTGTGGTCTATTTTTTACCATAGCGTATTATTTGTGTGCGGGGAAGGACACACATTAACAATTTGCATGTGTAGAATGGAATTTTCCACTCCAACAGTTAGAAGTTGATCGTGCTTCCATTTGCGGTCTTTCTGTTACGCGAGTGATCTGTTCGGACGTCATCACTGAAAAGGAGAGTTTTGACAGTTTTATTTTGTTTTAGTCTTGCAGTATAAGGCAATAGAATGTTTCTTTTTCATCTTACTTTCACATTTCGTAGTGTTTGTGTATTTTTGGCCAATATTTTGCAACCATGGTCAATTTAGATCAAACTTTTGGAAAAATCAAGTCTACGGCCAGTCATTTTGCCCCGCCCCCACCTCGCACTCCGTCCGGTGCGGTAGTGATGTCCCGTTGCTCACACACCGCAGCAGAGACCCGCGTGACCTTCAGCCGGTACAGTCGCTGTTCTTTTACCACCGCCGTTATTCTCATCTTTCCGGTGTGTGCTTGATTTTTCCATTGTGTCCTATTTCGCCATATCAAATACCCAAAATGTATCAAATGATTCATATTTAAGTAAATAATCAATTCAGTCATCAGAATTTGGCATTTTTAACCCAAGCAATCAAAAAGAGGAAATTTATACAATATTTTCACTCATCTGTGAAGGAGGGGCTTTAATTCTTCATGATGTAGTTATTTTATATGTAAATCAATTTTACAAAAGCATTTGAATTGTAATAAAAAAAAATTTCCACAGTGGAGGCCAGATAAAGCAAGATGCTATCTTTATTCTTATTAAACATGACAAAAGAAACATTGAGTGTTAGGTAAATGCAAAAAAAATATTAAATTAGAAAATTTATTTTTTGACCATAATGTCCCAAATGAGAGACCAGTTTCTGAGATGGGCCCATATATACACACAGGTATAGGTACACCTTTCCCGAGAGTGCAGTGTTGAAACGGGTACAACTGAAAGGGCTGCGAGTCGACTGTGGACTACCCCAACCCTGGGGGTGTACAGTTGATAACTTCAACAAAACAGACTTCATGTTAAAACTATAATGAATTTCCTGGTCACAAAATTGCACTTTTTGACCATATTGGACACAGTTATAGAAGTTAGTTATTTATAATCATGCCAATTATATCATCATCCAAATGAGGATGTGCTCCCTTTTGAGTCTGGTTCCTTTCAAGGTTTCTTCCTCATGTCGTCTCATTGAGTTTTCCCTTGCCACCATCACCTCAGGCTTGCTCATCAGCGATAAATTTATTTGGGATAAATTTCTTAGTTCATATGTTTAAAATCTTTATTTTTCTGTAAAGCTGCTTTGTGACAATGTCTATTGGTAAACATGCTATACAAATAAACTGACTTGACCAGAACATGAGGCTAGGGTCCTGTTAGGGCCCATAATTCCTACTCGCATCCCTAAGCAGAAGATGAGCACAAACTGAACACCTTTAACCCCTTGCTACAAGGACTAGTTAGCCGGTTCTCATAACTTTTCCTGTTAGGTGTATTGTGAATAATTCTTAACAGTGCCTGAATAATGGGCTTACAGTAAATACAAATAGCTGAACAACACTGATTAAATAACTGCACCTGAAAGTTAAAACCACAATACAAGTTTATGGTAAAGAAAATTTTATTAGCCGTTTTAAAAGGTAGCTAATAATACAAGTCACAATGTGCCCTATAGTACAGCTATATAGATTCTTCTTCCAGTAATTTACAATTTACAATATGTATTTTACTTCAGATCCCCCAAAATACAGTAGAATTTTAAAAAGTGGTAGTAAACAAAGTCCTCAGGGGCTTTCAGTTTAATTGATATGCATATTTACATGTGCACAGGAGACATGGCCATTCCAGCTTACCATAGAAAAAAAAGTGGGGGAGGGAGACCAAAAAAAAAAAAAAAAAAACTTACAAATATTAGAGGGAAAAAAGAACAAAAATCAAACATATTGCAGAAAATTCAAATAAAGTCTACATCTAACAAGAAATAAAGCTTGACCCTGTTCTAAAAAGGATAATAAAAAAATCATTGTTTTAATTTTGTTGTAAAAACAAAACTAATGACAGTTCTTTGAATCTGGCACCTATCATTCTAATTCTTCACACCACAAGCATACATACATCCTGGTTCATTTTTTCTCTCACAACAAAATATAAAGGTATGCATTCATTAGGCAAGTTAATATCAGTACTTTAGCCCCTCTGATCCGTGGTCAATAGCAGCAGCAGCAGCAGCAGCAGAACTGCTCTGTACCTTGGATGGGTCACTCAGAATTCAAACTTAACGGAGCCAAGGCTATAACACACACACACACACACACACACACAGGAGAGAGAACTGTAGACATGCACATATAAAGTATATAAAACTAAAAAAACGTCATGTCTAAATTCTCTTACACCCCAATTCAATAAAAAAACAAAATGGTTGTTTTACACTAAATTAAGTGAAACATTTAACCTGCTAGAAGAAGGAAAAATGTTTCAAATGATGTGACTACAGTATATACCAAAACATAGCAAGTGAAAAATCAACACTGTTCATTAGCTGCAATATCTCAGCCTCGACTATAGTCCTACAGGCTTTGTGCATCATTTGCTGTGACATGATGACATTACTATAAATAAAAACACCTAACACACCTACTACCACACAGATGCAATGAAAGCTGAGCTGTTTATGCTAATTTGCAAAGTAACTTAATAATGACAGAATGCAGTGTGGTGAAAAACACGAAAGAGACAGAACAGCTTCTGTCCAAGAACATTTAATCTGAAAATGAAGCTTACCATCACTCGGGAATCCTCCCGCTCCAGTACTTTCTGTGCCTGATCTGCTGGAAACTTCAGCATGGAAGTGATGACTTTGGCCATAGTCTGTAAACAACCAACGAGTGGAAATGCAAAAGCATTGACTCATGCTTTATAACTTCACTGATAATTCCTTCAATAAATCTTAAAAGGGATATGCTGGTTAAAATAGAAAATACTAGCGCATCTAAAAAAAAATTAGAATATCGCGAAAAAGTTATTTTCGTAATTTAATTCAAAAAAGGTAAACTTTCATATACAGTGGTGCTTGAAAGTTTGTGAACCCTTTAGAATTTTCTATATTTCTGCATAAATATAACCTAAAACATCATCAGATTTTCACACAAGTCCTAAAAGTAGATAAAGAGAACCCAGTTAAACAAATGAGACAAAAATATTATACTTGGTCATTTATTTATTGAGGAAAATGATCCAATATTACATATCTGTGAGTGGCAAAAGTATGTGAACCTTTGCTTTCAGTATCTGGTGTGACCCCCTTGTGCAGCAATAACTGCAACTAAATGTTTCCGGTAACTGTTGATCAGTCCTGCACACTGGCTTGGAGGAATTTTAGCCCATTCCTCCGTACAGAACAGCTTCAACTCTGGGATGTTGGTGGGTTTCCTCACATGAACTGCTCGCTTCAGGTCCTTCCACAACATTTCGATTGGATTAAGGTCAGGACTTTGACTTGGCCATTCCAAAACATCAACTTTATTCTTCTTTAACCATTCTTTGGTAGAACGACTTGTGTGCTTAGGGTCATTGTCTTGCTGCATGACCCACCTTCTCTTGATATTCAGTTCATGGACAAATGTCCTGACATTTTCCTTTAGAATTCGCTGGTATAATTCAAAATTCATTGTTCCATCAATGATGGCAATCTGTCCTGGCCCAGATGGAGCAAAACAGGCCCAAACTATGATACTACCACCACCATGTTTCACAGATGGGATAAGGTTCTCATGCTGGAATGCAGTGTTTTCCCTTCTCCAAACATAACGCTTCTCATTTAAACCAAAACTTCTATTTTGGTCTCATCCATTCACAAAACATTTTTCCAATAGCCTTCTGGCTTGTCCACCTGATCTTAAGCAAACTGCAGACGAGCAGCAATGTTCTTTTTGGAGAGCAGTGGCTTTCTCCTTGCAACCCTGCCATGCACAGCAATGTTGTTCAGTGTTCTCCTGATGGTGGACTCATGAACATTAATATTAGCCAATGTGAGAGAGGCCTTCAGTTGCTTAGAAGTTACCCTGGGGTCCTTTCTGACCTCGTCGACTATTACATGCCTTGCTCTTGGAGTGACCTTTGTTGGTCGACCACTCCTGGGGAGGGTAACAATGGTCTTGAATTTCCTCCATTTGTACACAATCTGTGACTGTGGATTGGTGGAGTCCAAACTCTTTAGAGATGGTTTTGTAACCTTTTCCAGCCTGATGAGCATCAACAACGTTTTTTCTGAGGTCCTCAGAAATCTCCTTTGTTCGTGCCATGATACACTTCCACAAACATGTGTTATGAAGATCAGACTTTGATAGATCCCTGTTCTTTAAATAAAACAGGGTGCCCACTCACACCTCATTGTCATCCCATTGATTGAAAACACCTGACTAATTTCACCTTCAAATTAACTGCTAATCCTAGAGGTTCACATACTTTTGCCACTCACAGATGTGTAATATTGGATCATTTTCCTCAATAAATAAATGACAAAGTATAATATTTTTGTCTCATTTGTTTAACTGGATTCTCTTTACTTTTAGGACTTGTGTGAAAATCTGATGTTTTAGGTCATATTTATGCAGAAATATAGACAAGTCTAAAGGGTTCACAAACTTTCAAGCACCACTGTATTCTATATTCATTACACATGTTGTGGAATAGTTCAAGCCTTTTTTGTTTTAATTTTGATTATGGCTTACAGCTCATGAAAATCAGAAATCCAGTATCTCAATTTATTGGAATATTTCCTGAGATCAGTCAAAAAAGGATTTACAATAAAGAAATGTTTAACGTCTGAAAAATATGTTCATTTATACACTCAATACTTGGTTGGGGCTTCTTTACCATGAAGTACTGCATCAGTGCAGTGTGGCATGGAGGTGATCAGTCTGTGGCACTGCTGAGGTGTTACTGAAGCCCAGGTTGCTTTGATAGTGGCCTTCAGCTCGTCTGTATTTTTGGGTTGGGTGTTTCTCAGCTTCCTCTTGACAGTATCCCATAGATTCTCTAAGGGGTTCAGGCCAGGTGAGTTGGCTAGCCAATCAAGCACAGTAATATCATGGTTAGCAAACCATGTGGTAGTAGTATTGGCACCGTGGGCAGATGTTACATCATACTGGAAAAGGAAATTGGCATCTCCATAAAGCTGGTCAACAGATGGAAGTATGAAGTGCTCTAAAATCTCCTGGTAGATGGCTGCATTGAGTTTGGACTTGATAAAACACAGTGGACCAACACAAGCAGATGACATGGCACCCCAGATCATCACAGACTATAGAAACTTCACACTGGACTTCAAACACCTTGGATTCTGTGCCTCTCCACTGTTCCTCCAGACTTGAGGACCTTGATTTCCAAATGAAATGCAAAATTTACTTTCATCTGAAAAGAGGACTTTGAACCACTGAGCAACAGTTCAGTTCTTTCTCTCCTTAGCCCAAGTATGATGCTTCTGACATTGACAGTTGTAGCCCCTTTCCTGAAGATGTCTGTGCATGGTGGCTCTTGCAGAACTGACACCAGCCTCAGTGCACTCCTTGTGAAGCTCTTGAATCGACTTTGACAATCCTCTCAACACTGCGGTCATCCCTGTTGCTTGTGCACCTTTTCCAGACAGCCCTTTCAACAATGACCATCTGTGGCTTACCCTCCACGTGGAGGGTGTCAATGATCGTCTTCTGGACAACTGTGAAATCAGCAGTGTTCCCGATGATTGTGGTTGCGTGTACTGAACTACACAAAGAGATATATGGCATTTATACTGTTTTACTCAAACTTGAAATGAAATACTCTGATATTTTGAGATTTTTTTTGTGCTGCAAGTCATAATTATCAAAATTAAAATAAAAAACGCTTGAAATATTTTAGTTTGTGTCATGTGTTTAGAACATATTAAATGTTCACTTTCTTAAGTAACTGATGGAAAATATTGAACTTTTTCACGATATTCTAACTGTTTGAGATGCATTAGTATAACAGTATAGTTTTCACTATAAACATGTCTATTTGTCTCTTACAGAGGTGACATGGTTATCACGAGAACAATTTCCACGTCTGAGTACAGCGGGGACCTTCAGAAATTGAAAATTGGAAGTAAATTTCGAAAGACAAAGACTAAATCTGGGCTGATTAATTTCTTTTAGCTGCTTAACTAGCTAATGCAGCATGAAGGCAGGAATTAACAGTACAGAAAATGACTGCTTGATATTTAACATTAGCTAGCTAACCTACCTCGACGACTCCTGATGACAGGGTGAGGAACTTGTCTCAGTATGGAATATAAATGAAATTGCATTTTAAAGACACATTTGGTGAATATTCAAATGGCTTCAGATCCCTGTCTTAGTCCTGTGGTCCAAAGTGTTGGCTGTACAGAAATCATGCATCCTGCAAGCATCATTAGCTTAGAAAAGATAAAAAAAACCCTGATTTGTTCTGCCACAATATTAGTTTCCCCTTCACTTGTAGTTCAACATTTCCAGTAAACGTCTAGGTGTCTGACATTTGAGATCTTACTCTCAAGCACTATTCCACTACTGAATGGTTACAGAAAATTCCCCAATAACCATAAAACACATTCTACAAAATGCATGCTGGGTATGACAGTGAAAGAGATACTGTATGTAAACAATAAAAATTGCAAACTCTTTTTAGCACTAAAGCTTTGCCTTAGCTGAGAGGATCCAAGCATGGACATTTCACTCCAGATAACTAGGAGGTATTAAATGATGAATCTCTTTTGTTATTACCACTGGAAAATGTTGTGCAACTTTTCCACTAATTTCCTTTAATTCAAGAAAAGTATTTAGATTAGGATGAAAGAACTGACGAACTTCAGCACTGTCACATTTCGAACCATACAGTTATTAAAAGTAAAACCTTATAAGAACCTGTAAGACTTAACAAACCTTTCCGCCTTTGTTCCTGCCTGTGAACAATTAAAACCATGCACAGGCAAAAATGCTAATTATCTGTCACATGCTGTGCAATTAACTCCAGACATATCTGCGTGTTTGTGTGCGTGCGCACACACCTGGGCTTATAAATACAACACTAATTGGAACCAGGACTGCTGCTCAGCTTTAGCCATTTAAAAAAAAAAACTGGTATGTTGTTCTCATCATATGACGTGGCCCCGCCTGCCTTGTTGCCCTCCGGACATCCAACCTCATAGGGAGGGCTGTTGTGATGTCATAAAGCTGCTGGATATTATTACCCCAGGGGGTCCCTGCTGGGTTTAGGGCCCTGTCACCTAACCATCAATTAGATATCCGGACAAAAGATGTCAATTAAGGCCCTGCTTCAAGCACACAGAATGGCTTGTGTGTGGTGTTCTGACATATATTACATACAAGAATAAACATTCTGCAGTTTTCAAAATGTGTCAAGTGTCTTATTACTAAAGTGGACATAGTAAATGCATAGTCAGGATTCACAGAAGTATTCCATCAGAAAACTAAGCAGTCATGATTCTCTTTTTCTGTAAGGAAAAATTTAAATGTACCTTAGTTTCCCTTCCCATCATGTACTCAAACATGACCTTCCGCAGGTACTCAAACTCAGTGGGCTCAGTGAAGGGATCAGCACTGTAGTGTGAGGGTTCTGGGAGATAAGAGCATTTAATTGTTAGTCAAATTGCTTAGTATTACCAACTACCACTCAGCACAGTTTTATCTGAATAGTTTTATCCTGATGGTCAGAATTCACACAACTTGTAAGCTCTCTCCCTCCCTCCAGCTTCTTTCTCTACCACCTACATCTTGTGTCATAATTAGAACTGGAGCAGGCAGATGACAGGATTTTGGACTCTGTAAACCTGATTCTGCTTGGCCTATATTACCATTACTTTAGTGCAAGTTGATGGAAAGAGGATCCTGATCACCACAGGAATAGATGGAAAAGGGGATCAATGAATGTCTTTGTTTAGATATCACATTTACTTCTTATTATCTGCACTCGTGCCTGAGCATTTAACTCATGCACCAACATTTATAGACAGGAAATTGTCAGACCAGATATTCATAATTGCACTGATGGCACTCAAACACACACCTCTTAGCATACCAAGTCCGTCAGTTAATCTGCAGGACTGGGTGTATTCCATCCCCTGCCAGGTTACTAAGGCATACAGTTTATGGTAACATATTAAAAACGCACAAAAGTGACATTGTGACTAAAATACAAAATGGTATCTATTCATTTGGGTGGTGACTGTACAAGTTTTGAAAAATGCGTGAACAAGTAGTCATGTTTATATGTATAGTGCTTTTAACAACATACATTGTCGTAAAGCAGCTACTGTACATACATTCTGAACTACACACATTCTGGCCAAGAATTAACTTTTCAAATAAATTGTGGGCATACTTCTTTAAATGACAAAACACAAATTGGACAGATTTCAGGTATTATCCTGGGCAGGTATTCTTGATATTTTTGTATATGAGAAAATCTAAAACAAAACAGAAAATTCTGGCCAATATCTCACTCAAATTTCATACTGGCAAATTCCTGACTTTCCATTCCACAGTAATGGTTGTTTACAAGCAAACAGCTGTTGATTTGTAAATATCAGAAACATCCAGCAATCTTTGAAGGTCCCATGCTACGGAACTTTTTCATTGTTGTTTTTGAAACAAGGTACGTCAATGTGATGTTGGGATGTACTGAGACTTACAAAGTTGACTTATCTTCCCAGTCTGTAATGGCCATAGCACGGAAATAGGCAGAGAAAACGGGCCAGTCAGAAAAGTGTGTCATTCATATGTACAGTGGGGCAAAAAAGTATTTAGTCAGCCACCAATTGTGCAAGTTCTCCCACTTAAAAAGATGAGAGAGGCCTGCAATTTTCATCATAGGTACACTTCAACTATGAGAGACAGAATGGGGGGAAAGAATCCAGGAAATCGCATTGTAGGATTTTTAATGAATTAATTGGTAAATTCCTCGGTAAAATAAGTATTTGGTCACCTACAAACAAGCAAGATTTCTGGCTCTCACAGACCTGTAACAACTTCTTTAAGAGGCTCCTCTGTCCTCCACTCGTTACCTGTATTAATGGCACCTGTTTGAACTCGTTATCAGTATAAAAGACACCTGTCCACAACCTCAAACAGTCACACTCCAAACTCCACTATGGCCAAGACCAAAGAGCTGTCAAAGGACACCAGAAACAAAATTGTAGACCTCCACCAGGCTAGGAAGACTGAATCTGCAATAGGTAAGCAGCTTGGTGTGAAGAAATCAACTGTGGGAGCAATTATTAGAAAATGGAAGACATACAAGACCACTGATAATCTCCCTCGATCTGGGGCTCCACGCAAGATCTCACCCCGTGGAGTCAAAATGATCACAAGAACGGTGAGCAAAAATCCCAGAACCACACGGGGGGACCTAGTGAATGACCTGCAGAGAGCTGGGACCAAAGTAACAAAGGCTACCATAAGTAACACACTACGCCGCCAGGGACTCAAATCCTGCAGTGCCAGACGTGGCTTAAGCCAGTACATGTCCAGGCCCATCTGAAGTTTGCTAGAGAGCATTTGGATGATCCAGAAGAGGACTGGGAGAATGTCATATGGTCAGATGAAACCAAAATAGAACTTTTTGGTAAAAACTCAACTTGTCATGTTTGGAGGAGAAAGAATGCTGAGTTGCATCCAAAGAACACCATACCTACTATGAAGCATGGGGGTGGAAACATCATGCTTTGGGGCTGTTTTTCTGCAAAGGGACCAGGATGACTGATCTGTGTCAAGGAAAGAATGAATGGGACCATGTATCGTGAGATTTTGAGTGAAAACCTCCTTCCATCAGCAAGGGCATTGAAGATGAAACGTGGCTGGGTCTTTCAGCATGACAATGATCCCAAACACACCGCCCTGGCAACGAAGGAGTGGCTTCGTAAGAAGCATTTCAAGGTCCTGGAGTGGCCTAGCCAGTCTCCAGATCTCAACCCCATAGAAAATCTTTGGAGGGAGTTGAAAGTCCGTGTTGCCCAGCGACAGCCCCAAAACATCACTGCTCTAGAGGAGATCTGCATGGAGGAATGGGCCAAAATGCCAGCAACAGTGTGTGAAAACCTTGTGAAGACTTACAGAAAACATTTGACCTCTGTCATTGCCAACAAAGGGTATATAACAAAGTATTCAGATGAACTTTTGTTATTGAGCAAATACTTATTTTCCACCATAATTTGCAAATAAATTCTTTAAAAGTCAGACAATGTGATTTTCTGGATATTTTTTTTTCTCATTTTGTCTCTCATAGTTGAGGTATACCTATGATGAAAATTACAGGCCTCTCTCATCTTTTTAAGTGGGAGAACTTGCACAATTGGTGACTGACTAAATACTTTTTTGCCCCACTGTATGAACGTACTTGGTACCACCCCCAATAACATAACTTTGACCTACAAGATTGGGAGGAGCCATCTAGTTATTTGGCAAACAGGAAAGAGAAGTAGACATGCTGGGCAGAAAGGGCAAGTGTGCTATTCCAGGATGCACAAAAGAAAACCAGAGTCTACAAATTTCTTCCAAATGAAGTTAAACTCTTAAACTGGGAAGCATTTAAGTCTTATATAAAATGATGCATAATTAAAATGGCCGCTTCAAATCTGGTAACCCTGGTTTTAACATGGATTTTTCTCTATGCCTTAACATTTAAATATGTAAACAGATCCACTCTTATTGGCTAACATCTTCCATTATCCACACCCACACATTTCATTAGCCAATCAGAACAAAGTTATTTACATGTATAAATATAAGGCACACCCCCAAAATTTTATCATCCAAAAAAACAGCCTAAGGAGTTTTTATGCCATTCTAAAATTGCTTAAAAAAAAAAAAGAAACAGGGCATTGTTTCCATAAAACAATTGCAAAAATTGTAAAACAATCTCAGGGAATAATATTAAATAATTTAAAATTGCATGGCATGGGAGCTTTAAGAAGGTACCAAGGAGGAAAAGGCATCAAGTCATTTTACTCCACACAGTGCTCAACTGTGTGAATCTCATGACAATCCAAGAGCAATTCATAGCAGGCAGATGAAGTCACTACCCATTAAATGGAATATCCATCAAATAGCGAATGATGACACTTAGGCTCCTGATTGTGCCAAAAGGGATAAACCAATGAGAAGCAGAGGTACCAAGCCAACTAAAACTAGCCTTTGATCATCGAGCATAGATAAAGGTGAGGGCCATAAATAAGTTGATATGCCAAACTGACCCCAACTGAAGCCACACTACAGCCACAGTGGGGCCTCAAGGAGGAAACCTGAGGCACTGAACTCTCACTAAACCTGCCAAACCACATAGTTCATTCCAAATCCATGGCCGGGTTTATTGCTGCCATCATCATGAGCTTAAAACTGTTTGTAGACGTAATGACCTATTGCAAATTTCATGATTTACATTGAAAACAAAAAGTGCCTACAAACCACAGGGTTTAAGGTATTGTCTTAAAGACTTTAGACACAAACATTTTTAAATACAATTTAAAAGAGTCAAGCAACATTTTTAATCTAATTATTATACTTAATATTTCTAAATGATGGATTTACTCAAGACTCGGGGAGTAAGTAACAAATTGTTTTACTTGGTTTAACAACAAACTAATACCATTTTTGATTCATGAACTAAACTATTGTCCTACTTTTTTGATATTTTTCCAGTAAAATTGTGAGAAATTTTTCAGCTTTAAAAATATATATATATATATATATATATATATATATATATATATATATATATATTTTCCATTTTACAAACCCTTTACATTATTGACACCACTACTCTTCAATAACTAGCATAAATAAAAAGATTCATATGTGCAAAATCAGAGAATAAAAACAATGCATATTCTGGAGGCTCTCTATATTTTTTTTATCACTTTGTCAAGTAAAGTCTTAAAGTGCTTAGTGTCTAGGTTACAAAACTGGCTGACTGAGAATGGAATATTAACAGTGAAATCCAGCTGATTTGCATGGAAGCAGATCACTTCATATTTGTAAATCTGGCTTCACAAAGCAGCCCTCAGTCACGTACAAAAAAAAAGTGCACCCAGAAACTGAACCCCAGTCCTGAACTACTTGTCAGCATTTCAGACATTTCATTTATACACAACGTGTTAGATCATTTAAATGTTAAATATATTACAGAATTATTCACCTTTTCCCAGGTGAGTCACCACTGAGTTTTTATAAGCTTTCCGTACCATGTCCTCCAGAGTATGGATCTAGGGGGAAAAAAAAAAAAGTCATACATGTCTGTTAAACTGAGCATCAAAGCAACAGAGTAGCCATGAAAGTAAGACTAAAAGTTATCTGAAGGATTTAATTTCCTCAGTAATTAACAAATTTCCATAAGAATGATGCACTGAACACTAAGGAACATTAGCATCCAAAAAACAAATTACTGGCCCTTGAGGTTTGTGCATTTTCCAAGGCTACATCCACACGACAACGGCAACGAGATGTTATTTAAAAATATATCGCGTCCAAATGGGCAACGATCAGTAAAATATCAGGTCCATATGGCAACGCAACGCTTGCTGAAAACGATGCAATACACATGCCACACCTCTAGGGGCGCTGTAAGACGGTCCCTTCGGAGACACCAGAAGTAGTAGAAGTAGTAAGGACGCATGCGCATAAACTATTATGCGCGAGACTTCATATTGATGGATTAATTTGTTGTTTCTCACCTGTGAAAGGTAATCCCATATGATCTCGTTTGGACGGTAAACCTGTTGGTACAGTTAAACGCAGCACATGAATCTTTATTCTCCGCTTTGACCGATCCAATATGGCGGTGAGGATGACGTATGATTCTACGCGGAAGGCGGCGTCTTTAATGGTCCGGAATAAATTGAATGCTACACGTTGATGGATTAATTTGTTGTTTCTCACCTGTGAAAGGTAATCCCATATGATCTCGTTTGGACGGTAAACCTGTTGGTACAGTTAAACGCAGCACATGAATCTTTATTCTCCGCTTTGACCTATCCAATATGGCGGCGAGAATGACGTATGATTCTACGCGGAAGGCGGCGTCTTTAATGGTCCGGAATAAATTGAATGCTACACGTTGATGGATTAATTTTCTCTTCTACGCCCTTTTTGAGGAAAGTATTGTAGGACTTAAACCCACATCTGAAGAGGTGAGATCGCTCCTTTTTTTTCCCTATTTTTGCTGGCGGGATTGACTCTGCCCTAAGGGCAGAGTCTCTCTCTCTCTCTCTCTCTCTCTCTCTCTCTCACTTTGCACCATTACACAATAAATATTCACAGTGAAAATATTTTGTAAGCGCGTTTCATGAACCAAGTTATAGGATTTGTTGACAACTCGCATCGAGTTCGTTACACTTCTACCCGGCGTGAAGCACTCACAGTCATGTGGTTGTGACGTCATCGTAAACAAATCCGTTCTACTCATCCAGACGACTTCACAACGGCAACGTTGCCAGATCTTTCCACTCTGGAACCCGTTCTCAAAAAGATTGCGTTTTGGGCACCCAAAACGCCGGTGCCGTGTGGACGCCAGGCCTAAACGATAAGCAATTGTATCGGAGTCACCTGAATCCGTTGCCGTGTGGATAGGGCCCAAGAGACATCTGAAACAGCCATGACAGAAGCCGAGATGACCATGAAACATCATGATATTTAAAACGAATAAACAGTGCTGCTTTGACTGACTGGTTATTAGGTAAAATCAGTCAATATGGATTCCAACCAAATTACTGATGGACATTTTGTCAATGTCATGAAACAAACGGTTTTAAATCACTGTTTCGTCATTTCCCCATTTTCTCTGCAATCTAGTTAAAAAACAAAACAAAAACACACCACCCTATCCTGTGAGGTCAGAGGAAAATGACCAGACTGGTCTGAGCTAACAGGAAGTTTATAGTAACTCAAATAAGCATTGTTTACAACCAAAATGAGCAGAAAAGTATCTCAAGTACCACATCAGGTTCATCTTCTGTTAGACAAGCACAAGAACCTGAGGCCATCATGGGCACAGTCTCACCGAAACTAGACAGTAAAAGTCTGGAAAAAGTCCAGGTGATTCTCCCCCCCAATCATCTTTTCGGTTTCAATGAGCATCTGTCCATGATGGCTTCAGATTTCTGTGCCTGGGAGGTAGGGATGGAACCTAATGTGGTCTTCTACTGTTGTCACCCATGAACCTCAGGGTTCAATGTTTTGTGCATGCTGAGATGCTTTTCTACTCATTATGGTTGTAAAAAGTGATTATTTCAGTTGCTGTATCCTTCCTGGCAGCTCAATCCAATTTGTCCATTTGCCTTTGGCCTCTCTTATATTCAAGGGGTTTCCACCTCCAGAACTAGTAAATAAAATAAAGTGCAAGTACAGCAGCCCACAAGCACCAGTTCAAGCACTTCCTGTGTGGTGAGGGATGCACTGTTAGGGGTATCATAGCTCAATTATGGACATTTTTAAAGTAAAAGTAAACAGATGTGTTAATTAACAAACTTGAGTTCATGGGGACTTCCAGTTTTGTTTAGCCAAAGGGGAAATGTCTGAGAACATGAGGTGGAAAATATGCTCTGAACGTCATACTTCTGGCTCTGCTCTCATTCTTGGGCCAGACTTACCCTATCTTGGTATTCCTGTTCTTTTAGCCTGGCTTCACTCAGCAGGGTGGTCTTCCCAGCAAGCTGAACCTAAGCAGAGTGAGAATGTCAAAAGTGAAAGGATGAAACTTTATGTCTCTATGGTACATTTCTGCTAAGTTGCATTTAACTGAGTGCATTTAACAGTGAATGTACATTTTATATGATTCAAAGCTTGGGGGGTGGGTGGGCACGCGACTAACCTGAAGTTCCTCAACATCCTAAAAGACAAGAGGGAAGCAAACAGAGGTGAGATACAATACACAATATAGCAAAAGTACTAACAAACATGACCTGGAAACATGCAAACTATCATAATGTAGCAAAGAATTGTATCAAAGCAAATCTATTTTGTAAATAGTGCATTTCAAATTTGCAAATGGTTCTGTTAAAATTTCATTAATAACCATGAAACACAATTACCCTAAGATGAATAGACAAAAATACAAACAGTTTCCAAAAAAGTTGGGAAGCTGTGTAAAATATAAATAAAAACAGAAAGCAATGATTCACAAATCATGGAAGGTTTGTATTTCATCGAAAAAAGTACAAAGACAACATATCAAGTTGAAACAGAAATTTTATTGTTTGATATGCTCATTCTGAATTTGATGCCAGAAGCACACTTCAATAAACCACACTTGGAAGAATTCAAATTTCAATTTGTCAGACCACAGGACAATTTTTGGAGGGTTAAGACAGAGTGCTAACCTCCTAGCGGTATCCTCCAAGCAACAGCTACAGCAATGACCTTGGGTTGCGATACCACCGGGGGCATGGGGGAAACCATCAGGCCTGTCCTGTAAGGTTCTCCCTGCTCCTGGCAGGTTCTACCATGGTGGGACAGATCCCAGGGGAGCTGCTGCTGGCTAATAGCACCTGCACCGCCACAGTCCTCGATGGGCGGTCTACAAAACCAGGCAGGGTTGTGCGCAGGGCCAGCAACCTGCCACTTAAAAAAAAATTCTTGCGACGAAACCTTGACAAATGAGAAACTCTGATCGGACTGATCTTAACGGAGCATTGACCCAGGAACGACTAGATATATGGAAGAAGCCTAATGGTAACACTTTGAGGATAGCAACATGGAATGTGCTGTCCATGGGAAGGGAAGGGTCAGCACAGTTAGTCTCAAATGAACTTGCACACCTGAACGTCTCCATGGCGGGCCTCACCGAGGTCCGCTGGACTGGCGCAGGAACCCATACAGCAAATGGATACACCTTTTTTTGGTCCGGAAGGGAGGACAACATACACCGCCAAGGAGTGGCACTCGCCCTCGCACCCCCAGCTCAGCGTGCTCTGATCTTCTGGAAACCTGTCGACAATAGGCTGCTCCTAGCCCGCCTACGACATAAATATGGAAGGATCACAGTCATCGTAGCTTACGCTCCAACGGATGCAGCCTCTGACGCTGAAAAGGACGATTTCTACATTAAGCTGTCAGACCTCACAGCCGGGATTTCCAGGCACGACATCGTTTGGATTCTAGGGGATCTAAATGCCACACCAGGCACAGACAGACAGGGGTTTGAGGGGTCACTTGGGCCCCATGGTACAGGCACCTGCAACGACAATGGCAGGAGACTCCAGGAGTTCTGCTCTAGCTACAACCTTCGCTCTGAACGATCCTTCTTCCCACACAAGAGAATCCACTGCATGACATGGATTAGTAATGACGGCCACACCACTAAGGAAGTGGACCACATCCTCACCAGTAGGCGTTGGCATACCTCCACTGGCTGCCAGGTCTACCACAGCGCGGAATTTGGAAACACAGACCATCGGCTGCTTGCCATGACTGTCAGCCTGCACCTGCAGAAGAACTCCATGTCAAGCAAGCAACACAAGTTCGATCTGTCCAGACTCAAGGCAGAAGAAGTCAAAGCCAGTTTTCAACTCGATCTTCAAAACTGCTTTGCAGTATTATCTGAACCCTCTACCAAGGACAGTCCGGAGGAAATCTGGGGAGCATTCAAAGAAAATATTACAAGCTCTGCAGCAAAGGTACTTGGCTGTAGGAGAACCAGAAAGAAGGACTTTCTATCCAAGGAGACACTCAGAGTGGTGGAGGAACGGAGAGAGGCCAGACTGAGAAGGAAACAAGACAAGTACAGATGCCTGAACCTGGTAAGAAACCAACTACTGCGCAGAGACAAGCAACAGTGGCTTGACAAACTCGCTGATACAGCAGAGTCAGCTGCATGTAGGGGGAACCAGGGCACCCTGTACAAGACACTCAGAACCCTCACAGGGAAAACAACCCCTCCCACAGCCTGTGTGACAGCTCTAGATGGATCCGACCTGGATACGCCTGAACAACAGCTGGATTGCTGGCGAGAACACTTCTCTCAACTCCTCAATCGGCCATCCCCATCTCCAGAGCTGGACGCCTTAGCAGCCCAGGCCACTGAGGACAAGTCCATCTCAACCGAGCCCCCCAGCCCAGATGAGGTAGAGAAGGCCATACGCAAGCTCTAGCCTGGATGGGCTGCTGGTGCTGATGGCATTCCTCCTGAATTGCTGCTACACGGCGGCCCACCCGTGGTGAAACAACTGCACTCTCTGATCTCCTGCGTCTGGAACTCTGAGACCATCCCTACCGACTGGCGTCATGGAATCATTCTCCCCTTTTGGAAGAAGGGCCCCAAGAGCAACTGCAGCAACTACAGGGGTATAACCTTGCTGAGTGTCCCAGGGAAAGTGTTTGCCCACATCATCCTAACCAGACTGCGACCGCTTCTTCTCCAGAAGCAACGACAGGAACAGAGTGGATTTACCCCAGGCCGCTTCACAGTCGATAGGATCCTGACACTTAGGCTCCTAGCAGAGATGAGACGGGAGTTCAGGAAGCCTCTCTATGCTGCCTATGTGGATTTAAAGCAAGCATTTGACTCCATGGACAGGAAAGCTCTGTGGAAGCTCCTGGGAGTCAAGTTCCTGGGAGTCCCTGCAAAGCTGCTGGACTTGCTGTCCCTCCTCTACTCCAACACAGTCTCCTGCGTAAGAGTGAACGGGATGCTGTCGGACACCTTCCTCATAAACAGCGGCGTCTGGCAGGGATGCATTTTGGCACCAACCATCTTCAACACCGCCATCGACCATGTGATGGGAAGCACTGTGGCTCAGAGTGCCTATGGAGCTAGCTTTGGCAACGTGACCATCTCTGATCTGGACTATGCGGACGATGTGGCCATCCTTGCCGAATTAGTTCAGACCCTCCACCTCGCCCTCAAGGTCATGGACAAGGCAACCAAACCACTGGGACTGATGATCAGCTGGAACAAAACAAAGATCCAAAGCCTAAGCAACTTCGAACCGTCCCCAGCTACACCAGTAATCAGCACCTAGGAGGTGGAAGTGGTGGAAGAGTTCAGCTACCTTGGCAGCATCCTGACCTCCGACTGCAAAAGCACAGCAGACATCAGGACCCGCATTGGCCGGACTACTGCAGCCATGGCAGCCCTTTCCACCATCTGGACCAACAGTCGTCTCTCTCTCCACACTAAGATCAGACTGTACAACAGCCTGGTACTGTTGATCCTGTTGTACGGTGCAGAAGCCTGGACCCTGACAGCCACTCAAGAACGGCTCCTGGACACCTTTGACAGCAAGTGTCTGCGTAGGATACTGAGGCTCCACAGTATGCCAGCTGACCAACCAGCCACCAGTCTCCAGACTAATCCGATCAGCCCGCCTCCGTCTCTTTGGCCACATAGCCAGAACAACACCACCTCTCGAGCTGGCCAACCTGATCAGGGAACCCGCCCCACCCCACTGGTCCCGCCCCAGAGGGAGACCCTGGACCAGGTGGCTTGACCAGTTTAAGGCAGACCTGAGAGAGGCTGGACTCAACCTCTGCACAGCCTGGCTCGCTGCCAAGAACAGAACAAACTGGAGGGTCATCTGCCGAGGTGCCACGCTCTCACAAGCCAGTGAGGATGAGTGAGTGAGTGACATAGTCCATCGTAAATGAGCTTGGGCCCAGAGAAGGTGGCAGTGTTTCTGGATATTGTTTACATACGTTTTCTTCTTTGCATGGTAGAATTTTATCTTGCATTTTTTGATGCAATAATGAACTGTGTTCACAGACAATGGTTTTCATAAGTGTTCCTGAACCTAATGTTCCTAATGGTTTCCACAACAGAATCGTGCCTGTTTTAAATGCAGTGCCGCCTAAGGGCCCGAAGATCACAGGCACCCAACGTTGGTTTTTGGCCTTGTCCTTTGCATTCAGAGATTCCTCAAGATTATCTGAATCTTTTAAATGATATGTACCACAGATGATGTAATCCCAAAATTCTTTACAATTTTACATTGTGGGACATTATTCTTAAATTGCTAAATGATTGTTAAATTCTTAAATGATCATATAAATAAATAAATAAATAAATTCTTGGTTTCAACATTTGATATGTTGTCCCTGTTCTAGTTTCAATAAAATATAGAGTTTACATAATTTGTAAATCATCACATTCTGTTTTTATTTACATTTGACAGCATCTCAACTTTTTTGGAAATGGGGTTGTACATAGTTAGACAATCACTCATCTTTTCGCCATATAATTTTCTATGATCATTTTCATTATGTTGTACTTTAGCTTTCCCTTATTCTGCATTTTAATATTTTTTTCCCAGAGAACACCAAAGACCGCACGTTCTTCCCTTCCCGAGCAAACATAGCAAGTGGAGGACATCCACATCAGATCTGCTTTAATATGAACAGATCTTCAATTAAGGTACATAAACCATTTATCATGGCAAACATTCAGCTTGTTCAGGATGTTGAGTCATTCTTCCTCCATCAATGAGCACTAGTTTTGTGAAAAGTGTGTATTAGTTAACTCTCTGATGGAGAAGACTGCAGCTTTAGAGGTACACATCCAGACTCTAGAGAGGGTTAGTGAGAATGACAGCAGTGTAGTTTCTGTAGGGGGAAGTCTGGATGCCCTAGGTGGAGTTAGCAATCCCCCAACTCCAGCATTAGAGCCCTTAAAGTGGGGCAAATGGGTGATGACTCAGTGGCATAATTGCAGAGCCAAAGCTACTACTGAGGCTCGCCCACAGGAGCACCATTCCTCTCCGCTTCACGTGTCAAACAGGTTTTCTCTCCTTACTGAAATGCCCCCTGAGAAACCTGAAAGAGATATGGTTACAGCATGTAAAATTAGCTAGGCCTTTAGGGGTACCAGCAGCTTTCGTCAGGTCTATACCTGTATACAGCTGACTAAAGCTGCTGGTACCCCTAAAGGCCTAGCTAATTTTACGTGCCATAACCAAAGCTCTTTCAGGTTTCCAAAGATAATTATTCCTGTAGGAGCTAACAAAATACACCCTCAGTCTGAGGTTACTAAGAGTAAATTTATAGAGGTGTTTAAACTAGCAAAGGCGATGTCCGATGCTGTAGTATGCTCTGGCCCCATCCCAATGTGCCTTGGTGATGTAGCTTAAAGCAGGTTATGGTCGCTGAACTGCTGGTTGTCCAGGTGGTGCTCTGAAAACAGTGTGGGCTTTGTAGATAATTGGACTAATTTTGAGGACAAGTCTGGCCTGTTATGGCCGGATTATGTTATGTTATCCATCCCACTCGGGAGGGTGCTGCTCTCCTATCTTGCAGCATAGCTCATAGTCTCAGAACAGGCCTAGTTAACTTGTGACAATCCAGAACCAAGGCCAGGGAGCAGACAAAAAAGGCTAAACCAACTGTCCGCTAGCTGCACAAAGTCATCACTCAGGTTCCACTATATTGAGACTGTAACTGTTCCCCGAGCTACACAAAAAAGTAGAAATACTCAGGAACTTTGTTCTAGTAATCGAATTAAAATTAGATCATACTGACTATACAGCTACTGCCAGCACTTTTGACCTAAAAGGTAAGGTTATTAAATATTAGATCTCTTGCGTCTAAATTGCTAATGAACTTATTACTGATCAGGAGTTTAATGTACTGTGTTTAACAGAAACATGGATTAAACCAAATGAGTATGCAGCATTAAATTAAGCTAGTCCTGCTGGATACGGGGCAGCACGGTGGTGTAGTGGTTAGCATGGTCGCTTCACAGCAAGAAGGTTCTGGGTTCGAACCCAGCGGCCGGCAAGGGCCTTTCTGTGTGGAGTTTGCATGTTCTCCCTGTGTCTGCGTGGGTTTCCTCCGGGTGCTCTGGTTTCCCCCACAGTCCAAAGACGTGCGGTTAGGTTAATATGGGACAGCCTTGGGCTGAGGTGCCCTTGAGTGAGGCACCTAACTCCCAACTGCTCCCCGGGCGCTGTTAGCATGGCTGCCCACTGCTCTGGGTATGTGTGTGTGCTCATTGCTCACGTGTGTGTGCGTGTGTTCACTGCTTCAGATAGGTTAAATGCAGAGAGGAAATTTCACAAGTGTGTGATGAATAAAGTTGTGCTTTCTTTCTTTACAGACACCAACCTCATCGAACTACACATACCAGCCTCATCGAACTGGCAGAGGAGGAGGCGTCGCAGTTATTTATAATCATTATCGAGACCTAACACACAAACCTGGTTACAAATTCAATACATTTGAAGTTCTTCATACGAACATAACATATGTAGCCACAAAAAAAATGTCAACCCAGTCAATTCTGTTACTTATTATTTACAGGCCCCTGGGGCCATATTCGGAATTTACGGAATTTCATGTTTTAGACCTGGTTGTTTCCTTATACAAAGCCTTAGTTGTTGGAGACTTTAATATTCATTTTGATAATCCAGAAGACTCTCTGAAAACAACGTTCGTGCCCATTCTAGATTCAGTAGGGGTTAATCAGAATGTCATAGGACCTACTCACAATGGTGGTGACGCTTGATTTCCTACTAACATTCAGAAAATAGTGTCACACT
Source organism: Neoarius graeffei (assembly GCF_027579695.1). Lineage (NCBI taxonomy): Eukaryota > Metazoa > Chordata > Actinopteri > Siluriformes > Ariidae > Neoarius > Neoarius graeffei. Next base: position 18,209,756 of record NC_083575.1, on the reverse strand, counting down.
TCCACAGTCTGAAGCTACTTCAGATCATCTCATCTTATTCAAAATGTCTGAGCAATAATATATGCACCTTGCCACGCTACTGTGTCAAATGTACATTCACGTCAACTACTGCACAAAGCTGTATCAACAGTCTCCCAGAGTTATCAACTTTGATTGGATCACCATCAGACCCCACAGAACTTGGTCAGGGAGCTGAATGCTTAGAGTCAATACCCTGCTATACTTTAGATCAGGGGTTCTCAACCTTTTCAGCTTTGAGGCCCACCTATTCATACTTGTAACGAGTCAGGGCCCATTAAAACAGATCCCCAATTATTTTGGCTTATCCAATCTATTAGAATATAATAATCCATTGTAAAGTGCATTGACGGAATGCAACATCACTCCCTGTTACAGATGGGAGCCCAGGAATTAAATAAATGCAATACAAACAGTGTTTAATTGTAGGTATTGTATTTAAAACTGTATGGGTGTGCCAGAAGCCAACATAAAACCATGCATGCAAGACATTCTCAGTCAAAAGGGATTAATGATCCCAAAGTGAAGTCTGTTTGATTAACACAAAAACTTATTGCCATGTTTGTGGACCGCAAACAAGCAAGTTATTAAAACCAAGAAGTACACTCAAAAGAAGTGGATATAGAAACCACTCAATGGGACAGATCCTTACACGCCAACAAAGAAGGATTTTTCCTATAAATTGGAAAATTATCCATCTGTTGAGTTCCCCAACATCTCAAACTACCTGGTGCTGCAGACATTGCTCTGCACGGACAAACAGATGAAAACCTGGAAGAGCACACCTTTTACTATGTGGCTGGGTTAAAGATCTGGGGATCAGGAAACTACAAGATAGACGGAGGTAGATGTATCTAAGTGCAGGGAAAGTGTTTATTAGCAGGCGTGATATTTACAAAAACAAAATGGAAAGCAGAATCATAAAGCAGAGTATTTAAACAGCGTTATAAACAATGGCTAGAAACAAACGTGACCGTGATAATAATGATACTTCGCAAAGCCTCTGTGAAAACAGCTAACGTATTTGTGCGCACGGATTCCGTATCTGTGCAACAGACTCCAGCGCGCAAAGGCGTGACTGGGTCCCAAGTGCGTGCACAATGCACTCCATGAGTGCACGTGGCTGCTCGAGCTGCGCCAGACTAAAGCGTGCAAAGGCATAACAGTGAAGTCACCTATTGTGAGACCACAACTTTTAGCTCACATATCCTCGTATATTGCCACCAAAATGCCTCATTTTCATTGATAGCCCATCGCAAAGCATCACGAGCTGTAGTGTGACTGTAGCTTAATGAGGCGGATGTGACATCGGATGCGACCCAGCAACTGCACCCTACTACGAGTAAAAAAATTAACTTCAACTTGAAAAAAATTCACGGCCCACTAGATGGCGCTTTGCGGCCCACTAATGGGCCACGGCTCAGTGGTTGAGAAACGCTGCTTTAGATAATGTAGCTCCACTTAAAAGAAAACTGATGAGAGAGAAAAAACTAACACCCTGGCATAATGATTACACACGCACCTTAAAACAGACCACTCAAAAATTAGAACGTAAATCAAAATTGATAATATTCCAATTCCAATCTACCATTAAAGAGGAAAACAAAAATAATCCTAGATTATTATTTAATACTGCAGCAAAATTAACTAGGAAAAAGACTACCACAGACACATGCACACTTGAAATATGTAGTAGCAACAACTTCATGAATTTTTTCAACGAGAAAATTGAAAATATCCGACAAAAAATTCAAACTACTAATTTAAGGCCAGACAATTTAAATAACCCTCAGATAACCATCAGATCAGCTACTAGAGTGTTTTACTCACCTTGCAGAAACTGAACTAACTTCATTCATTTCTACATCAAAATCTTCAACTTGTGTACTGGATCCCTTACCGACATGACTCTTCAAAACAGATAATACCAGATACAATTGAACAACTTCTAAAAATAATCAATCCTTCCCTTGGAATTGGCGATGTACCCAAATCCTTTAAACTAGCAGTTACCAAACCCCTGATTGAAAATCCTGACCTCGACCCCTGGCAGCTGTCCAATTATAAGCCAATTTCAAACCTCTTTATCTCCAAGATTCTAGAAAAGGCTGTGGTACAGCAGTTATGCTCATACAGGAGCATAACATCCATTAAATTATCAGTCAGGATTTAGACCATATCATTTAGATCATATCACAGACAGTGAACTGGTGAAAGTAGTAAATGACCTACCAGGGCTCGAAATTCATTTTTTTTTCACCAGCCAGCCAGACTAGTTACCTTCCAAAGTAACTAGCCAAACAGAAAATCAACTAGCCAAAATTTGTTCATGTATGAATTTTACTTCTGTCAAAAATAATGCAAAAGAGAGTAGTTACCATTGTTCATGACTAATGTGCATTTATTTCAAGACCCAAGTATTTTGATACTGTTGTTAAACACATAAATGAGAACAACACAGGGCACCATAATATAATATCAACAAATAATAATATATTGGAAAACTTGGCAACTTGGTGTATGAGTATTGAAAGCAAATATACTTACTATCATGACTATAGCACCCAAAATATGTCCAACATGCTTTCTGTATTTAACCATTTATGAGAGTGAAAGCATTAGGAGCTTCATATTGACTAGGAATCAACTTGAAAAAAATTAATTATTCCATAAAAATTGTATCGCAGCCAAGGCCTACCCTGCTCCCACATTTGCTTATAAGTCCTTTGTCATTTCTCCTCTTCAGACCGAGGTCGCTTTGTCCCCATCTCTGGCGGTTTCTGTACACCTTTCAGAAAATTCCACATCGCAACGTAGCTTTGGCAGATGTAGATGTAAACAACAACAACAAAAAATGAGTTTAAATGGGCGATAATGTGGCCACATATATTGAATTTGATAACATGATGTGGCAGCGGGGGCGTGGCCAAGCGGCGGTCTGTGAATGGAGGGCGGAGTCAGGGAAGGTAAGTGGTAGAATCATTGCACCTGATGGGGATTAACCTGTGTTTGTGTGTCTTCCCCAGTGACCGCACCCTTTAAAAGGAGAGGAGAGCAGAGAAAGGGAGCTCTTTCTCCCCAACCAGAACACGTGTGCGCGCGCGCAGCTGGGACGTGATAAAAGGCTGAAAAGCTAGCAATAAATAGTTCATTGAGAACTCAGTTCTGGCCTGCCGTGCTTCTGTGCTCCACCCACCTGGTCCAATACTACACGTGATTACCGCGATATTCAACGAGATGCGTTATATGCATTCACAGTAGTGAAAAAACCGACAGCCTGACTCGTACACAATATGATTCGGAATTCTTCGGTATTTTCCGTCCTGTCGATAAACACATCGATTAACACAGACACGGTACACGCTTAATATGTGGCAGCTTTAGTTGACTGTGTGTCTGAAGCTTCGCTTCATATACATTTTTTATTTTCAACTAGCCAGCCGGACTGGCTAGTGACAGGAATTACCCGCCAAATGAAAAATTAAGTCGCCTCGGGCGACCAGACCACCGCGAATTTCGAGCCCAGCCTACTGTTGGTATCTTATCAGGGTTGTCCCCCTGCTTGTATTTCTCGACCTTCGTGCAGCCTTTCACACCATTGATCATACCATTCTCCTGGATAGACTAGAAAATGTTGTGGGAGTTAAGGGAACAGTCCTCTCCTGGCTCAGGCCTTATTTAATTGATCATTATCAGTTTGCTGATGTAAATGGTGATTTTTCTATGCATACAAATGTAATGTTTGGTGTTCCACAAGGTTCTGTCTTAGGACCACAGCTTTTTTTCTTTCTGCATGTTACCGCTTAATATTATTCATAAGTATGGCATTAGCTCCCACGGTTATGTTGATGATATACAGTTGTATGCAAAGCCAGATGAGAGACACCAGCTTAATAAACTTGAGGAATGTGTAAAGAACATTAGACACTGGATGCTTATTAACTTCCTTCAACTTAACTATGACAAGACAGAAGTACTTGTACTAGGACCACATGCAGCTAGAAGTAGGTTTTCTGATTACACAGTAACTCTGTTTCTTCATGTGCAGCAGTTCAAGACCTCAGGGTGATCATTGACTCCAGTCTTTCATTTGAAACTCATATCAATAATATTATGAGGATAGCTTTCTTTCATCTCAAAAATTGCTCAGATAAGAAACGTCACTGCATGAGGCAGAAAAACTAGTTCATGCTTTTGTTACCTCTAGGTTGGATTATTGTAATGCCTTACTCTCTGGATGTTCGAATAAGTGCCTAAACAAGCTCCAGTTA